>NC_088099.1:109463554-109778710 GCF_036370855.1 Dromaius novaehollandiae
TTTTCCTGCAAAGCCAATGGAATCTGTCTTATGTGATTTACTCGCCCACTTCTGCAGGTGAAGTGGTCCCAGGGCTGGAACAATTCTGTTTGATAGGCACATTTTACTACTTAAATGGTTGCCAATATCGTCATCCATCTTCTGTCATCAAAAGTGTTCTCCCACTGTTTTCTTATTTATCACACCTGAATTATCTATATATAATGCAGATAGGGGCTTTGTTGCTATTGCCTTAATTTCTGTATTTTGGAAGTTGCATGGCAAATTTAGATGCCATTAAAACCAGTCTAGGATTGCTACATATTTTTAAGATCATCTAGTAAGGATGAACAATCTCGAAGATCCACATTATCTGCGATGCCATTTTATGTTTGCAACATATTCATTACAGAGCGAGTTTCTATAACTTAGCCCTAAAACTTTACGAAAGAATGACTCTCTGATTTTCACTTTATGATTAATCAAGTATCAGGTGCCATTTGCTAGCTTCAAATTTTGGTATGATTCTTGAAAGAGAGGAACCAAAGAGCATGAAGGAAAACTAGATCTATTCAATTTCTGTTTGGTTTGCCAGAAAAGATGAAGGGTGTTATTTTGGGTTACCTTAGCCTGGCCATTGTCCCAAATGACCACTATAGCTTCACACATTTGAATGTCTCAAAAAGAATCCACAAAAGGGAATTTGTTAAGTACAGTCTTGCAGAACTAAATGGACTTTGGAAGTATTTGTGTTCCACATCCTAAACATTAGCAAACATTTCCTCAGAGTTTTGAGTAGTTCTCCATGTTAAATTAAAAGCTGTGAGTGATATAGTTTGGAAAGAAAAGCATTAGAAGGGTCCAAAACAATACACTAAAAATAGAAATGCAGGACAAGAAAGCCAGTAAAAACAATAAAGCATTAAAAGCGACGGTGTTAAAAGAAGGATGGAAGCACAAAAAAGAGTCTGAAGAAGAATTCAAGAGTAACTACTGTGTATCAGAAAAGACTGAATACAACTTTGAGTGCAATGACTCACAAACTAAAAATGTGATTTATACCTGTTATAGTAATGGCATGGAATGCTGGATGCATGTGGAAACACACACACATCCCCTCACAAATTGTGGAAGTGCACACAGCAATAAAGCTAAAGCAAAATTTTGTTCCAAAAGACATTTTAGAAATCTGTTGCATTACATTAAATTTTAGGCCTTTTAAAGCAAGAAGCTGAAGCTAAAGCTCTCAATGTCTATGTTAATCTACCTTTCCTCATCCAATAATCACATTTCCAATAAATCACATTTGTGACATGTGGTCTGACTCAGAATAACCTCAGTGAAGGTTTTTCACTCCCACCATCTTTGCTAATACAACTGATCACAGCTACTCAAATGTCTGCCTTCATATTCTGCAATGCAGTACGATTTTTAAGATACCCCCAAGTATTCGATTTTGTACAGCAAGCTGATCAAGTCAGCCATCTGTACATCTATACTATACAATACAGTATTACTTAATCTCGTGCAATGGATCCCAAATAGTCTTTTTGGTTTTGTCTAAGGAATTGAAAATGTTTTGCTGTATCATAAAGAACACAAGATCAAAACCTCACATTGCTCATGTTTTATTAGTCTGTCCCACTCACAAGGTCAAATAACTTCACTTAGGCTGCCAAGAAAGTGATTGTTCAGCATCCTGTTTAGGACATGCCTTTTATGCTCACTTTACCATGGGAGAAATAAAGACAGTAAAATTATCAATATAACACACAGAGATAGTATGAAGTCATGAATAGTTTGCAGCACAGATTAAAACCAGTCCAGAAATTAGTTTGTTAGCAAACAAAAGGACTTTTGTGGGCTTTTTGCCAGACATTGTAAACTCCCTGTAACTGTGAAGTTAACCAATGCTGCCTTTGAACATTGAGAAACCTACAGATGCTGTGAAAGTTTGACAGCATCCCAAAAGGCCTCTGAACAGTCTTAGAGACCAC
Organism: Dromaius novaehollandiae; assembly: GCF_036370855.1. Taxonomy (NCBI): domain Eukaryota; kingdom Metazoa; phylum Chordata; class Aves; order Casuariiformes; family Dromaiidae; genus Dromaius; species Dromaius novaehollandiae. The sequence continues at coordinate 109,465,531 of NC_088099.1, forward strand.
CACTGACCCCTGAACATTAGAACAAGACACATTACAGCAATTTCAGGCCCAGCAACTGCTTTTACCACACTTTACCTGTTAAAAATTATTTTTCACAAAGAGAAGCAATAGAGCTTCTTGTTTCAAACAAAAGCTACATTGTCCTTTGTAGGTATATATCCCCAAAGAAAAGGGAAAACTATCCTAGCTAACTTCACAGCCCAAATAAACTGAGTATGCTGATGTGGACTGCACCTGCATTCTCATTATGAAAAAATAGGATTTGAGTCCCAGCTTACCAAAGAAAAAGGGTAAGGTCCTAGATCATCACTGTGTTAAGTTCATGCCTGTTCACTTACAGGTGTGTGTCCCGATCCAGTATCGGGAAGGTTTCATTAAAATGCCAAGGACAAGATTAAGACCCTAAAACCAGTCAAATATCATGCAACCTTTTAACTTTATTTTCCACAAAGTCAACAAAAAAGGTGGGGAAGAGCAAAGGAGAGGAGAAAAAAGATAAGGGGAAAAGACAAAGAAAAGTTGGGAAAGGAGAAAAGAAACGAAGTACCACCACTCTGAGTCTAACAATCCTCCACTGAGTCTGCGCAAGGCAGCCGCAGCCGCAGCCCCCTTTCCCCTAGTCTGCAGTTTTTATAGGTTCCTGCCCCGCCTCTGGGAGGTGCTTCCTCACTTCCCATGCAGATTAGCTGTCATGCGCAGTCCGCCCTCTCGGAACCTTCCAGAAACGGGCTGGGGTATCTGGGGGTCTCCTGCTCATGCGCAGATGGCAAATGTGTACGTGCGGTTTGTGTCAGATGCGCTGTTCCCCTAGAAGCCTCTCTCTGCCCTTTTCACGCCTTTTTTCCCTGCGCAGGTGCATGACGTTGTTTACCTCGCGGACGGCGCCCGGGGGCGCCAGCGCGGCATTGCCGTGCGCGCCTCGGCAGCGGCAATGTCGAGACAAAACCGCATATAGCACGGGTTCTTTACACTGTGTAAGCGCACTGAGATCTGTAGCAATAATGTACCCACACTTCAATACCTTGCTAGGTGTGATCTTACGCATCATCTAACCAGATGGTTTGTACAGGTTTTAATTATTAAATAATTCAATTTTTCTAATTATTAGTAGAGTTTGTTAGCCTCATACTTGATATAATTACATATATCAGAATAATGGGTAACAATAATAACAATGTGTGCTTCCCAAAAATAGAGTGCAGACTGTGTAGTCAAAAGTATACCTATATATACACAAATACATATATATATACCTATTTTCCTGGAAAGAAAGAATTATTAGCAGCAATAGGATATTTAATATCAATTATAATCCTAAAAAGCAGTTCAGTTTTGGAAAACTGTATTTTTGTACAGTCCTCCTAGTGTCAGCGCTAGTCTCAGTTTCATGTGCTACAAATATGTCTGTCCAGATAATGCAATACCTGCAAGATAATGATGAGCACAGAGCAATGGTGCATAAAAGCGTACCTGGATACACAGTAGGTATCAAAAACATACTGTGCTTTCACCTTTCTATGCACAATTATTGACAGTAAGCTGCAACCTGTAATTGTCATGTCATAATATTTGCAGCCTTATCTGTGACAGATTTAATGTGTTAGCAGAAACAGCTTTCATCATGTAAAACCTGGAAAGTACTATAGTCAGTTGCAATTCTTAGTTTATAGCTGCACATGAGCTACTCTTTAGAATTTACTTACTGTATACTAAAAAGTCCTGGTAAAACAGACATTTTCAAAATATATATACAAAGGATTCCACTGGAGACTGCATTCTGGCACAATTCAATGTGCTTTCTTCTACTTTTTGCTCTGAACTAGCTCCTAGTCTAATATAAATTGAAATGTCAATACTTTGTATGACATTTACCTTGTTCTAGTTGGCAATTGAGAATAAAATAATAAATGGATATTCTCCCAGTTCAGCCAGACTCCAACTTAGCAGAGCTTTTTCTTGTGTCAAGATTTTATTTATTTATTTTTTTCAAGAGTTCTTTTGTACTTAATGCCACCAGCCCCTGGATCAAGAAGCAGTAGCTGCAGAGACATTGGTGTTGCAGCAGCTGTTTCAGATCTCCCAGGACTTGCTGTTCTTCATGGGACTTCCAATTCAATACAACAAACCTGAGGGGTTTTATAGAAGCTTCAGACCTAAACACACTTGCTTGTGTGTGTGTGTAAGATAAAGAAGAGGGAAAAAAAGTTTGGTTAAGTCACAGTGGGCAAAAACTCTAAGACAATCAGCAGTTCCAGTAACTAGAATAATGCAATATTTTGACAAATATTGTAAAAATATTTTTCAGCATTCAGAATCCATTTTCTCAGTATATTCTTAATAAACAGACATCAGCCATCACTGGGAATTAAATTTTATGAAGTTCAAAGACAAAATAAAGTTGCAATTTTAGGAGAATGAATAGCAATAGGAAGAAAATACAAGCACTAAGATTGCCTTCTGTGGAGTGATTCAGGCTCTACAAATGTTCTAGACTTTCTAATTGAAACTGCATTTAAAATTTCATACATTTCTGAAGGCATATATATTTTTTTAATTTAGCAGGTGCTAATTCATTATTATAGCATCCTGCTAATATGGAAGATATATCCTCCATTTTTCAGTACATCTTCATTAATAATTCCTATAAAGTGCTACATATCAAGAGATGTAATGAATGATGAGATGAAGTATTAATTTAAAATTATATAATTTACTTATTCATGTTGACGAAACTCAGTAAGACACTAAAAAAGCAACACTACCTGAAGTCCTCTAACCGCAAGACAGCACTGGGCACATAATGCCATTATGTTGAATGGCCTGTCTTCCTCACACTTGGAGAACTTATTCTACAAGTTAGGGCAGACTGAGCATATAAGGATAGTTTCAGAGGGTGTCCCAGGGGCAAAAGTTGATAAATACTGAATTACTCTACCCAGTAATATTTCATTCCTGCTCTGTACTAGCTGTAATCTTCTCCTGGTAAATGTGGCGCTTTTACACTCCTTGGGTAATCTGTCTGCTGCTAAGCCCTTTTAACTCTGATTTCTCTTTCCAAACGACAAGCAAATCTTTGTGAGCAAAAACACATATTCCACCATATTCTCTCAGGTAAGGCTGCAAAACACTTTAGACGATACACAGAAATTTTTAAGAGATTTCATTTTTGAAACAAATTAGGAGGTTTCGTGGGGCAGGCATGGGACCAAGCAAGCAGCAAAGCATAAACTTTTAAATGCATATGAGCATTACAGGAGCATACAGTTGCAATGTTATGGTGCATATTAGGCTATAGCATGAATAACAGCAATATATCTCGAAGTATATTTGCAATAGAGCATTCTAGTAAATCATTTTTAGCTTTGCTAATAATTGCAGTAACTGCTATAATAAAATGTATTTTTCGTATTACTTTTCTTAAGTTTTAGGTCTTTTTTTACTTCTATTCTAATGCAATATATCTTGCTATGGATTGGGTAAATAGAGCTAATAGTTTCCGGTTCTAAATCAGAACAGATTTTCAAGTGGGCTGTATGCTCACGTAGCTTTGAAAATTTACAAGTGAGGAGTTAGTCAGTATGCAGTGCCCTCTACTGATCGGCTCAGTGAAATCATAAAAATAGTGCACAGCTTTTTTGTACTCACATTTCTTGATATTTTAGCAAAGAAAAAAGATAATGGTGGCAATGGTGATTTACAGGATTCAGCAATTCTATTTTTAGCCACCACATCCTTCTACGCAGAGCTTCTGAAACTTTTCCCATGCATTCGCAAAGTAAATTAGACAAAACAAAGACATTTGGGAGCCTAAACTGTGTACCAGAAAATGATGTTGGCAAAACAACTCTGGTAACAATAGCCACTAACCTATAATGTCAAACTTCCATTTTTATCATCTTTAAAGAAGCATTAACACAAGAAAGTACTGAAAACATAAAACCTTATGCTTATTAGTACCACAGCTTTCTAGGTTATCTAAATGCAGGCTAGTGCAAAACACAGACTGTCTACAATTATCCAAAACCTGCCAAAATGTTGCTGTTTTATTTCCTAATAATCATTCCTCGCGGTAAATCTTATTAACAGCAACAATAGATAACAGAAACATCTTGAATTATCATATTTACTGTAACAAGAAGAGGATTTTTGCTAAGAAATAATATGTTCGGGGAATATTAGTAGGAAATCCTCATGCACTGACCTGGTTCAGCAGGACAAGGGTGCTTCTAGGGAGGGGTAAAAGAAGTAAGAGCAAAGTTCCTGGTCATGGCAGTTAGGCAGCTGCCTGGGGGTATTAATTGGGTTTTGTGGTTCTTCATGAGTTCGTCTTACTATGTTGTGCAGTATAGAGAACAGATTCAGTCACACCTGTGGATCATTACTGGGTTGGTGAGATAGCCCCACAGCTTAAAAATGCATAAATATGCAAAAGGACCCTTTATTTCAAACTAATATATTCTTTTAAATTAAATCCTGGTAACACGCTACTTAGAGGGTGGCTGCAGACTCTCTGAGTGGGAAGGAGAGGGTGTATTCAAAACATATCACATCCTCAGTTGTGGAAGGGCCTCTTGAAGTCTGCTGCAGTCAGGGACTTCTCTAAGCAAGATCAAGCCAAAAAATCGACCACTCCAGTTTCAAGAGTCTCAGACTACCTGTGCTCTTTTACTCTTCTGCAATGAGCTTAGATCTGGTCCAGCTCTATGTAGACCTATTTTGTTTGGTGACATCAGTGTTGAACTCTGAAGGGATTCACCTCCAATAACCACCGCCTGCCTTGATGTCGATGTGAGCAAAATAGCAAACAAATGGAAAATCTGACTCCCTTTGAAAACCTGAGTATGTCTCTCTGCCGCAGGAAAAGGAAAAATTCAATTCATCCTCCGCTGGGTGCTACTGTGCTCAGAATTAAAAACTGAAACGGTTGCCTGGAAAGCACCACTGAATCCCTTTTTCTGCATGTTTCTCTGGTCCACACTACCTATTTACACTGCTGTCACTGCTTTTACTGCACACTCTTTGCCATTATTTACTAGTGCAAATCAGTAAAGAAATATTTAAAAAGGCACTCATTTTAGGAGAGAAAAAGGAAGCAGAGCTGAATGGGACATTTCAGAGCTACTGTAGCCTCTCTTTCAAAAATTATTATTGCAGGTAATATTTGTCACTCCAGGGTAACGGTGAGATCAAGCAGTGCTAGCAGATTTCAGGGACCTGCTTGTCTCAGTCAAGACAATCAGTTTTGATACGCAAGTGATGCAGAACTTTTCTGAGCTCTGCCCATTGCTACACTGAGACAGGTCAGCAGTACCTCTCATTTCAAAATGGATTTGAAGACTGCTGCTTCATACAAAATATAAGGTAGGCCAGCCATAATCCTCTGGGAGGCTGTGTGGAGTGAAACACCAGTAGTACCAAAATCACGTATCTGCAGTAATAAAATTTTATAGAACAGGATAAAATACTTGTTTGAAAATGTAAATTTCTCCATCATTCCTCACTTTGTTGTCACACTTATTAGGCATGTAAACCAATGTTGTATCTTCAAAATACACAAGCCATATACAGTTGCATCCAGCACTGCATAATTTAGAGTAAGATTAAATATGAAGGATTATAATCAGGACACGTTTATGAAGCTTAATATTTCAACTGTTGTTATGGGACAAGGCGGAAATGTCACAGTTATGATTGCTTCACTGTATTAGAAAATGCATCCAAGCAATCAGTTTGGATAATATGTTTATACTTTTACAAAATAAACACTAGATGCTACCAATATTTTACAATCTTCTCCATCAGTAGGATATATATTTAAGAAAACAAAATTAATACATTTGATGAGTTAACAAACTTGTGAAGAAGTCCAGCATATCATAATTCCCAAAACTGAAGAAGCATTCTGAAATCACTTTCTACATTTTGCTTTCTAGATCTTATTTTCAGGTTTAAATTTAAAGATGAGAAAACTAGCTCTTTAAATATGACTCATATTTTTGGTGCACATTGCACCATTCTTCCTCATTCATATATTTTTACATTTAGCTTAAAGGTTTTCATATGTAAGCTTGGTGTAAATCCAGTCCCATTGCATTTATTCTGAGTGAGTATTTCTAATGCTGTGTGATTATCCCTTATATTACTTTTTCTCTCTAGGAAGATGCTTGAAGAGGAGGTTCCTCTGAAGATTTCTGCAGCTGGATATGGTGATTTTATTCATCAGACTGACCAAAAAGTCATATATTGCACAGCATGACAAAGATACTAAACTGCTTAAGGACTACTCAGCTTCTAATAGTAGTCCTAAATGTACACTTTCAGTGTTTAAGTGTCAGTGGAAACTGCCAAAATTTTTCATGAGGTGTGGATGCCCACTTTGCTTCTGTAGCACTGAAGATTTCAATGCTAATATTTTCTTCTGAGTTGGATTTCATCAGCTACATAGACTTGCTAACTACATACTTAACCAGCTGCTTAACAACTGGGCATTCTCAGAAAGGGGTTGACAGTGACCCAGGAAGTCATCGAGAGATTAGGTACAAACCCCATAAGTTACAAAAAACAAATGGAAAGCAGGAACAACTTTCATCAGAGGCATCTCCATATTTCTCTAGCACCTAAAAATGTTGTCTATGTAATCTGTATTATATAAATGTTCACAATGACTGTAAAGAAACACATTACTGTTTATTGACTTCTCCAGAACTGGCATTCCCTTAGTGATACATGCTCTATCAGAGAAAAGAGGACACTGTAAAAGGGCATTTCTTCGTACCCAAGAGGTCCTGCTGAGGAACGTGCCTCAGCATGGGCCTCGCAGATTAATTCTGTCTGAAGAAGATCAGATACCCACCTGCATCTCCTGGCAAGAACGGTCTGCTTCCTTCTGTTAGTCAAAAGGCTGCCAGAAAACAAGATGCTTCCATTAATTGCAACTTCCAATCTGCATCTAAAACGTACAGGAGTTGCTGAGTTCTGAGACTGTATGGAAGGGCTCTGATGAATCTTGGTGAGAAGATTTATGGAGTTATGGTACCTGTTTCTTGCCAGTCCTCCCTTGCCAGAACTCACAACTCTGCTGCAGAATCAGCTGAAGCAAGTGAGTTCTTGCATGCTGATTGCTCTGGCACACAGCCTGTTTCTACCTAGTCTTCTTACGATGATAAGACAATGAACTTTGGTTTTGTCTGCCTTTTGTCACAGCAAAACAGAGCAGAAGAACACATTCAAATTTTTTTCAGTCTGATGCCAAACAAATCCAAAATCTCTTAAGAAAAAATTTTAGGGGAAATGAAGCAAATAAAGAAATGAGAATATGACATAATCAGTTGCACATCTGTAAGGACATTAATTTGTAATATAATATGTGATTCAAAGTCTTGCCCTTACTAACTCATTAGTCATTGCCACTACTGGCTTAACTCTGGCATACCTGGCTATTTTACACTAGGTATCACTCATGTCTGACCAGAAATTCAATCTCAGATCTTAAAAATCTCAACAAAATACTTAATGAGCCAGAAATATTTCAAGGAAAATTTTGATTCCAAAAATCAGCATGTTTGAAGAGAAATGATAGTCCAAAATTCAGAACTAAATGTAATTATTTTCTGCATCAGAGCTGCACTGACACATATGGATTCTAAAGGTAAAGGTGTTGTACATGAATTAGAATCATGACATTGCTTTAACTACAGTCCTTTCCAAAGGTGGGGGGGAAGGGACAGAATACATATGCTTTTATGCTTGGAAGGCTTCCTATCAGTAAGCCAAATCTGTTGTCACTTCACCATGGATATGTCAGGAAATTAGCATCTTCAGACATCTTTAGACTATGTAAACAGAAGAGACAGTGTAAAATAAACTTAACAGATTATGCCCTGTGACTATACCTGAATCCCAGTGACGATCCCAGCAGGCTTGAATTCCAGCATCCTGTTTGGTGAAGCAGCTTACCATACTGCAAGGGCTCGAGCGCTTTCCCCTCCGTCTCTTCGTACTTGGAGTGCTTCTTTAGAAAGCTTTGTTCAGTGGGATTTCTTTCTGCTAGAAAAAAAAGGCAGTGACAGATAAAAGAGAATTATGGTCTGAGGGAGAAAAAAGAATTATGGTTGGTTCAAAACCACTCGTCTTAAGGCAGCCACTTACTTTCTTTACAAATTCTCTTTGAAAAAGAGAACCATAGAAAAGTTTCTGACCAAGCTAATTCTGTAAAAGAGTTACCTTTCTCATCTACTGTGATTAGTACTTGATATCAGTAGAGAGTACTGGATAAATTCCCAGAGATCTGTGACTTTCCAAACAGAAATATCACGAATAATATCATTTGCTTTCTGCTTCCTTTTTCTTCAACTGTGAAAATTACATTTTCTCTGGGACATTATTGGTCCAATTGTGAAGTCAACATGATTGCTAATGTACCAGTAAGTATAGTTGAGTCTGCTGGGATTCCAGAAAGGAGGCAGGTTGGAGCCATACTATATTTTTTAAAATTGCTAAAAGTGTGTGGGAGAGAAGATAAAATTAAATAGACCAGATCATCTGAGGCAAAATTAGTTCTGCACAGCAAAGATTTATGAGTCTACCTGCTGTTATGTCTCAAAGCTATGCCAGTCAGAAGCTCCAGAAACCATATTACTGATACAGAATCACTTGAAACTCTGGCACATCACAGCCTACTTCTCTACCACCTAGATTACAGCACACGTACATGTTCAAACCAAGAAAGACCTCTGAGTTCTGACAATTATTTTGATAAGCCTTTTCCCATAATAATGAGAAAAAATGTTCCATCATTGCAGGTAAGGGAAGTACCCTGGGTTAGACTCTGAATCAGGTAATAGTTTGATTCATTCAAATGTCATTTTTATCTCCAAACCAATTTCAAGTGAATGCAGTGGTTAAATGCCTTCACTGCATACTCTTTTTTCTTCTCTCTCTCTCTCTCCAGGAAATAAATGTTATTCCTTCCTGTGATGGAAGTGGCTCCTTTCAGCATCATCAGAAGCAATCTGGGGAGAAAATAATGCAACACACCTTTCACTTCACAGCTTGCTTAGGTATTGTGTGTGTGATGTTCAAGTGTTGCTCATGACTGTGACTCCTTTCAGTGCACAGTGTTCCATACCTCCATTATTATTTAATTTAAATCTCATGTGCTGATGATTCAGATATTCATCTGAACATCCTCAGTAGCTAGCAAATCACAAGCGAACACAGTCATAAGAACAGGATTACAAATACATCAATCAGGGAAGAATGTAAAGGTGGGTCACTGCCTGTCACACTAGTAGCAGCACATAACAGCACAGAAGTAATGTTTTTTAAAGTCATTTTAAGCGCTGGAGCTAGTGGGATTTGTCATAATGTATTTCAGCACAAATTTCAGAACATGACACTGTTGTGTCGACTTCATTTTAACCACAAAAGCCAAATGTCAGCCCTGCATCCTCAACCAAAGCAATCACTAGATCACCACTGGTGATCCAGTTTGAACCAGCTGATCATATGGAGCAAATTTTAGCACCATTTATCTGTTCGTTGAATATAACACCAGCAGTTATTTTAAATCATTTGTTCAGCACTCACTATATTACTAATTCTGAGGGGTTGGTTTGTTATTTTTGGCAGACTGATGATACAAGTTAAATACTCACTGAGGTACTTGGTGCTTATTTGGCTTTAATACTTGAAACAGTGTTAGTGTTAATGATCTCGGTCTTCCAAATGCTAATTCTTTGTGGTTTTGAGTCATAGGTGTTTTTCATGACTCCCACATGTTATTTCCTGCTATTTTCAATTACTCATTTTACATTATGTTATTTTTACTTCACTAAAAGAATACCAAAGACCATTTACAGATTCCTTATCTTCTCAGGAATTGTAGCACCTACCTCTAAGAGGAAACACTGTGAGGAGGCAAATAAACATATTCACACTTAGCATTGAGTTTGAAATTTTAAATCTCTCACAGAAGATTTAAATCATCTGTGCACAGATAGAAACATTTACAACTGAAGTGAGGCAAGAAGAAAATGCAGTCCTATAGAATCAGGTGACCTAAAGGACCTACAATGGAAAATAATTTTCTGAGATCTCAAACGTATGTCATGCCAAAGATATGACACCATGAAGAAAGATAAAGAACATTTGAAACACATATCAGCATACAGCCTGTCTTGCAGAACAGGGGGAAGGGACACTGATTTTCACTTCCATGTAGTCCATCTGGACTGTAGTCCAACTGAGACCACATCCGTGTGGTCTGAGGTTGGCATCATTACTTAAGCACTACCATAACATAGTAAGTCCAAGCTGCAAAGTAGTTCTATTCCAAAACAATAATGTTCTGCCTGTATTACTAAAGGGAGTATGAAAATTCATACCATTTTTCAGAGGGGGAAAACTAGATGCTTTTCAATCATATTCATTTGTTCCTTCTTAAACACAGTAATTCTTTTCCAAATAATTTGGAAAAATTTCTGCTTCATTTTAGATTGCAGAGAAAGAGTCTTTTCCTTTGTTTTATATTCAAAACATTGAAGGCCAAATGCCAGTCTCCAAGAAAATATAAAACATTTTTACTTACAGATGAAAATATGCTTCTCAATCTGAGAATAAAATCACTTAGTGTTTTTCTGAAGATTTTTACCCAATTCTTCATTCTTAGTTTGTTCTTTCCTCCCCTTCCTTCACATCCATTAGCACAGACAAAACCCTGTCAAGCTTCATAACGCACCAAGGAAAGTGTAGCATGTGATGAAAACAACATCTTCCTTATCGTCTGGTGGAAGAGCTTGCCACTTCTGTGATGCTTCCCACTCCAAGCAGCTTTCAGAGCAGTAAAAGTTATATTTTGTATGCAGTAGCATCGACATGACTGATGAAGCCAATCACAAACAAGGTTGTAAAGTGTTTGTAAAAATGAGTGGTTAAATAATAGAAAAAAAGGTCTTGTGAGCTTTTAAATTCTCCTGGGAAAAATAGATATGGAGATGGTGTGCAAAGTTCAGAGGGATTGGATTTTTTTTTCCAAAAAAATCATTTCAGTTTTATTTTGTTCCACATAGAAATTCAAGTCCTTTCCAGAACAGAATGTTTAGATCACTGAAGAGTATGTGAAATGCTGATATCACCAATGTCTTTAATTGAAATTTAATGATCCAATGAGCAAGGGATTTTCCACTAACAATTTTTATCTCTAATGACTGATTAACATTTTGGAGAAATCCATGTAAAAAAGGTAGCAATCCCTATTCTAAACAACTAAAACTGAATGTGTCTCAAGTCTGAGACTTACCTAGTATTTTTTACTACACATGGCATGGTCACCTCTATTTTGTTCAACTCCAGCGTCTACTTTAATCTACTTACTCTGGCATAAAGATACACCAGTTAAGTGTGGTTTCTTTAGTTGCTTTGCTATAAATAATTTGATTAATTTAATTAGTTTGTTTATGACTTTCATGTGACTATTTAAAGTTATTATAGGACAGATTGTATGCTGGCACCATAAAAAGTTTACATTCCTAACAATAAGCAAGTTACATGATAGCTGAAGTGCAACCATGGCTGTAATGCTTTTACCACTCCCATCTGAACAGAAGCAAGAGAGATGTCATATCAGAGTCTCCTTCTTGTATATACAGCTTCTCCTTTAAGAAAACCTTTTTCTTTTATCCCAAGTTTAAAGATATGTGCATTGGTTAGATACTTACCATATCCTACTGCTGTTTCATTATAGTAGTAAGGATTATACTTTCATCATTTATATCATTCATCATACATTCATCATTCCATCATTCACAGGTGGTGTTGTGCTGTCAGGTACTAACTTTGTAGGTATCTTAAAAATATAGTCTGAAATGTCTTTTAAGAATACTTACTGCCTACTTAGCAAGAACATAACCTTAATATAGCAATATATTACAATTCTGGTTGCTCTTATTAATTCATATAAATGTTTTCGCACATATTGATGATAAAAATAAATCATATGCTTTTGTCCAAAGTCCTATCCTTTAATTTTAGTGTTTAAATTACTCATGTATATGTTCTAGAAATTAACAGTTTTATCTAAATCTTTCAGAAATATATTTTGTTTGTGTGCCTTCAGAACAATCATTGCCATAGAACAAAATATAAATCATAAATGACTTTAAACAACAAATATAATATTGAACCATAGCCAGTCTTTAGTACTGTATTGTAAGCTGATGTGTATTGTGCCAAATTCTGCTTATACCCCCCCTACCAATAAATAAGTTTTCAATTTTCTAATAGTAATTAATTTTAAACCTCTATTAACTTATTTTGCCTACTACAGACAAGACTGCAGAAGAATAAAACCTCCTTGGGTTCAGCGCAGTGGCTCCTATGCTGACTGGGGGGACGCTGGAGGTAATATAAAGTTTCATATCAGCACACAATGCTTGGCTATTCCAGCACTGTATCTGTGCAAATTTTCCATGCTGCTACCAACAGAACCACAAGCATTTTGCAATGATGATTCCACAACAAAGTTTAACTATGGAGGAGAAAAAAAATAGATAGATATCTTTCCACTCAGAGTCCCAAATAGTATCATCTATATCATCATTTCTTATTCAAGGGAGAAACATCTATGGATGTCTTTTTTCCTCCACAACTTAAGTATGTGCTACTTGAACCTCATATCTACTCTTTCCTAAGCCACAAAAGCAGCAGTGTTACTGAAAGGAAGGCTGTAGCTAGAAATGTGCATAGAACTCGAGGATTTTGAAAATTCATTCATATGTATTCCCATACCACAAAGCACTCCTTCTCTCCCAGAAAGGGTGGGTCTTGCCTTTAGGCAGCTTTCCCATGTAATATGCCTAATCTTTTTACGTAGGTTATATCGCCCAAATAAAATGATTTGAAGATATGCTATCACATATTTTACTTCTCACTTTTCAAGTCGGATGCACAGAGTCCTCTTTGTGTTTATAATGCAGGCCTATATTACACTTTAAAAGAAACAAAGTATTTTCTTCAAATATTTTCTTACTGAGACTTTACGACATTTTGAAGTCATACTGATCCCGAAGAAGTTTTATTATTTCAGAAAATGCTTTGGATCCTATCTACTGACTATCAACAAAACTACTTATATATACTTTATCATTTAGTTAGCAAATATTTTTACTTTACAGAGAAAGATTTCTCACACTTTTTTTTGGTTGACAGCAGAGGTATACACTAGCATCTTAAAAACATGGATCAGATATGTTGCTTTCTGCAACCTCAAATCTTTTGTACTCTGGATTCAGTATATATTCCCATGAGCTTTGTTTCACATGTATCACCAGTCAAATCATTATTGAAGTTCTTGACAGTTTTCAATCTACGTTTAATAAGGATATCAGACTTTATGAAATGTTTAACATTGCATGAAATCTTTTTATCAGTATCCTTTCACTGAACTGATTTTAAACATTATCCACCTGGGGTAAGTTCTATAAGAAAGAGATTATTATTTAAAGGGACACTGTATAATTTAAAAAATGGGGAAGAAAGGAGCCAAAAAAAATAATATTTTGCATATCATCATCCATAGTTAACACTTAAAAATTCCTACAGTTGTTATAATGCACAGGCAAACAGAATTGTATGAACTCAGGAAGGAGCAAAAATAAGGATAGGAAGAGAGAATCTTATGTTATTAAAAACAAAATTAGCTGAAGGAATACAGGATAGATCTTGAACAGAATCCTTAGGTTTTTAACAATACAGTTAAATAAGTGAAGATATATAAAGTTGTACGATACACAGTGAGATAGATCAGGCCAATCTCATTATAAATTTGATAAAGAAGAAGGGCATTATCTTACTCAGGTATGAAAGCAAAGTCAATATTTTCTCTTCCTTGATGCTTTCCAGTATCTTGCATTTGGGGTTTTTTCCTTTTGTAATTGGTAATTATAACAGATTAGAGATTAGTCAATTAAAATTATTAAAATGGGTCTTGTGAGTCAGGTTCCCTGTAAATATTTAACTCACCTCTCTTTTCCCACACCTCTTTTTCCTGTAATGCTGTAGGCCATTCTCAGGCCCATTATTAGTGTCCTTCCTGAGCAGCTTTCAAGAAATATTCTTTTCAGTTTTGAGAGTTTATTGATATTTTAAAATAAGAACAATAGAGTATTTTTGTGTACAAATTATTTATCAGGTTGTGCATTGGTTTGGGGGAGTTTTTTTGGATGAAAAATTGCTGACATCCATTGAAAGCTTTTTACAGAAACTCAACAACAGCAGAAGTGTTTTTTGGGGTCCCTGTGTATCACTGGGACATAGCACATTTATGCCACATGTATATATGAGACTTCAGGCCTGACAGCCTCTCAGCTTGCCCCTCCTATGTTCAAATGAGGACACAAATGGAACTCACAGCTGAGTTATATGACTGAACTGTCCCAACTTTCAATTATTACATCTTCCCAAATAAAACTGGTGTTATCTCACTGCTGCTTACCACCAGCCTTTTCTAGCATTAAGGCAATCAGATTAATTTAACGTATAGGTGACACAGCCATCCTGGGAAGGTGGTTGACTGGTGCAGATAATTTATAACATTGCTCAGGTCCACAGCATCCCACACTTAAGGCAACAGAGAGGTACTTGCCCCTTCCCTTCTCTTTGGCTGCACCAATAGGAAAATTTCAGTACTACTGAGAAACTGATCCTACATTTCAGATAAAGAAAAGCTGATAATAGTGAAAGCATCCATTGAAGCATCCATACTGCTGTTAGCAGTATGTGGAAATCAAAGATTTGTTGGAGGAGAGCAAATTTGCTTTAAAAATACACCATGCTCATTTAACAATTCAGGAGACTGAAGTTCCCATTTTTGTTGCTTCCAAAACTACAGCAAAACTTGAGCAGTAAGAGTTCAGATTCCTCCAAAACACCCTACAAACCGGAAGAAGCCACCTCCTGGTAGCGTTAAGTCATTTCTCTTCCCAAAAGAAAACGTCTACACAGCACGGTAAAGAACGATGCAGAGATACTGAACTGTGTGAGAAACAGGACATATTAGCATTATCCATGCGAGCTACTTGAAAACCTATCTGCGTTTCTCTTTGGACCTGAAATAGTTCTGCATAAGTTACTGAAGTTAAATCTGTACAGCATTACAGTCTGTTAACCCTCATTGCCACTGCTGGCACTATTAATGCCATAACTCCATTTGTGAATGGTATGTTTCCTTGCATAAGCTTATATTCACAATTAAACTGGAAACATCTATTCGTTTCTCCCAGGGCACTAAAAAGGGTAATTGGGTTTTATTAAAATAAAGCACTGACAGCTTTTAATGCAAATGCATGGGTAACATCAAAGACACTGAAGAGCTGCTGAAAGAAATAATAATAAAACAATGGATCGGTCTCACAAGTTCTAACTGGCAAATTTTTCCCAGCCAAAGGGCCTGTTATATAAAAACATGGCAGGTACTTAGCAGCAGAGAAAGAATAAAGAGAATTTTCAAGAGGTGATTGCCCAATCAACACCACAGAAAGTTACTGAATTTGATAAAGAAATGAGACATCAAGGGTGGAGGGATTACAGAGTTCCCTGTCCTCCATAATTATCAGAGAGGACAAGATGTGCTACAGGAGGATACTAAACAGGGTAGCTTGCAGGCAGAGGAGTTCTGTGGTTGCAGTTTAAAGCTTGAATCCTCACATTACACCATAGTAAGATACAATATCCCATATGAGAAACAAAAAGTCTGCAAAAAATGAAAGGAAGGATAGAGGAGGTAAAACATCAGAAAGCTGCAGGTGAAGACTAAGCCACCAGAGAGATGTTAAAGCTTTGTTGTGATGGGATTGTCATATGAGATTCACAAATGTAAGTCAATGCCAACTGACATTTAGTGGTATTTACATGCTCTACTGCGCTTTCTGATCTCAGACTCCAAAATCTGACCCTTTCACACGCATTCTTGTCTTTCATCTTTTCTTATTTTTTTCTCCCCTCATTTCTCCTCTTTAATCATTCCCATTCTAGCCAGTAACCAATCATTCTCACAAAACTGCACATAAAAACTATGTATATAGGTAATTACTTAGAAAAAGAAAAATTGGCATGCACAGGGAAGCTGTTAACAATCAGAAGAAATTTACAAAAAATATGATTAGAAATAGGACAACATTAACTAAAATTACTAGGAAAGCCTTTTGAATATTGGAAATACCTGCTCCATTAAGTGAACATTTATAGCTAATTTATTCATTAATGCTTTTACTTGAACTAGGAAAAGGGCTAATGCTCTATAAAGATGCTGACTCAGACCTTTGCAGACTACCACAAAATAAAAAAAAATGTTTACTACATCTGTATTGTAACCCTCTTAAACTAAAAGACATCAGTGAATTAGTTTGCCACTGGTATGTTAATGCATTAAACTCCTGCTCTTCCCCAGAATTAGACACCAGAAATTTTTCCAAGCACTCAGGGGATAGATTTCACAGCTGGCAGATCACTTTCTATTACTTGAAGGTCACACAATTGTGACAGAGTCACCATTGTAATCACAGTCATTTAATTCCCTGTAAA
Source organism: Dromaius novaehollandiae (assembly GCF_036370855.1). Taxonomy (NCBI): domain Eukaryota; kingdom Metazoa; phylum Chordata; class Aves; order Casuariiformes; family Dromaiidae; genus Dromaius; species Dromaius novaehollandiae. The sequence continues at coordinate 109,482,109 of NC_088099.1, forward strand.
ACACAGGAGATATATCTTGACATTATACAGATATACATGTATGACGTTTTCTTGAACCATTCATTTACAACAGAAAACGTTAAATAAATGATGGAAAAGAGTAACAAACCACATTCATGTGGTCCATATTTTTGCTAAATCTTTGGCCTGTCCTTCATTCGTACAATTACTGTGGGCATTGCAGTTGGATAGAAGTCTGGAGGAGCATTTGGAGTGAGAATGGTCTTAATAAGATAAAGAGGTCAAAAACAGTATAACTGTGATTTGAAAAGGGGATGAGCAAGGAGGAATCAACTTGTCAAAATAACTTGGGCCTAGACACCAAAAAAACCCAATCCTGATAAAACTCTCCCTTCAGAAATGCTTGTGATTAACTCCTTCAGAGTTAATGCGGCAAAGTCATACCTGTATGCTTACCCACAAATGAAGAAATTACGATACCATAGTATACTACTGTACCATAGTGTACTATATACTGTACATATATATACTATACATAGTATACCTCTGTACTACACTTACATATAGTTTTCACAGGAGAAAAAAAAAGAAGCACTGAACTTTGTGTTAGAACTAGAAAGCCTTACTGGAAGTACAGACTAGATAAGTGGATGGTGAGGTGGATTGAAAACTGGATGAACTTCCAGGCTCAGAGGTTTGTGATGAGAGGCACAAAGTCCAGAGGGAGACCAGTCACTAGTGGTGCCTCCCAGGGTTCAGTATTGGGTCCATCTCCCAGGGTTCGGTACTGTGTAACACCTTCATTAATATTCTGGATGCTGTGACAGAGTGAACCTGTAGCAAGTTTGCAGACCATGCAAAACTTGGAGGATGACTGATACACCACATCATTGCACTGCCATTCAGAGGGACCTTGACAGGCTGGAGAAATGGACAGACAGGAACATCATAAAGTTCAACAAAGGGAGGTGCAGAGTCCTGCACCTGGAGAGGAATAACCCCAGGCACCTGCTGGAAAGCAGCTCTGCAGTGGAGGACCTGGGGGGTCCTGGTGGCCAACAATTGACCATGAGCCAGCAATGCACCCTTGGCAGTGAAGAACAACATCCTAGGCTGCATTAGGGAGAGAGTTGCCAGCAGGCCGACAGAAGTGATCCTTACCCTCAGCCCTGGTGAGGCTACACCTGGAGTGCTGGGTCGAGGTCTGGGCTCCCCAGCAAGACAGATGTGGACATACTGGAGTGAGTCCAGTGAAGGGCGACAAAGATCATTAAGGGACTGGAGCATCTCTCATATGAGAAGAGGCTGAGAAAGCTGGGGCTGTTCAGCCTCGAGCAGAGAAGGCACAGGGGGATCTAATCAATGTTTGTGGACACCTAATGGGAGGGTGTAAAGAAGATGGGGCCAGATTCTTCGCAATGGTATCCAGTGACAGGATGAGAGGCAATAAACACAAATTGAAATACAGGAAATTCCACTTAAATGCAAGAAACACTATATTATTCTGACAGTCATCAACCCCTGGAGTAGGTTACCCAGAGAGGTTGTGGAGTCTCCGTACTTGGAGATATTCAAAACCCAACTGGACATGGCTCTGAGCAACCTGCTCTAGTTGACCCTGCTTTGGGCAGGGGAGGGTTAGACTAGATAATCTCCAGAGGTCCTTTCCAACCTCACCTATTCTGTGATTTTAAGTATAAATAGCATACATTTGTTTTCTGCAGTATAAATTTTTTGTGTGATTTAAAAAGAAGTACTAGATGTGATTCACTTCTACATTTCTGTTACTTATGTAATAGTCATATAGTATCTGCTATGATATATTTTAAATCTTAGAATTAGCTATTCATACTGTGCTGCAATCACTTACGTTTTAGCCCAGCAATACTGATTTTCAATTTTCAGTTCATTCAGAAGCAGAGAACTTTCTGCTCATTTCAAACCTGCTCAGGTCTGCTGTATATACCAATATTAACAGGGAACTTGATAAAAATAAAGAAATTGTCCTGTGGCTAGAAAAAGATTGTGTGTTTTTCCAATGACATCCCTTATAAGCTTGCCCTGCAGTTAAACGGCCATAGCAAACAGTAATAGTCCATTCACATCTATTACAAAAGGAGTACCACCTGCAGTTTTATTGACTGTCAGAAAACAGGTCCCATTTTGTGAAACAATAAAATTCAAATTTCATAGAAACTCTCCCAAGGCTGTAGCCTTGAACCTTATAACATTGGAAATGAGAGCAGTAAAGCGTTTTTTTGCACTTCAGGATCCAAAAGAAATGAGAGATTATATTCCAGAGTAGGGGATGCTGCAACCCGTTGACATATTACAATCAGTAACACAATAAGGTATAACAAAATACCTTCAATTTGTTTTTTTCTGAGTGCTGCACATCTCTATCCATCAGATGAAGGCATAACCTGCTATTCTGATTCTCAGAGGTTAATTCTAAGGGCTAAATGAAATGTTAAGCATTAACAATGCAAAATAATTTTGTCACATAATCATGCTTTTCTTAGTCTTTAATGTTTGAGTACTCATGTTCACTCACAAAATTGTGCAAACAGGCAAAAAACATACGGAAAATGTAACTGAATCTTTCAAATACAATTCCATACAAGACCATACATGATGTTCAGGTATGCAAAGTGATTGGGCCCTGGGAAAGAATGGAGGTAATATGTCCTCACCACTCTGACTTCCTTCAGCATCACAGGTGAGGTTCAGATTAGGCAATGGAAGGCAGCTCAAGTACTGGAGAGTGTCTTGACCATTATCCTCTGGATAAGAAGCCACAAGCCAGTCCTCAGAGGTAAAAGATTTGATATGAAGTCAGTACTCTGAGCTCACCCTCAAAGCATGTCCATTGCAGGAACTGCAAACAAAGAAGGTCTTATAACTGAGAAAAGAGGCAGATACTTCCAGACCCATGCTGACTGGGTCGTTTCCCTCAGCACTTGAAAAAAGGGGTGTTGTGCTACCCCCTGGCCATGAGTTGTGTGGGGTACTCTGTACACTAGGTACACTAGACCCAGCTTCAGTGACTGCACCACTGTCTACTTGTTTGTCTGTGGCCAAACTTGAGCACTTGAATCGCTACCATGCTCCAAGCCCCAGGAGTGATTACCTGCTGTGTCTTCATTTAGACAACTTTAAAAATGCGCCATCCACCTTTGCCTTCAGTCTCTAGCTTCCCCTGAAAGGAAACCCATGTGGATAGGCTGGATGGAGCCAGGCACTCCTGCCAGTCTATCCTGACTCAGTTGCTTGATGTGAGCATTTGAAAGTACTTTTCAATGGTTAAAGACAAGAAATTGCAGAGTATATCTTAGGCTGTATCAATACACAAACATATGAAGGAAAATACACTTAATGACATTTTCCATTGAAGACATTGTCATCTGAGAAACAAAGGGCTTTCAAAGATTCTCAAAAATAGCCTGTAAAATGCATACTCAGAAACCTCAGTGGCCTGTTTTTCTCCCAAAGCACTCACTAGCTCAATTCATTTCATCGATCACATTCATGTGCATGCCAATCTCATATACAAGTTTTCTAAAATCTGAAAGAGTTAAAACAATCACTAATGCACATTATTAGATTATTTTTCCTGACATCATACATAGCTGCTTTCAAGGAACTTTACAAAATAAGATATTGCATGCATCATGTAAGAAGGAAGGTTGTATTTAAAAACAGTGGATAATATTGGAATCAGTCATCTATTGCTTTGTGTTTTAAAATAGACTGAAAGCCTTATCTGTAAAGGAATGATTACATAAAAGAGTAATTCCAACTCAGAATCAAGCATTTAACAAATAGTGGAATGTCAAAGAGAGTCTACCTTTAGGTGCACACAACATTTGGATCAGGCTTCACTGACTCCATACTTCTGATTAGGTTGGAATTTGCACCTGAAAACAAGAAAATAAAAGTTTCCTAACCTTCTGTAAACAAGCTTTCCGCTTCCACCAACCCTGGCTCAAACCTAAAGAAAGAACGCCGGGGCAAAGATAATTCAGGCTTCCCAACTACCTCAGTGCCTGTTCTGGAACAAGAATAGGCCTACTTTTCCTCTCACTTGAAGTCATTACAGAGTTGGATTTCGAATCAGGAAGCATTAAGATGTAGCAAGATTTGGGATACGAATTAATGGTTTAAATATAGATCAGCTATTTAAACATGTCATTAGGATCACATGCAAGAGACAAATCACTTATATACTCCAAAGATGCCCATCAGGAATGTTTTCTTGCGCCCTGCAGAGCAGGAATGCTCCACCTCAGGTCTGTCGTTAAGCCTCAGTAAAAGCTGCAAGGCTTCCAGTGCCTGGAGAAAGGGACCTCAACCAAGCAACTGAATAACAGTAATTTGACACTGAAGACATACTCATTTGATTCAAGCTGTGGGTAATGTAGACTATCCAATTTCAGGTCTGTCCAATTATCAGTTTGGGTTTTCTTTTTTAGCCCAGCATGAGTTCAGATTTGAGTCTTAGTCAAGTAAATAGCTGCCTCAAACAGCACCTGAACAAGATATCTTCATTAAAACTTTGCTACAGCAAGTTTGAGTGCTTGGGCAAAAAAAAAAAAAAAAAAAAAAAAAGAGGGGAAGGAAAAAAAGGAGCTCAGACTAAGAGCTCCCTTTCATCTAGGCAATGTAAAGCAAATCTTTTCTATCATGCATTTTAAGTTGTAAATTGGATTCAAGTTGATGTCCACCTGTCTTGAACCAGCAGAGATCTCTTTCCTCCTTTATCAAAGCATCTGTCTGCCAATTAATGGCTGCTGTGACAGTTGGAGGGGATTTTTTGGTACAGACTTTTACAAATACAAACTCACTAAAATTAGCTCTTTCACCTCGGATTCATATTCCAAAAAAAAACTGTCACAGTGAAAAGTATCAGGGATCAAGTGATCTGTAAAGTTTAATTACATCTTAAGAGATCTAGCAGTTTAGGTTTATGAGAAAGAAATCTTATTTTCTTAGTATTTTCCATTTTTAAAAATTAAATATTTTAAAGATGATTAAACATTATACTAATACAGAAAGATATTTATTTATTGTTTATTCACTGCAGATAGACACATTTCTACTCATTAAAGGAAATTTTATTTAATGGCAGCAAGCTGAGATTTTCTGATTCATTAGAATGTGTTCTCTATGCCACTCCATAGAAATATCCACATTCATTAGGATGAATTTCTGTGCCCATATACTGGAATTCACTGAATCATTAAAAACACACAAGTTCAGATCAAGCTGCTACAATCTCCTATTTGTTTAAAAAACAAAATCCCTCACTTCAACAATAACAAAACAGATATGACTGTAATTTGTTTAGCAATGAGAAGGAATAAAGGAAATTGAGAAAATGTTTTTGTAAGTCAAAGAATTTGGCCTCAGTTTGGTTTTAAAAGTTATACTTTATTTTTCATTTTTTCACTAGCTAAATTATTCTGTTACAAAATATTGGTATGTAAGTCATTTGTCATCAAAATTATTCTGTATTTGAAATGAACATTATAGGTATGTTCCATTGTCAGGGATGGGCAAGTATGTCACATCTTTGGCTGGTCTTCTCTAGGTGGATATAAAGGTCTTAGAACAAGATGTGTTTCCAACGTGTTTGGACAGACACATTTTGTGTGTGTGTGTTGGGGGGGGTGGAATGAATGGCATATGTATTCACATCGTAACTGACAAATTCATAACTTTAGGTTTTTCCTCACTACTGATGAATGCATTGCCTGATACGTTGATTTGCTATAGATTATATGTACATTTTGGAAGCATTCAAAACTACTCCAAGGTCACAGCAAAAATTTTGAGGGAAACCACAAAAATCTCCTGAGAGTACTGGTCTTCCCCTACATTTCATCTGGCCTTGTGATTCAAATAGTACAATTTGATCCCACCAAAATGTTTGAAAATAGGAGACAACACACAAGAGATGTACAGCTGTCAGATAAGTATGCCACGGAATGCTGAGCTGTCTTTTGTCCCTTTTGGGACATGGGTTGTCACATGTGCGGACTTCTGGGGAGGGGTTTGGGGTTTTGCTCTTGGCATGGGCCATTTCTGGTTTTTGTTTTCGATTTTTGGGGGGTTTTGAATCATAGTTTTCTCGCTCAGTCATACAAAATGGCTCACTAGAGTGGTTCGTTAGAAACTTACCATTTGCATAGATAAGTTTTATTAAAATAAAGAGAAAAATCTCTCAAGATGATACTGCCAAGCCTATCTGGCATGTTTCAGATCCCAGCCATGGCTTGTCCCCCACTGCACGCTCCCTTTTCATAGCCTCTGTATCTCAAGAGCCAAGTACCACTACTTGTCCATCAATGGGAGTCCTCCTGGCAAGAGCCAAACAGGATGGTTTCTTGGACTGTAAACCAGCAACTGCAGTACCAACTGCAGCATACTGGCATGTCTGCATTAGACCTTTCCCAATACATACATGATAGTATTTTTAAAGTTATATAAACTTCAGTAGTTATGTCTTCTTTCACTCTCTCAGAAGAAAAATAGAAAAGTAAACACTAATTCGCTGTAAAAGGGAAATCAATTTAAAAGGATTAATTCAAAGCCAGGAGAGAGAGAGATTCAAAATGAAAGAATAATCACATAACATATTCAGCTTCACTATAAGGAAGTTATTTGAAACCAGCTTCCAGAAAGGCTGAGTAGGGAGCTCTAGGGCAGAAGATTGAAGATCAAAGAAAGTTCTCTTGAGTACCATCACACAGTTCTCCAGACCCCACAAAGGACTGAGGTATATATTATATACTGTAAAAGAACTGTAAATTTTAACCAAGGACCAAGCTTATATAAAGCAGAGAGGCATCATTAAAGAAACTGTGTTTCAAAGGAAGGCATCAGTACAGGAAAACAAAATTATTTTTCTAATCTAAAACATCCTTATGTTCTCACAGAACAGATTAAAATTCTATCTGTCTCTCCAGACTTCGTATCTCAGAGTCTATTTTCTCTAAGCTTTGCAATGTCGTAACACATTGTTATTTTCAAAGCACAGCAATATTATGGAGGAATTTTCCAAAGCCGGATAGTTCTTTACCGCAGAATCAAAAAACAAACAAACAAATAATATATTAACCTGTATAACCTTTAAATATATATCTATATATGCATATGTCTGAATGTATATTTATGCATATATGTATATACATACATATATGTATATACAGCTATATATGGATGTAGTTATATAGATATATAGATATATATATGGACATAAATATAGATATGTGCATGTGTATATATATCTAAAACAAAAAGAACGAAATCTGTCTCACCAGTATGTGCCTTCCAGAAAATGAAACTGCAAAATGTCTTCATGTAGGAACACCACAGACTGAAAAGTCACTGCTGAGATAGGGGGTTCAACTAGGAGAAGATTCCAATACCCATAAGTGCTCCTCATAGAAACTGGTTGCATTCATGCTGCTGCTACCAGAGCAAACAGATGAGATGCATGAAACAGGCACTAGGAAGATTTCTTAACACAAAATTGTGCAAAAGAATGAAAAAAGGAGCTGCAAAATCTTTTATAGTGGCTCAGCTGAGACACTCTTCCTCTTCATGTGTCTTTTCTGCTAGATTGCAGAAAATAAGGGTAAAATTTTCGTATTTTGATGAGGTCTCTTTCCTATTTTGATACTTAGAAATTTCCAGTTTAAAACAATGGTCCATTTATTTTTGTTTCTTTTATTTTTTCATTTATTCTTCTTTCACAGTGGCCAGTCCCAAGGGATGCAGAGAAAGATGCCTGTCCTTCTAAAAGATAATTATACTGCCATAAAATGACTATGTGACTGATTTATATCAGGCAGTACAGAGGGTCTTATTCTTTGTACATTTTTATGTTAGTTTTTGCAATGAGGATGTGAGATTTGCTATTTACTGACTTCTCAAAACTATCAAGATTTTTGACCCAGGGCAGTTTGGAGCACTTGAAGTGTTTGCTGAGAACAAAGGCAGGATCACACAGGGAGCAAGAATTACAGTTCATAAATGCTATGAATGTTCTGAATGAAGTTTACTAACTCTTGGACAGGATTCCCCTCTTATAAGTGGCACTACAGTTAGTGGACAATCTAATTGTCACTAGCAACCAGTAATACTCCTCATCATTACCCATCACTGTAGCCAGCAGAAAGTAAATTTGAAATGAAGGTCAAATCATTAATAGTCTGGCCAAGTCAAATCTGTGCAAAGGCAGCAGAGCAGCTTGAGCCAAAGCATTTTAGGAATGTCTGAAGATCACTACTAGATGTGGAATATTCATTTTTTATTCATCTTTTATAATCCTGAGGATCACAGGAAAAGTCCTCAGAAAGACTTTTATTAGTTGTACTTCTAACAAGCTAAGTAAGCTAGGGCTTTAAGAGCCTAAAAAAATACTGCACAGAAGAATCAGGGTTCTTTATTTTAATCTTTTCTGACATTTTGCCTCGTAAATGGTTATCAAAGAATCTGATTTTTTTCTAAGGTCAGTCATTGTTGTTTCTTATCTTTCTTAAAGCTTTCAATAAGATATTAACATTTTTTATTTATCCTGTTTGCTCAAGCATGCTATCCAATTTATCCATTCAGGAGTTTTTTCTTTCTATATTTTTTGAGAAGCAAACATTGCTGGACCAGTGCTGCCAGTTAATTGGAAAACTTGTGTGCAGAAAGCCACACAGTAGTAGGACAGAGGGAAAGAGGGACGTAATGCCCCAATGGTTAAGATATTGGATTTTAAAGGTGACAGCTAAAAAAAACATATGGAAAGCTAAAGCTTACTTTCCTCTGAAGAGTAAAGGGCTGAGTCAGCCTTGAAGGAATTTGAGGTTCTGGCACCAAGGAGCCCAGTGTCTTTGAAACCATAAGATTAGACCACTCTGCCATTCCTTTGAGCAGAAAAGACACCAAATAGTGAAGCAACCATTCTCACCACCAGCACATCTTTGCCTAGAAAAGAAAACCGTATCAATTCACTGAGTAAAATTTATCTGAACAAAACTTAAAAAATATTGTAGAATCTTTGACTAATTTAGGGTGGAAAGGTCCTCCTAGGGTTTTCTGGTCCAACCCTCAGCTCAAACCAGGGCCAAATTCATAGTTACATTGCTCAGGGTCTTGATAATAAACTGCTTGACTCAATTGCAACAAAGGAAGAGGAGGTGCAAACAACATTATTATGAAAGATCATATCAATCATATGCTAGTATACAATGTAACTGAATGAAACCCTTGTGCTGAAAGCATTTTTGATTGAGATCAATTTGACAATACTTTCATTCACTACATAGCAGAACTACAGACAATAGGCAACAGGATTTTTATTATAATGTGTATTGCCATAGCACCTACAGATGCCTTCCATGGAAACAGGACTTCCTTATCCCAAGCACAGACACTGTACAAAGCTCAATTCCTGCCCCACAGAGTCTAGCATCTAAATGTAAGACAAGATACAGCAGATGGCCACAGACAGATGGGAAGAAAACAATAAGACAATATTGGTCAGCATGACAGGCAAGAATCACAGCACACTGGGAGTCTGATCTGTTGTCAGATTTTTTTGTAGACATCAGTACAACTTAAATTTGTTACAAGAAGTTTGAAGGAGGACAGTGCTTTGCACAGGTTTACAAAGTGTTCCTCTCGCAGGCATCTCAGCAAGATTTTTCTTTCAAGGTCTCCAGAAATCTTTAGAGAATATTACCTGTTTCTCTCTTCACATAATTTCTAACATATTAAAAAAAAAATCAGTAGCAGTAGTGGTCTAGTGCTTACTCTAGAATCTGAGATCTTTACCTTTCTAAGACTATACTCAGAGCCTCTCACGTATTCTATAATGCCCAAAACAACTTCTGAAAATTAGTTCCTTAATAAATCTCTTCTATTTACTAATGCGTATTTGTCCAAACTGTCATAAAAAGGGCCTCCATCAGTTGATCTCTAGTCAGGACCAGTTCAGGATTGGGCTAGGCAAGTGATTGCTGGGGTGGTCACAAACACAGAAGTTCTGGGACAGCTTGTCCTTTTATAATTCACTCAAGACACCTGAGAGTCCCTCAATTTCAAAAGAATCAAATTGGCACTAAATGGAAAGGAAAGAAATGGGGTCAAGTCTCAGTTTTGGTCTAGCAGGGATTGCTAATCACTAAATAACAGAATAGTTGAGGTTGGCAGGGACCTCTGGGGATGGTCTGGTCCAACCCTCCTGCACCCAAAGCAGAGTGAAGTATAGCAGGTTGCCCAGGAGCATGTCCAGTTGGGGTTCGAATATCTCCAAGAATGGAGACTCCACAACCTTTCTGAGTAACCTGTTCCAAAATTCAACTACTCGCACAAAAAAAGTTTCTTCTTATGTTTAAGTGAAATTTCTTTTGTTTTAATTTGTGCCCATTGCCTCTCATCTTGTCATGGGGCACCAATGAGAAGAGTCTGGATCCATCTTCTTTGTTTCCTCCCATCAGGTACTTACACAAGTTGTTAAGATCCCTGCACCCCCCTCGAAACTTCTCTGCTTGAGGCTGAACAGCCCCACCTCTCTCAGCCTCTCTTCATGTGCCCTCTCATCATATGAGAGATGCTCCAGTCCCTTAACTACCCTTGTTGCCCTTTTCTGGACTCAATCCGGTAGCTCCATGTCACTCTTGTCTGGTGGAGCCCAGACCTGGACCTGGCACTCCAGATGTGGCCTCATCACGGCTGAATAGAGGGGAAAGATCACCTCCTTCAACCCGCTGGCAACTCTGTCCCTAATGCAGGCCAGGATACCATTGGTCTTCACTGCACCAGGACCCCCAAGTCCTTCTCTGCAGAGCTGCTTTCCAGCAGGTTGGCCCTCAGCCTGTCCTGATGCCTGGGGTTATTCCTCTCCAGGACTCTGCACTTCCATTTGTTGAACATGATGTTCCTGTCTGCCTATTCCTCCAGCCTGTCAAGGTCCCTCTGAATGGCAGCGCAAATGATCTGGTGTATCAGCTACTCTTCTCAGGTTTGTATCATAGCTTTAAGATTTTTTAGGGGACTTTTAATAGGAGTTATACTCAATGACTTTACAGATCCTGAAAAGACCAGTCTAGAGGCTTATGGCTAATGATACACCTTTGACTCATCTCATGGCCTGATTTTTAGAGTGCTGAGACAATGAAATTAGAAGAAGATGTGGGCACTGTGGGCACTGAAAATAAAACTACTTGTGTTACTGCAGCTGAGAGACTCTCTCAGCATTTCCAGTTGCTATATGCTGCCTGATTCAAATATAGAGCAAAACCTACCTGTACAAACCACATGAGAGCTGTAACAAGTTACAGCAGAGGCCTTATCTGGAAAAATGAGGGGCTAAGACCCTGGAGTAGTAAGTGATATTCCCAAGTAGTAAGCCCAAATATGACCAATATCATGATCTTAGAAAAACAGACAAACCTCTACAAGACAGATGAAGTAATTCTTTGGTCTATTCAGAAACAACAAAACCTCTCTTGAGGGACTATGTTCAGTTTAAGTACAATACTAAAAGAAAAATACAAACCAACTGAAAGCAGTCTAATGGAAATGTCTAGAAGCATTTCTTAAAAGGAAAAAATGAATAAACAGAGATTGATCAAGTTTGAAGAGGGGAAAAAAAGAAGATTTATGACAACAGTCTTTAATTCTGAATGAAGATACTACAAAAGAAAGTGGATGAACTATTCACTGCACTTGGAAGGACAGAACATGAATGAACACATTTGCAAGTATGGAAAGCAAAGAATCGCTCTTCAGAATAATAAGATTTGGAAGCTTGCCATGACAAACTGGGTTTTCTGTCACTGAAGGCCTGCAAACAGTTTAGACATATCAGAAATGACTTAGCTATAGTTGTTCCTTCCTAACACTAGTTAGATGGATTAAAGGACCTTTCAAGGTCACCTCCAGCCACAGAATCCCGTGATTTTGATCTTTATTTTCAGTTTCAGACATAAATTCTTGGTTTCCAAAAGTTACTTTCCTACATCTGACCTAACTTCCAATTAAAAATGATCTCCAAGTATTCCAAAGTTATTTTCCACTGTCAGTCATGTATCTCAGCATGACCACAATTTTACCCTTAAGGAACATCACTTCATGCTGAATTCTACATTTAGTTCCTGTACTACTTTCAAAGTTAGTACAATTCTTGTTCTTTACAGTTTTCTATTTCTGCAGGTTAAGGTTACATTGATTTAAATTCAAAATTTGAGGATAGGGCTCTTTCATGACAGAATTAAGGCCCTGTGTTTTGCCATCTGGATCTCCTATGTTTCCAGGTAAAGAGTTCTTAATTTTTATTTTCCTGAAGTAAGAGCATTATTTTAAAATATTCCACATGGACATTAACAAACAGCAATCATTACTGGGTAAAAAGCATTTTCTACATGGCTCTGTACATCACAATACAGAGGAGTTCCTCTGTTGAAAGAAATGTTATTACTGATACAAACTCGTTCCTCGTGATCTTTCTTTAACACTAAAAAGGGATTTAGAAAGTTCTATGCAGTGAGAACTTGGGCTTAAAGATACTGGGATTTTGCTGAGGTAAGACTCAAGGCAATTCTTTAGTTCCCATGCAGTGTCAGGGAATCATGTGGCTGCTTGACAGCCCCTATTTACCACAAGCTACAATATCACTGATACCTTCTCACAGACTGCAGACCTCTAGTATTAAAGGCCCAAAGCTCTGAAACCGTATCATGTCACAGGAAGAGAGTAGAAGAGAGTTATAGCACCATTAAAGTCCTTTGTATATATTGCAAGTCCTACTTTTTTTTTTTTTTTTTTTTGTTAAGGACGTCTAACGTGACATTGCCTGAACAAACTGATCAGTTCTTGGTGCACAGACCCAGTTGTTCATGCAGCAGGTTTGCAATGGTGTCACTGAGAGGACAATTGTTCTTGATGCCTGAAGCCATGAGCAGCATGACTTCAACTTGTGCTTTGCTTGGGGTTGGGGGGAAGAAGTAAACTTGTTAAAAAATTAAGTTTGGTTATCTCAAAGTTATCTGGGCAATTTATCAAATTATTTCAGTTGAATACATTTTTTTAGGGTTGAATTTAAGGTCAGTGAAACTCCTCCTTTAACTGGTGGCTGAAAGATAGAGCCTATAAATCATTCCTGGAACAGAAGAATCCCAGCTGAAGTCTCATCTCTGCTAGAGGAAGTTGAGCTACATTAGGGGAAAAGCACAGGCTTCCATGTTACGAAGAACTCCAAAATAAATTGCTCTCAGTGCCGGCCGTTGACCTTGTTTCACTGTATTCGCACTGTTGGGATTTTTAGCTTTGCAGGAAATCAGACCCTTGAGAGGCCCACTTAATTAGAAAGCATAAGTCACTGAATTATGGGTATTGTTTCTTCACTAGGAGGAAGCTTTAGTTAATTGAGAAACGGGGCAAGAAATGTGGTAACTTGTGTGAAACCAATGTATAGCCAAAGCATCAGAAATGGTTTGAAATCAGACATTTTCATAAGCCACCTCGTTCAGCTGTAAAGATAGGGTAACCATAGTAAACAACCAATGTAGAATTGACATACTTATAGATAATTTGCAAAGCAAATGATTAGACATGCCAATATATTAATAATTTTAGAATTAATTTGAGAAATACAGGGAATGCGAAAATGTAAAATTAAGAGATGAAGGTTTGTATGGATGTTTCTTTGGAACCTTTTTATAGGGAAAAACTTTAAAATTTTATCTTACATTGGGCAGCCATGTAAGCAAGGCCTTTAATACAGAAACAAAAGAATAAGCTATTAAAAAGATTTGTCCTACAGCTCTGTATTTGTATTTCGTATTTGAGATTATGCTGAAGTAAACCTGTAACTAAGAGATGAAGGTAGCAAAATGAAACACTTGGCTTTGTATGGAACATTTTGAATGAAATAAAATTAAATGTTAGGAAGGGTTATTTCAGCAAGATAAAGAAATTATAAAACCAATCCAAAGCAATCCAAACTAAATGTTGAGGCTTGCCTTGTTTCCTGTTTAGCAACCAGATGGAGAAATGTGTTATTTGCATAGGCCAGTCTGGTGGCAGTAACTCCCTGCAGTTACATCAAAGCAAAACCCGAATTAAAATCCCAGTTTTGTTCCAGCATATGTATCTACATTTCTTCTTTGCAATACAGTACATGAATTATTCCAGCTAAGCAGTACAGCACTGGAAAATGAAGGTATTCATGACAGGAAATAATGCAGACCTTTTTTTTTTTTTTTTTTTTTTTTTACACATGTGCTTGTGAATGATGATCTAAAAAATGTAGCTGCTACTTGGCTATGGCAAGGACTGTAACACCAGATAATGCCTAGAAGTGAGATGTAGCCCTTCACCATCCCACTTGCCTAATTCCTCAACACTTCCATTTTCCTAGGTGAGGTGTTCAGGGCAAAAAATCCAGAAACAATAATTTTTACACTTTACACTTGCTTTTTATCTCTTCTGCTCTACCTTTGATAGATTTTTTATTCTTCTTCAGTCTGAATATCTGATGCTTAATCCTGATAAAACAGCATTCAGTCAGAAACAGCTATTTTCAAAAAGTTTTTACTTAATTTTAATCTATACTGCTAGCCAAAACTAAAAGTCTTGTAAGTAATTTCAGTATGAAAGAGAAATTGGTGTTAGATATTCAACGCAACAGCATTTGAGGGTTTTTATTCTCCTCAGGAAATTACAGTAGCCTGCTTTCTTAAACACAGCAGACACCACCCTACACAGAGATTGCGTTCTTGCTTGCAGTTGCAAGCAATTTTAGCAAGCATCAATCAAAAGTCATCAGGAATGATGACTAACCCATACCGAGACTGCCTCCTCCCTCTGTTTTAGTGGGCTGCTTTTCCCATTGCAGCCCCCTCTTTCCTAGCAACACGTGTCAAAGCCAGATTGTCAAGAATTCTCAATTCCTAAGAAAATGGAAGCAAAACAAGTAAAATGGTACAGCACCATTGACATAGCACCTTACCACCTATTTTATATTCCCATAGTGGAAGGACCACAGTTTTCTTTCATCTGGGAAGGAATACAGCACACCTGGAACTGATCACCCCGGGGTGCAAATGTAATCCCACCATTTGCCATGGACTGATTCAAGAGACCTTAGAGAAGGACAATGTCCCAGGACACCTGCAATACAGAGATAACATCATTCACTGGAGACAAACCAAGAAAGAAGTGTTTGAAAAAGGTCAGGCTGTCATTGAAATCCTGCTGGAGGCAGTGTGTGCTATCAAGAAGCCTGAAGTCAAAGGACATGTCTAAGGAGAGACAATTCCTAGGCATAAAGCAAATGGAAAGAAGACAACATACACCTAACAAAGTAGTAGAAAGAAGTACTGCTTTTGCTGAAACCGCCAACAAAAAGGAAGCTCAAGACTTCCTTGGAAAGGCTGGATTATGGTCAGTAGACATTTCTGGGTATAGTCAGCTTGTGAAACCACTGTGTGCTGTGATCCCTAAGCAAAATCAGTTTGAGTGGGGACCCAAGAAACAGCAAAAGGCCTTCCAAAAAGTAAAACAAGAAGCAGCATGAGCAGTAGCCTTGGGTCCTGTCCAAACTAGTGATGGAGTACAAAATATGTTGCATAATCCTCAGGAAATGTTGGCATCTCCAGAAGCATGTGGCAAAACAGCACTGATGAAATCCGAGGTCAGCCACTGGGATTTTGGAGCTTCAGCTGCCAAGGGTCAGAAGACACCCTCAAGAGATCCTTGCTGCCCAGTGCTGTGTGAGGACAGATAAAACAATCAGGAAAAACAAAGGTGGAAACGTCAGGATGGAAACCCACCCAGGTTGCTGAAGTATGGTAACAGGTAGCTCATCAGACGCACCTCAAAACTGCTGGAAAATGATTGTGAGGGGGGATGCGCAGTATGGCGGAAGTACGACGACAGATGTACAATGAACTACCGGCCAGGCACTACGTGGCTGGCAGAGTCTCCCGCTGCAGCCCAGCTCTTGGCCCCAGTACACAGCAGTACTGACAGTGACGTGGATGTTACAGATAGCCGGCAACGCAAGGGACCGAGCTGTACGAGTGGTTGCAGGATGGTGTATACCCATGTCACGGGCGGGTGGCATGGCACACAGCCCGGGCTGGGCCCGGCTGACAGCAGTGCTGGCACGCAGGCTGCGTTAGCCCGACCGGGTGGGGAGCAGCCTGGGGACAAGCCCAGAGTGGCATCTCGAGTGCAAACTGCCCCTCGGGGGCTGCGGGACCACGGACAGCGGAGAAACTCCCCGAAGGGCCTGGGGTGAGCAAGGGCACCAGCCACAGCCGGCAGGCACCGAGGGGGTTCGGCCAGGCAAGTTGTGGTGGGGTGTCCCAGCCCTGGCCTGGAGCTCAGAGTTCTGGGGACGCTGGGGAGAGGCACTGAGGGGTATGGGGAGAGCAGGACTGCAGGTGTATTTGGCGGGGAGACTGCAGGGGAATTTGGGGAGAGGGACTGCAGGGGTTCATGGGGACTGCAAGGGTATGTGGAGAGGGAGGCATGCAGGTACCCTGGCAGTGTGGCTATGTGGGGAGGGGGCTGAAGGGGCATTTTGGAAAGGAGGCTGCAAGAGCATGTTGAGAGGGACTTCAGGGGTACATAGGGGGGTGGACTGCAGGGGTATGTGGGGGGAACCCTCAGAAGGACACAGAGAGACCCACATGTAGTCTGCACACCATAGGGCTGGGAGCACTGCCCTGGCCTGCCCAACTTTCCTCTTAGATTATGCTATCTCTACCAAAAACCAGGGAAGTGTTTAACTCACAAAATTGAATTTATCTGTGATTGAAGTGTATTGGTATCCAAATCCCTTTAGCCTCAGCACTGTCATTTGGTCTTAACTGTGACAGGCACATAAATAAACAGTCTCTCGGGAAGCCAGCATGGCTTTTGTGCAGGGAAATCCTGACTCAGTAGCCTTCTGGAGTTGAGTGTTTCAATAGGCATGTGGGTAAAAGAGATACAGCAGACATACTTTACATGGAATTTCAAAAGTGTTTTAAACATTATTGAAGAAAACAGTTGTCTCAGGACTGGAGGAAAGGTCCTTTCATAAAACAAATTTTTTTTTCTTGGATTAAACAGTATGAACTAGGCTTAATGATCATTTTTCAGGATCAAAAAGAGCTAGCGGTGATTGGTGCTGGGATTGATGCTAGTACCAGCTTTGTTCAACTTCTTCATCAATGATCTGAAGAAGCCACTGTGTCATGAAATCTGCAAACCTGCAGCCAGTTCTAAGCTCTCCCAGGTATTCAAATGCCAGGTCCGTGGCCAGGATCACTGGAAGGGTTTCACAAAGTAAGCAAGTGAGCAAAAATGTAGCAGATGGCCTTCAATGTAGATAAGGGTAAGGTACAGTAACCTAAAATTTGCCTGCACAGTGCTGAACTCAAAAATGCAGTTACAGTTCAGGAGAAAGTTTTTGGAGTTGTCATTGGCAGTTCTTTGAGATCATTGGCCTGATGTGCAGCAGTAGCCAGAAAAAGCAAACAAAATGTTGGGCATTGCTAGGAAGGGTGTTCAGAACAAGACAAAAGCTGTCATTTTGCCATTTTAAGAAACAGATAATCTACTTCCTTACACAGTGGGTATGGAAGAGAGGAAGATAGGAATAGTGGAAGTAGAGAGTACCACCACACACCAAAATAGATAGACAAATTAATGGACAGTGAGTCCAAAAGTGGATACTAAAAAGAAAGGGTAGGGATGTACCTTTTAATATTCCTTATACAATAATTGTGGATGCTGGGACAGTAAAAAGGGAGTGTGAGTCTCCCTTGTGCTGTGCACAGTGAAAGAATGTCATCAAATATAGCCAGTACTACATCTTTGCCTTAGGGTCTTAAAGTACAGAAAGTTAGATCCCACAAGATTAATCAGCCAACAAGTAAGACCTTTGTCAAAAGTTGCAATACAAATTTCTCATTCCCATCCTTTTCCTTTTGATCACCAACTCTCCAGCGGCATGTCTCCATTTTAATACTGCTGATAAGTACCTTGAAATGCCTTCTTGACTATTTTAAGGTTAGTAGTTTTTGATCTACTACTAATTAAAAAGGGAAGTAAAGGATGCTTTAAAAGATAGATAAAGGACAACAACACACCATAAGGTTGTTGATCTATCCTAACTCAGAGAAGAAAAATGGATGCCAGTAGGATGGGTTAGCACTTGTTCAAACTGTGAGGGAATGCTTAAGTGTGCTACCCCACATTGTACATGGCAAACGCTGAAGATTTCATCTCCAGAGGAGATGTCAGCAAAGTGGAAAGAAACGGGAGCTATAGAGAGCCCCAAACAGAGAACCAGCATAGCAGCCTTAGCAACTTCTGTCTCTTCCACACTAGTCTATAAACTGTTATGTACATCAGCACCATCTCACCTCTGCCCACCACCTTAGTAATGTTTAAAAGACTTTGCACGTAGCAGGGAGGAAAGCGTATGGAACAAGGTACAATATACAGACCTTTGAGAATATAGGGAGACACCAGGGTACATCCCTGCTGACTTTGAACTGCTGTTTCAAGTTTTACCATATGGAAGACAAATGTAGACACGCAGCCAGAGATTATGCCCAAAACACAGAGATTTTGCAGGACACACAAATAGTTGGTCTACCACAGGCCTCAAATTCTCTGCATGCAGTCTACTAAACAGTCACATACATGAAAATCAGATGCATCAGAGAACACAAAATGCCCACTGCTACTCTTTGGTGTACCCACCAAAGCTAGCTCACACAGACACAGGTCTTCTGGTAGAGAGGAGAAAGAGATTCAGTTTATTGCATAGATCCTGCTAAGTTGTAACATGCTGCATATAGTAGCAACACAGATAACCAAGTACTGTAATTTTATTTTCTGTTCTCCCAATTAATAGTCTCATTTTCTTTTTTGATATCTTCTCTTGGTCATGTGAAAGAAATAGACATTAATGTAAAATGTCTTTGATTTCAAACTGTCTTGTATTTTATTGTAGGTTTTTTACATTTTTTTCAGAAAAATATACAAAAGTGCCCTTTTCAAGAGTGTGACCAAATAGTCAGATATTCAATGTTCAAGTATGCAGTGTCTGTTTTCAACACACTAATTCATTTTGATTAAAAATGAACTAGCTACTGCAGAGAAGCCTAAATATCAGTAAAAAACAATGGAATTTAGGCTTTTGAGTGACTCAGAAGTTTTTTTAAGTGCTTTTATGCTTAGTATAACAATTGTTTAGACACCATTGTCTAAACTGTGTTTAGATTATGCATAAATTTAAATGAAGTAGAAGGTAAATGGACAACAGTACAATCTCAATATACCTTGGAAAAAGTTCATGTTTGATACAGATATGCAGCTTAAATCATTTTTGTATTTAACTTTCTCCTGCAATATTACAAAGACAAAAATAAAAGCATGGGACTCACGTTTGAGAACCAAACTGAATGCTGATTTAAAATGCACATATTTATATTTTAATTTCCGTACTGATATTGACTAAGTAAATCAAATACATGATACAAGAAATAGGGATTTGTTTGGGTTTTTTTAATTTTTACACCTCTAAAATTATTTTAAATATTTAACAAGCAAGACCTGTACAAATGAAGACAAAGACTGATCTTTTTCCACAGGCTATATCTTTTTAAGGCTTCACCACTTTCCTCATCTTCTAATCCACATAGACTCATCTGGAAAAGTAATTCCCCTGGATATATGACTCTGATCAGAAAATAATAAATATCACCGCTAGGGGATGCTGATAGTAAACCAACAGAACTTTTTTATCTGATTTTACTGGTATCTTCATCCTACTATTTGCTCTGTTATATCTTCAGTTTCAGATTAGAATTTTATCTCAACAGTTAACAAGCCAGGTGTATTTTCTCAATGTATAGTGAAGTCCCAAAGTACAACTATTAAAATATTCTGTACATCCACATTTATGAGAACAAAGATGTTATGTAAATAGCAGCCTAGTGGGAGTTTCTTCAGTTCTATTGTAATAAAAGGCACTTAATGCTGTTTCCCATCAACTCAGATGTATATTTACATAGTAGTTTATCTGAAATTACAAAGTTTTATTTTAGCTCTAAAATCTTGGTGATTGGGAGGTACAGAGGAGGAAGAAAACGTTTAGAATGCAGAAAAGATTTAGGGGAAAATACAAAATTGAGCAGTATTCCACCTGATGATTTCAGTTTCAGAAGCACTCTCATACTGCAAAAAAAAGAAACTATCAATGTTACTGAAGGACAAGAAGTTAAGATTTTGCTTTTTTGCTTAGCATGAAAACTCATCCCTGAGAATTAAAATGTAAACTGAACAATATCAAAAAGCTAAAAAAGGCTGAATAAGCTAAAGCTATTTGATCACCAGTGTAGTCCTATAGTTTGCACATTTGTGTCCAGTTCAGGAAAGGAAATATATTTGATAAAGTTCTTCCTTGGTGAATGAAAGTATGAGAGGCTTTTTTCTGTTTTTGCTATTAAGATATTTTTCTTTCAGTTTAAAAAGATCACCTATATCACATTTATCTTAAAGTATTAGAGTCATTTATCTTCCTTGCTGCAATACTGTTTGCGCTTGGAGTTTATAGTATTTGGAGCCAGATCCTGAGAGGTACTGAGTTGGAACTGCAGCTGTCAAGTCTTTGTGATTTGGCCAAATTGCATGTTTTTGTGTGCTTTTAAAAAGAAGAGAGAAAATAACTGTAAACTGCTAACTGTAAATTCTTTCATCTAAAAAACCTGCAAACAATGCAGTGAAATTGAACTAGCATAGTACAATTACAATTAAAGCAACTGTACATAGTACAGTGCTGTGAAAGCAGGGTTAATAGCTGACCTGTGGATTCAGCTGTTTTGACTGGTGCTAGTGCATGCAAGAATTGATGGTGTGATGAGACTAAGCCAAAGGCAAAATTCTTAACAAGACAAGAGCATTTACCTATTCAAATTACATGCAAGCCCTTCCAGAGACAAGTGAAGACAGTGGTTAACTGGTTTAGGAAGTAGAGCACTCTTTTATCCTGCCATGCTGGGCGTGTCGTCTCCCCTGTGTCACCCAGTATAACTGCCTGCTGGAATGGGAAAAAGCACCAGTAAATGGCATTTTCTTGGGGAAAGGAGGGGCTAGGATTTATTAATAACTTGTATTTGGTCATATGAATACAAATGCCCTGAATTATTTGGTTTGGGGGATACAGACTACTTTGGCCACATTGTCCATTCTTATTATGATTTAATACCAGTGCATGGAAATCACTACGAAGTACTTTTTAAATATTAAAGTCATTTATCTTCCCTGTTGTAATACTGTTTGGATGTGACGTTTATAGTCTGTAGGTCAGATCCTGAGGGGTACAGTCACACACTTGCAAGGATCTCATATCTAGCCAAATAATATGTTTCATTTTGCTATACATAGAAACAGACCTGTTCGGTAAGTTCTGTGGATGGAAAACGACTGCTGGGAATTCACCGACAGTTTTTTTAAGTACGAAAGGTATGCAATTTGGATTGTGCTAGTCATTAATTCCTGTATATTCGTAATTTTCTCTGGAAAGAGATCTTAAGATCCTAGAGCTGTTCCAGGATCCAGGATATCGCATATTTCCACGGGCACCATTCCATACTGATGTTTGTGTATCATATTCTTATGTATGTGTCATACATAAGATTTGCAGTCAGATTTGCATCAGATTTGTTCTGTTGACTAAAGTTATCAGTTAATAAACAGTTACTTGTTGTCTCCTCGTCCAGCCTACCCTTACCAGTATTACACGAGCTACAGTCACCATCACCACTCTCAATTTTGGGACACCTTCCCTACCACAATCCCTCCATTGCCCTTTCCTGTACTGGGATTTACAGGTACCCGGTGGCCACATATGCTGCAGTTCTCCTCCGCCCTGCTCCAGGTTTTTCTTGGAGAGGTATAGGAGTATGGTGGTCAGAGAGGAGACAGAGGAGGGAGGTCAGAGGTACAACAGCCAAAACTTTCTCCTTCACACTGCTGCTCCATCAGCTCTGTGTAGTGAAGAAGAGGGAAGAAGGGAACACTGGACAGAAGCAAAAGCATAGAGGGTTGTATGATGCTGTTAACATTAATAATGCTGGTATTGCCTTAGTATAATCTTCATTAAGAACAGTGAAACTACATATTGAGCATCAACAGAGAATGATAGTATGGTTTTATATATCCACACATAAGGAAATTCAGAGGTTCAAATCATTTTTATCACTCCAACACATTTCCACATATAAAATTTATGCGCTATGTGCTTCTGTACCACTCTTCAAAAGGTGTAGGTGACAGTGCAAAATGAGAAAACTTTTAATCCATATGCAGTAGACTTGGTCATAATCATCATTCTTTTGCTTCATCACATAAACTAATGGGATTCCAAACAGAGCCCTTTAACAAAGGTCTGTCTATTAAATAATAAATACATAACACTACTTAAAGGAAGGACTTATTTCACCATCTCTTCAGGCTGTTTCCCTTAGCCTACCAGTCTCCTCCACTTACTTGCCTCTCAGTTGAATCTCAGACAGGTAGATCTCATTTTACTCAAGAATCTGCTCATTCTTTGAAATTTTTAACTCATAGGATGAAATAGAAGAATAAATAATATTATTTGTGTAACGCAAACAAAAGCATAATTAAATAGAACTTTTCTATTCTATATATATAGTGATTTTGTTGTACCATTGTTTTAAACTAAATGGTAAGTAACCTCAGTTTGTTTCCAGGACGCATAACTGGCAGAAGGTATCTGATTTTTTTCTTCCAGGGCTGGATGTATCCACAACAGTGATATGGCAGTTGCACAGCAACAAGGGTGATTCTCCTTACCCAATGAGTAACTACACACAGTTCAGGCCATGCTAAACAACAACAAAAAGCACATTGACTTCAGCCTGTTGGTTCAAACCGTACTTTAGCCACAGTTAAACCATAGTTTAATCTCCAAAGCAGGATCAATGCAGTTTTCAGAAGAAAGATTTGTTAATTCCCTCATTCATTTTAAACTAAAGGATGATCAGTAATGAGCTGCTTGATCTCCACCAATAAACTCCATCACAGCTGCATCCAGAGCACTGAAAATACTTCCAAACAATAGCATCATCCTGATAAGTCCACTTGAATGATCTATAAATGCCTTAGAGGAACATATCATGAAGAAATCACCTTGAAAAAGGTAAGTCAGTAAACCTGACAAGTGACTGAAAAAGAAACATTTATTAAAAAGTCATTCCAAGAAATAATCTTGACTGGGGCCTCAGTTGTGAACAATGTAATACAGGAACATCTGGCCATGTTTAAGGTCATACTCTTAGGCCAATATGCTGGAGTTGTGGTTCTC
Source organism: Dromaius novaehollandiae (assembly GCF_036370855.1). Classification (NCBI taxonomy): domain Eukaryota; kingdom Metazoa; phylum Chordata; class Aves; order Casuariiformes; family Dromaiidae; genus Dromaius; species Dromaius novaehollandiae. The sequence continues at coordinate 109,505,459 of NC_088099.1, forward strand.
CAGTCACGCCTGCACACCACAGCCCCTTCCAGACTCTGAAATTGAATTCCTTCCCTGTGAAAACAAGGAGTTGGGAGCCTGTGTGTAGCCCCAGTCTCAGAAGAACTTTTAGATCCTTTCGATTAGGACCAGCTTTTGTAGCCTCCTTAGGAGTGGGGAGTATAATCTCTGACTGTCTGCCAGAACATGAAAATTAGGATGTATCATGAGAAGCTTGCAATTATTAATGTGAGCCTAATTAAACAATTAAGGATCACTTTAGGGATGGAAATTCAAAATGAAGGATGAAAAAGAATTGAAGATGGGAAGATCACACATGTGAGACCTAAAGTTCCTAACAGAAACGAAGCAAAAATGAATCAGTGGGAAAATTTCTATCAGTAACAGCTGCCAGATCGTATAAACACATGGAATTTCACAACAAAATTACTACATCGTACCTAGAAGGTAGTCTCTTTCACCTGAAATACTCTTCACACATGATGCTCTTGTAAGAAGAGCTCTTCTTTGATTTTTGAATCAAAGACCTCTTACCTTGATTGTCTGACAGCTTCAGGATACAGCACCTAAATTACACCTATTCCAATGAAACTTTCATCCTTCTCCAAGCTTGCTAAATTTACCCCAAATTCAGGTATCTTATTAAACCATCACATCTGGAAATTTAAATGGATATAAGTCACTTGCCTTACGTGAATAGCTTTATTCTCTGTGGCCCTACATTGCCAGAGGCAGCCAGACACAGTTATATAAGAGCATTCTCAAGTGTGTAATAATGTCCTTGGCCACCAGTTCAGGCTGTATGTAAGCAGCAGTCTACCAGAGTTTTAGTGCCATGGCTAAAATGGTGAAAATAAACTAGAGATTCATCTACGCAGAAACTTTTTAGAGATTGAAAATGAAGAAAAAACACAACTGAGAATAGAAAAGAAAGTCATACATTATTTTCTGAGAAAGTGCTTTTAGAGTTAATGGAATTCTTCCCAGTTCCCTGGGAAATATCATCCCAGACTTTTTTTGGTCCTTATGCTTGTTAGTCTTCCGCAGTTAGTGACAAGAAAGCATAGAAGAATTTCCAATGATGAATTTAACTTCCTTCTTGTTAATACAGTTTCTGTAAGCAGTTAATATTCTTGAATATATTCATTTAATTAACTGTTTTTATTACTTTAACTTACTCAACAGAAGCTGGCAAGAATTATTTCATTTAATCTCTAGACTGCACACCCACACACACTTTGCTGCAAGAATTTTAGATTTAATGTTTGAAACCTAAGATCTTTTTAATTGCAGCGGGTCATGAATATTGTTTCTCCTCTGTAACTGGCTCCTGTCATCAAAGAAGTGTTGAGGGAAGCAGCTGGGACTGGGAATCTCTCAGGAAGAGACAAGCAGTATTAGGCAATTTTAGTATATTTACATCTCTGAGGGAGTTGGGGGTAATAAAGGCCTTCCTAGTAAGCTGAATCAGCTTTATATTTGCATGCATACTTAGCTGCATCCATAATTTAATTTCTGAAATTGGTATCATGCTCATGAACAATTTTTGTGAGCATGATATCAATTTTGTGAGCACACAACTGCAAGATTGCATAGCCTGTTTGACTTCCACTATTTAGAGACTCTGGCACAGGAATCATTTCACTATTCTGATCATTTCCCATACAGGTACTGTAAAATCTGTCTTTCGCTAAAGCCTGAATTTTCTTTGTGTTTCTGAATGTCATGTTTAGTCGCTCAAAAAAATGTGAGCTAATCAATGCTAAACTCCTTTGAAGTTTGTGTATAAATTTTCAGATATTTTGGCATTATTTCTTAGAACTTTCCACAATGTAAATAGTCATGTTGAATAATTAATTAGTTTGACTCTGTCCATACCATGATATTTTAACAGCCTGCTTTGGAAAGATGTGCTGTTGTCTTAATTGCCTGGTATTGCCAGCAGTTGTTGGAAACCTCATGAGACTCCTCAAACCATTTTAAATATACTTTCTAAAATGCTTAATTTATTTGTGATGTATAGGACTGAATTGCAGTTGGCAGTAAGACAGGACAGGTGCCAACAAATGTCTAATAAATATTGATATGGTTCTCAGGGAAGATCCTTCATCAACCAGCCTTAAGAAGGAACATTCAATGGTCACCTCGCCAAGTTGTAGCCTGCTTTATGCATGAGGAGAGCTCCTCCTGGGAGCCTGAGGAACAACTCTTCTCTTAATAGAGAAGTAAAAATACAGGTGGCAATTTTTCTTCTCCCGTGGGAAGTCATGATGGCCTATCAGACCAAAATGTCTAAACAAAGAATGCTGTAGGAATGCTGTTTCTTCTGCCAGGCAATGAAGGGGTTACCATGTCATATTTTTCCCAATTGCTATGAATGTGGCTGGCTAAGGATTCAGGAAATATTTGCTATAGTTCTACGCCAGCACCTGATTGTGAAAGTCTGATTAGATTGAATTACTGAATGTATTGTTCGGTTTGCATAATAGAACAAAGAAAGGACACACCCTCCACCTAATCCTATACATGGTCCTGGGGCAGTGCTGCATTTTTACATTCAATGAATTTTCAGGTTTTATACTTTCATTTTGACCTCTTATTGGACGCAAAAGTAGGTCGTGTTTAAAAAAATGTGCTACCACATTTTAAGCAGGACTCTTGCTTCAGTGCTGTCTTGTTCTAGCCAATCCCAGCATTATCTACCCCCAAGCTAGCATGTTTTTAAACAGATTTTATACTACATGGTATTTAATAGCATGTGTTAACAAACATACTGTAAAACGTCATTCTCCCAGCCTAGATAAGCCCACAGCAACAGTCCAATGTCTAACTAAAGCTTGATCTGGGTTTATTTTACTGTGACAATGTTGAACATAGCTGAATTTTGCCATGTACAAGGAAGTGGGAAATAAAATGTGAAACGTTCAACACACTTTACTTTTCCTCCAAGGGTATTGGAGTCCACTGCTTGCTTTCGGCCTCTCATTCTCTCTGACATGAGACAAGCTAATCAGAACATTTTTTCACAGATGATCTTCTGGCTGGATTCAGATATCTGTAGACATACTGCAGTAGTTACCACAGACACTTCTCTCTCATGCTTAGGGGAGTTGGGCTACAGATTAAAAATGGTGCTCTTTAAGACATAAGCCTATTGGCTATTTCGTCTATATACTGCGCCTGTTAGCCCACCTTGTTTGCAGTTTCAGCTGTGAAATGCAATCCTACCTCAATGGAGCTACTACTTTTATCCCTCTTATTTGTTTAATGTTTCTTGCTTCCTGTCTCATAAAGGCAGAGCTGTGTTTGCTGTGATAACACAGATCAAACATTTTTGAAACAATGAAGAAACTTAAATAAGTAATGATTTATTTTCCATATATGCAATTCATAATTGGAATATTAGGAAGTGACAGGTACAACTGTTTAAGAGGAAGATTTGAAGTGTCCCCTGCTTTATGCATGCTGAACAAAAAAGTCAGATGAATCTGGGAAGCTCCAGCATCCTGGAGTAAGTACCACAGAGCTATTCTTTTAGAAGACCGAGGCAAAAAGCATGAATGGGTGGATACAGGAAGAAAATTCACTGACGTAAATGAAAGAAAAAATAAAAATAGGAGCTCCTATAAGGAAGATGATATTGTTCAAATTACATCAGAGAGGAAAGAAAGCAAACTGGGAACTGGTGTCATCTGGAGTGACCAGAAACCTGCTACCGTCAATCAGCTTGACAACAGAATCAGTAATTTGTATTTCATTATTTTTTGGTATGGGCAGTGATTTAAAACAATCACAGAAGAGGTGAGATGCTTAGAGAGACTATAGCGATGCTCAGTAATCACAATTCCACAGTTATCCTCATTTTTTGGCGTTCCAAACCAACAAATTCCAGGATAAACTGCTTCTAACCCCCAGTTCCACTGCTTTAAAGGTACGATATTGTTTGTGACATCAGAGTAAACAAATCAAGGAGGAATCACAGAATCATTTAGGTAGAAAGGAACTGCTGGAATCCATGTAGTTCAACCGATGCTCAAAGCAGGTCTAGTTAAAGCTGGTTGCTCACAGCCTTGTCTAGTTGAGTTTTTAATATCTCTAAGGATGGAGGTTCCAGAGGCTCTCTGCACAACCTGTTTCAGTGTTTGACCACTCCCAAGATGAAAAAAAAAACTTTTTATCTAGAAGAAATTTTATGTACCAACTTATGCTTCTTATCCTATCACCATGCACCTCCAAGAAAGGTTTGGCTCCATCTTCTCTACACCCTCCCATTAGGTAGGTCTGGACAAGCAGTAAGATCACCCTTCAGCATTTTCTTCTCAAAGCCGAACAAACCCAGTCCTCTCAGCTTCTCCTTGTACATCATGTACATCTGAACATCTTAGAGGGGAGCCCAAAACTGGACGCAGGACTCCAGATCTGGCCTCACAAGTGCCCAATTGAGTGAAAGAATCACATCCTTTGACCTGCTGGCCACATTCATGCTAATACAGCTCAGAACGAAGTTGGCTTTCTTTGAAGCAAGGGTATACTACTGGCTCACATTTAACTTCTCATTCACCGGGATCCCAGGTCCTTTTCTAGGAAGCTGTTTTCCAGCAGATCAGCCCCCAGCCTGGACTGGTGTATGGAGTTATTCTGTCCCACGTGCAGGACTCTGCACTTGACTTTGTTCAGCTTCCTGATGTACATGCAAGCCTGTTTCTCCAGCCTACTAAGATCCTTCTCAATAGCAGCCTTGCCCTCTATCATCTGCTGAGAGTGCACCAGAGGTCTCATTTCTGTCCCATTATCTAGGTCATTAAAGACATTACACAGAATCAGCCCCAAAATTGACCCCCGCTAGTAACCAGCCACCAGCTGGACTTTTAACTACTAATTCCTTTGAGACCAGAATAATATGCTCAAAAGCAAAACTGGACAATTATGACCCTCAAACTGCCTGTGACTTTGGAGAGTATATGGTCACATTGACAGTCTGTAACACTGACAGCAGCAGGCCGTCGCAGGGCAGGAGCTGCTGGGCAATCCAAGTCGCTGGCTGTGGGAGAAAAGGAAACAGCCAAGAACGCCAAGAGGTCCACACTAGTAATTCACCTGGAACCACTCTATTAATTCAACAAAATTAGCCACAGTGAAGCAGTGAAGTTTTTTGTGAGCCATTATCATCTCCTATCTGAGACTCATTTCTGAGATATACTGTATAGTGCATCCCTGGTAGTAAAAAGGGTCTTTGCTTCTGGCCATAACAACATGCTAGAAACATTGTCATTCCAGTGGGATTTTGGGCAAGTACCAGTGAGGCAAAACTGACTGCAGAAAAAAAGGGTACATCAGTAACTGAGATACAAGACTATAAAACTCTTAGGAGTATAGACAGTGAAAGCAACCATATTTTATATAAAACAGTCTTTCTTACAAGAGCTAGACAGAGGCCAGCTAATGAGGACCTAGATGGTGCCTAGGTATGAGCATTCTTTATTATTGGTAGTCTTGTACTTTACTTCAGGAAAGTACTTGTAACACACTTACTCTGGCTTAAAATATGAAACACTGAATGACCTATAGGACCAAATCATTCATTGTGTGAAGGAGGGAGGATTGTTTTGTTACAGCAGACCCACAGAACAGGAAATCTGTGTTCTGTTCACAGTTTTATAGCAGACTTCCTATGTAAACTTAACCAAGTCTCTTTGAGCCATGTACTCTTTTAAAATCTATGTAAAAACACTATCATGACTTTTCAGAGAATTTCAATGAGTAGATTAATAATAGAAAATAGGACTACTTCTTTTACTGCAGGTTCCACATTTATTAAATACTATTTATTCTTATTAATAACTGTACGTTTAACTAATGCTCTTTGCAAGGTTTTTGAGGTATTCAGTGGAAAATGCAAAGTTTTATTATTAGTCTACTGTGTCACTTCTTTCAGAGTGTATTCAGATTCGGGCATTGACAAATCTCTAAACCGATTTCCTCCACGCCCCAGCTCTTCCCCTGATGGTGCTTATAGCGCTCCCATCAACTAGGTGGATCCTCTCACCAATACTAAGAGTGAAGCTACCCAAAGTTTCACTTTGAGAAAGGAAACGCATTTTCCTGAAAACGTGCCAGACTCTACTCCACCCTTTACTCTCTGCACTGATTAGTTACACACAGTTGAATGGTATGAAAGCTACTGGAGAGTTAGTAATCCACTACTACTCCATCGCTGCTGTGTTTTTAGTGACAGTGACTTACTCTATTGCACTACAGAAAAAGGTATGGCTGAGAAAGGGCACAGTATATGTAGATGATTCTAAGTGATCTAGGTGATTCTAAGATTTTCTTCTCCACATGAAAAACATTATGCAAAATGTCCGCAAAGATGGTGTTCTTAAGACAAAAGCTGGAAAACAGTAAAAGCAGAGAAACTATTCTGAGGAAGATTTAGTAATGAGTGCATAATTTAGGTTAAAAGAACTAGGTTGGATCTGAGCTATCTATCTATCTATCTATATATAAAAGCCCTGGTATAGCAATATCAGTCAGATGCATTTGTGTAAAATTCCACTAAGTGTTATGCATATCATGTTACGGGCTGTACATTTCCTCATAAAAGTGAAGTTTCTAAAGAACAAATGCAGGGGAAAAAATAACAGAGTGATAGAATGACATTATTAGTTAGAATGACTAAATTCACACCAAAAGATTAACCGAATTTGTATCTTGGATATAGTTTAAATCATGAAAATAAATCCCAGTTTTTCCTACCAATTACTCATGATTTCAAGAGTCGTACTATTGAAAGAGCCCTACTGAAAGCTGTTATTTCTAGGGTTTAATCATGAGATGTATAAGTATGTCTTATTTCAAGGCTACATGATTTCGGCTGGAATTGTTTTGTGTAACATGGTTCACAGAAGTAATAAATAAGTAATTCATTTTGTGATTCTAGATCTAAACTCAGTCCTATAATCCATAACACAATAGGATCTAAAAGAAGGCACCTCAAATTATTTGCTCAGAGAGCACAGCACCTGAATTTACCACGTTGTTCAGCATCAATTATTATTGAATAAAAACCAGATTTTGTTTTAATTTTACTGAGGATTTATTTCTTCATTCTAACACACAAAAGTTTTGCTCTCAACTTTTAGTTTCACGAACATCCTAAAACATGGAACTGGAGTTTTCAAATGTTTTAACTTCTGTTAAGCCCCCAGGCAAGATCCTGGTTTCAACCAGGATCTGGTTGATTATGCCCAGGGGGGCATAAATACAAAGAAACTTCATTGATTCTCAGCTTAATTCCAGAAGATACCAGGATACTATGTATTTGAGATCCCTCAAGTGTGTCCTTTTTCTATCCATAAATTTTGTTCAGATGAAATTTGAGGGCTCTGGATATTCCTCCAGAGTTTTTTGGCATCCAGTAATGTTGTCATATCACATTTTTGAAAAAATATAATTTGTCTGTTAGACTCGCCCTGTAACAGTGCACATTTATATCTTGGATGTGGGCAATTCCAGGTTACAGTTAACATAAACCAGCCTGGGACTGAAGGTAAAAAAATTCATGCACATGGCCATGGGCTGCATGGACTTTGTGGAGACATTGTATTTTCTAAACTTCATTTACATAGGTTTGTATTATCCATTCTTTTCTCCTGGGTACCCAAATCCTGCGTTACCCAGAAAACAGAGTTAATAACAGTTGGTTCTCAAAGGAGATTTGCTGTTCAGGCTTACAAGCACACCAGTGGTAAAGCATGGACTTTACCTCCCAGAGTGCTATAACCCTCATGTCCCAGGGAATTAAATGATCCTAAGTGTCAATTTACCTAAACTTTTCAGCCCAAGGTGATTCACAAATCTGGCTTCAAACGCTGCAAATTCTTGCACACTTAAATCATTTCACATCTCTAATTAAAGCAAATGCACAGTTGTGGTTCCATGTGTACCTGGTAGCACGAGCAAGGACTACATGATCCCAAGATCCAGCTACCCCAGGCACTGAGGAAACTTTGGAAGTGACTAAAAGCAATAAGATACTTTTCAGAGGACTGAATACCACAACAGTTACAAATACTAGATCTTGCATAGTCCTATATCAGAGAAACAAAAGGACTCTGCTATCATCTCCATTCCACTAATGCCAGCACTATACAGAATGCAGTGCCAGCAGAAACAAAAATAAGCACATGATAAGCAATAAATATAAACAAATCAAACAGTTTGCTGTAATTGCAGGACTTGCTACAAAATATTTGCTCTTCTTCTCGTGCCACAGGAGTCATATATGATAACACTTACCATACTGGTTGATGCGACAGGCAAGCAGTGGGAAAGGGAAGAAAGAGAAGAGATGTCTCCCAAGAGCTGCAGCTGTGAAACCAATATTTGAAAAAGCTAGAACTAGAACACTCTTTTCCAACCCAGAAATGTATTCTTTTCTCTTGGTATAAAGTAGCAGCTAAAACATCTCACAGACAAGTACTTTGTTCCCAGTTTCACAGTTGTCTTCTTACCTTTCTGTAATCCATGTGAATAAGAGCTATATAAACCCCCCAAGAAACATAGTCTTTGATGGATGAAGTTATGAATGATAATGAATCATTATGAAGTGCTCTAGATTTGAAGCCTTTATAAACTCAAACACAGCAGAATATGAAAGCCATTGTTAAGATCCTATTTCATTTAATGTTTTAATTAAAGACTTCAGAGGGAGAGAGCAATCCATATACTTTTAGAGTTAAAGGCCCACTTAGAAAAGTTCCTGGAACAAATCATCCAAACAGTAAAAAAAGACATTTCTCCCAAGGAAGTGAGAAGTGATTCTGCTGTGCAAGCATAGTAGTTACCAAAATCTTCTGTGCCCCTTTCCTGATTTTAACTTCATATAAAACCAAACAGCTGCAAGTCTTACCTTCAAACCCTTCCTTAAAAGGCTTCTGTCCAAAAGGCTGTCTATGCAATTCCTGCAGTTCTCAAAACAGCTGTCATTATTTTGTACAATGAGTAGATAACTTTCTCAGATATTTTCTTTTCTATACATGGCTCATTATGCTCTGTGGCCCATATCCACCCTTGGGAACGCTGTCAGCGTTCACCAAACAATAAGTATCTCAGCAAAGCTTTCAGAACATTTTGTCTGAAATATAAATATTGACAAATTATGTTGTTTCAGCAAAACTAAATTGTTAAACCCAGAGATGCCATGTTGTAAAAGGACTCTACACCTTTTAAATATATATATTTTTATTTCAGTAAAAATTCTAGATACAAGAGATACTGACTTCTAAAGGGCTTAGTTATTGGACAGTGGCCTAAGACATGAGGATCCACATTCCTGAGGTTAAAAATCAAAGATTAAAATCTTCCTACAGACTTTAACCTATATCTCATGCAGATCAAATCAGTATTCTAGATGTCAGGAGAGAAAACACACTTGCATGCAGCCTTAAAAGCATGTAGTATATTTTATTTGCATTTGATCAACATGGGAGCAAACACTTCAGAGCCCCCAAGTTGTCACAAAACTAAATTTTCACCCTTTGGTTCTTTAACTGAGCTGTAATACAAAACTGATTATTTGTATGAAGGCATCAAACAAGACATGACTTGAAAGCTAAAACTCAGGCATTCATCTGGCTGGAAGAAGGGGACCATGGCTTCTATTTGCCTACTCAGGTAAATATGTACAATTCATTCGAGTCTAACCATCCACCACCAGTAAGTGCCCTAACTACTAGCTAGTAGGTATTGTAGTGTTTAATATTGCAGAACCAAGCTTTTTTTGTGGATCTAGCTCTGTCCCCTATAGACTGTCTTTATATTTGTCTAAATCATAATTCAATTATTTCATTATTTTTCTCATCTTAGTGCAGTGAATCTTACTGAAATTTCTCATTTTTTGTATTATTTACTACACTGTAATGATATTCTTTTGTCAGGAAGATTAGGGTCAACTTATCTTGTTTCCGTTTGTTTCTACCAGATTTCTAGTATTTGCATACAATCACATTAGGAACTCCATTTTCCCCTAAACTTTATAGGGAGAGTCCAGGAATAAAGAGAAGTTTGTATTGTAGGTTTGCCAAATGTTTTCCATGTGATGCAAATACATAGTCAGAATACCAGTCACATAGTTCATCCAACCAGCATCCAGAGAATGTGTAAAAATAAGGAGGCAGAATTAATCTTGTCTTTAGTATGAAAAAAGTTTTGTTAAGATTTCTCATTGTACTTAATTTAACAAGTGAGGCATCATTTTTTCAGCCACTTAACACCAGGACTGGTTCTAATTACCCTTCACAAAGCTTTAGGAGGGGTCCCCTAAGCCTTGTTATTCTACTTCTGCATACAGGGTATGAAGAATTTATATATTAAATTAATAATTTAAGAAATCCTTCTCAGCTGCCACTTGAGCTGACTTGTGCCCTGTGATATGTGGCACACTCATCTGCATTCCATAGTCCATGCCAAGGTCTTACCTCAAACTTTTCTGAAGATACATTTGTGAACTTTCAAAAGAAAAGAAAATATTCTTCTTCCCCAGAGAGCGCTGTTTGTGTTATAAATGGGTCGGCAGATCCTTGATTGCTTCCCTGTCACCAGGGCGGGAGCAGTAGCCACAGGCAGAGTAGCTCCCCAGGTCATCGAACAATCAGACTAATGGTTAGGCTCTGCTTCAGCTGGTTTTAAACTGATGGTGAGTCAAGATTAAAAAAACAGTAATAAAAATGTGGAAGAGAAAAGGGGGACAGGAGTAGACTCACATATCTGGGAACCACTAGCTTTCATTCTAGTGTATATTGAAACGTATCAAGTCAGCTGATAACAAGAAAATATATTCTGATCTCATTATCTTTGCTGAATATTGGAGAGAGAATAAACTAGGTAAGCCTGTCTCAACCTTGACATTTTGAGGCATCTTAATATGTCAAAGACAGGAGAATTAACAGCTCATCCTTGAACAAATTACCTCATCTATACATACAGAAATGCAATATAGGTTAATGTCTCTCTCATTTTCTCTTCCAACCATCGTTCATCATAATCACAAATTTATGGCTAATTGTCGAACGGCATCCTTCATGAGTAATTAAGTTTAACTAGCAGGGAAGCTTGCATTCCCAGAAATAAAATGGTTGATGGGGTATTTCCCTCTATTGCACATTCAAAGATCTTGTTATAAATTGATGATACCACAGTTGACTTTTCCTTCAAATGCCAAAGCCTTTCATATGTAATAGCATGCAAATTCTAAGTAGAAAAACATTACCCCTTTATGAACTGTTCCACTGCAACACCATAAATCACTCTGCTAAATGATTTCTCCATGTTACATGAGCGAAATGCTGAATCCATCAATCCCTCTTTCTTTATGAGTCTCAGGATAGCATAAAGGCACAAGAGCTGAAGGAGTATACATTAATCCTTCTGAAAACTCAAGACTCCGCTAATGTAAAGAAGCAAGTATGCCTGACATCGCTCATTTGAAAGCTAAAGTGAGTAAGTCAAATGGGGAAGGTATTGTTGTCACATTCTCACAAGGAAACATAACATATGGCAATCTACTGTGTTTATATCAGCAAAATCTGATAATGTTAATAAATACATCTCTCTTCCTTAAGATATTTAAATGGATACTCTCACTTTATTCTTCCTGCTAACTGGTAATTGTACACTGCAATCAGACTCTACAATATTTCTGAAAAAGATTATTAAATCAAGATTTTTTTTAAGTGTTACAATTACAGCAGTATTACTAAAATTCCAATGATTATCCTATAAATTCGTTACCACAGTAAAACCATGATGATGCAAATATTCCTCCACCTGATCAGAACTTTTTTATAGTGACTAGCCCCAGTGACTAGTTGGCTTTGGGCCAACAAATGGTTTCACAGTTTAAAGGAGGAGATGGATATCACACAACAACACTTTTGCTTCACTGGTGCCTACTTCTGTCGGAATCCCTTTTGGAGGTTTGAGTGAAATCCTTGGGATATTAGCTACACCAGAAACAAGCATAAGACGACTGGTTTCTCTTACTTAGCTGGCAACTGTTAATGATTAACATACTTTTAAATTTGATTTTAAATGTGTGCCTACCTTCTCTTTAGGTTGGGTTTTGCTTTTAAAAGAGGTTATCTTTAATTTCCTAAGGTATGGAGTCAGCATTTGGCTAACTGCCAACCACCTTCACCAGGGAGTCCCACTGGCATGCATATCAATGCTAGACAAATATGAGATTTTTCAAACTTTAACTTTTTTAACACAAAGATAACATTGAAGTGATCATTATCCTGTTGTGTACTTGCCTCATAAAGAAACGAAAGACAGAGCTGGCATCTAGTTTGAGGCAATGTCTAGCTGACATTGTCTTTGCCTAAGTTGCATAGGAAAACAAATACCAGATGGTTGATCAGAGATTTCTCTTGGTACACTACAAAAGGTTAATTAGAGCAGCCCACAGCCACATAAATGACTGACATCCTTGGGAAGGCAATAGCTTTACCTGAATAGGACCAATTCTAAATTAGAAGAGTGATTCAACAAATCTACTGATCAATAATGATCTGATAATTCCTGTCCACATGCTACTATCCTTTGTCCTTTTTTAGGAGCTGTCCCAGCTGCTAAATTATATAATAAAAATAAATAAAATGTATTGTGAAATTTGCAAAAATACTTAGTGCTATTCTAGCACCTCCAAAGGGAACATTCTTTCGATTTCAGTGCAAGCATAAATAGAACACCAAGATGAATTCTCTCCATATTTCTTTCACACACAAAACTTATGACATTCTTAAGTAATCAATTCAACTACAAAATAATCTGTTTTATCAGACAGTTTCTAAATCATAGTCTCATCTATGGTCTGTACTGTGACAAACTTTGAAACCTCTGGTAAGGGACACGACTCTCAGCCTCATTTGGTTTTAGGCTACTACTTAATTTTTCTGTTCAACACTCAGGAAAAGCTAAAAGGATTGACATAATTTTCACATCTTATAATATACCTATGAGTGCATTGTTCATTTCATTTCTTTTCACTTCCAGATTACCAGTAGAATAATCACCAAATTATTTAGGCATAGAGAAATCGGAGCTGACAGAGCCTAAGAGACAAGTAAGTCTAGCAATATGAAGAAAAATGTTACTTGCTACTTGTAATTCTTAGCAAATCTTAATTCCCTAAAACAAGCCAATAGCTACTAATGCTATAAAAACAAAAAAACAAACAAGAACCCTCACAGTACAGACACAAGTAGTTTCTTATACCTTCCCTCTCTGATAAATTAGCACTTCTGTTTGGTTGCCTAAATCACTTGGCTTGATTCATTGCTATATACATTTCCATTACAGTTTTGATGTCTACTTCTGAAGACAGTTCTACCTTGTTTAGAATATACAAAAAAGCTACTATCAGCATCTACAGAAGTGGAATTGCCTCCATAATCTTGACTAACAACAGTCTCTGAACTGTGCCGTGCCTCATCAACATTTGGCATCTCATATTGGCTTGCTAAAGCAATGTCGTAGTTTTTAGTGAGAACATTTGTCATGAGGTGAATTGTTTCTTATTTTTTAGCCAGACAGGTCAAGTGGACCTGCTTGTCTATACTTATGGTTCAAATTAAGTTCAGTATTATTCATATAATGTAAAAGAATCTAAGAGTATGTTTTGGTCACAGACCATGAATTAATGAGTGTAATTTTTTATTAAAGTCAAAATGCCAAATGTAAGCCCAGAAGATACTAGTGGCTAATTTAGTTTACAAGGAAAAATTTAAAAAGTTCCACCCATTCACTGACTTCCAGGATTCATGTCTTAAGCCACAAACATTTTGTATCATGCAGCCAAAACTTTAACTCCAGTAGTAAGCCACCTGGATTCCATTTCCACATTCAACTGCCAGAAGATATGTCAGACTTGTCTCTTGCGCTGAGCCAACTTGGCAGAAGAGAGATCCTTTGGAGCTTAAGACAAAACAAAAATGGAACAAAATCCATTCATTTAATCCCAAACAACTCTTTGTTGACACACACTGAAGAAATCACTGCATGCACTCTATTTTACTGCTCCATATTGTTCTTTCAAAAACTGCATAGCTTCAGCTATTTAGTCGCACACATACATGGTTGCAGAAATTTTCATGCTAAGTAAATGCTTGTATACATGTTACCATGAAGCAGAAAATATGTTTGTAATAGCATAATAGTAATGTACAAATGATTTTAAGGCTTTAAACGCTCATCTAAACTATCTCAACATCTTCAGTGCCCTTCCTCTCCCAGCCAAATGTATGTGCACATATATACATGCACAGAAATGGACAGATGCATTATATGTTCAGACAAATAACTCTTTGGGATTACTCCTTCAAGTAGGTTAACTACCTGAGTATGGTAGGTTATCATTTTGGAATCTGATCCAGTCTATTGTTTGCTTGCCTGCCCCACCAAATTACTCACCTCAAAACATAATGCTTTGCACTTGAATTCATTTTGCTTTCCCATCTGTTTTATTCAGTGATCTTCTGGTTTTATCCTGTTCTTCTGCCAAGTTTATTGAGGCTCAAAGAAATTAAACAATTTGTGCAAGGTCACCTAATAAGTCTTGGCTCAGCCAAAATTAACACCAAGAATTAAGAACAGACATATATATGCATACAAAATAGGAAAAAAAAGAAAGAAAAGTAAAACCTCATCATTTGGGGTCTTTTTTATGCTATAGATACATTGAGATTTCTTTCCTATCAAGAAGAGGTTCTCTCTTTTACTTCCTCCTAGCAGGTCTTTGTGCCATTCAACTCTTTTCACACAGAAAAAGCAAGGTCCATGGCAGCTTTTCTCCTCTTGTATCGTCCCTGAGGAACAGAAGGAACAAGCGAGCAATGTTGTATTTGATTTAAAAAAAATGGAAAGGCCTAAGAGGCTGCTGGTAGCTATATTAAACCCTCTGCTAGACAAGAAGGACATTACTTGCTGTTTTCCATCTTGGAAGCTGAGAGAAAAATAGGATGCTAGTCCTTTGAAGGAAAAAGGATTACTTCATTTTTGGTCCCAATTTTTAAACAACAGCCTCATATTTTCATGCCTGCAGATAACTACATTTAAGAGAATTCAGAATGTGAAACAGAATAAAAAGACAGAGGATCTGATGAAGCAATAAAATATTGTCCTTATTAAAATTATTGTGTGCAGAGAAAAAAGTAATAGAAACATTTGAAAAAAGGCAAGCAGGATCCACCACTAAGAGAACGGAAAGGCTTAAGTTTGGCTCAAAAATTGTTAATGTATGGTACCAAAATAAAGCATGCATTACTAAGGATGTATATTATATGAAGATAAAATAATATATCAGCTTACTATTAAAGATATATGATATTATAATAATATATCACCTTTATATTTTGTGTATTGTAAAATATATATAAAACCATATATATGTTTTATATGCAAAATATATCTTCAGATCTTCTCATCTTTCCAGCTGCATGCCAGTTCTATCAAGATTATGTAAAGCATTATTTAAACTATGTATGCTTTTATGTCTAAGATTTGAACTTTGTAAAGAGTCTGCAGAGGAGAAAAAAAATCTGAGTTCATATTTTTTCCTCCTTATCTCCACCCAGACCCTCCCAAAATAATTTGTGTGTTTAAAATAAAACACTGACTAAAACTTCCTATCAAAAGAATAGGCATCTTTTTCAAATGGATCCCTAGGGAAGGGAAGAATTTCAGTTTATTGCCATATTTTCACAGTATCCTCCTTCTGAAATTAGAATTTGAGATTTAGAAAACAAAACAAAACTTTCATTTACTATATAAAGATACCTGGTTTTCTTGGTACAATACTGCCTCCAGGATCAGTTCCAAATATCCGACATTGTCAACCAATTTCATCCATGAGAGGAAACTGGCAGGTGCACAAGCATTGAAGGACCTACACGAAGCCCAAACTTTCTTCTACCTCGCAATGCTGCATATAGTAAACTTAGATCCTTCTAAATGACTCATTAGGCATTTACTACTTTTAATTACCTCCCACCATTTTTAAAAAATTTGTGGTCAAACTCCTTGGTGGTTTTTAGTTTTTCTCCTAAAGAGAAACTTTCAGTATTTGACCTGTCCTTCAGCATTAGTATTTTTGGACCAGAATACATCTTGCTTTTGTTCGTTATCAAAAACTATTTATAAATTTCCATTGGGAAATATCCAAGATTCATAAAGAAATGAGCAAAAGCACTAATCTATTCCTTAGCTGCATATTTTAACTTTTCCAAGACTATCCAGGAGAGAAAAAATTGGGTATCAGTAGTTTTCTGCAACAGCAATCCAATCTTTAAGGGAAAGATAAGAATCAAAAAAAGCTGTTTTATGATAGGAACAGGGTCTTTGAAAATAACATAATCTTTGAAAAACCTCCAGAAGCAAGCTACAAACTGCCTCAAAGAGAACAAAAAGATATACAGACAAACTTAAGAAGTTTAAATATTATTTACATGGTAGTATATGGTCATGAAACAAATTCAACCACACTGAAGCAAAAAACAAAACTGGAACAGCGTTGGTATCCATCTTTATCCAAGATGTCTTGAACCATTCTAATGGTATTTCTTCTTTTTATATATATTTTATATACATATATACATACAGTAAACAGAAGGATAAATTTTTTCGTCCCTTCCCACTGGCTATTTCATCACCTCTGCAACATAAAGAAAACCTGTCATATAACGTGAAATAAGTATGCCAGTACGCTTCTAATCACGAGGAGCAAGCAGGATTTTTTTCTGACATAAACTGATACATAGAGATTTCAATGATTTTCTCTGCAGGTAAGTATGTTCATGGAAGTAGTGTTCTGGCAAGCACAGGAGAAAGAACGTTAGTTCAGATTTGCTCTTGCTCTTCTTATGTTCTGAAATATTGATACTGCACCAATATTTTATGTTGGTTCAAATACAAATCTCTCTCTCAGATAGGATGTTCTTCAAAGCTTTCAGTGTTAGAATGAATCTGAAGCAGATCTTGAATTAATTTTAACATTGGCTTTGCAATAAAAAAAGTACAGAAGAGCTTCATGAAAAATCTCTTAGATGCTCCAGCTGGGAGCAATCCTTTTCCTTGCAAATGCCAAATTACTTACTGTTCTGTTTAATGTTTCTTTAAAGAAAATTAAAAAGTAGCACTTTCCACGATGACGAAGAATGCACTCATCCTTAAAATTCCTACCAACCTTGAAATATAGCAGCAATAGCTGTTAGACAGGAAAGGACTTCAAGATTTACAATCTCTCATCCAATTTAAAATCACAGAAACAAACACAGAGTCAGACCAAAGATCCTTATAACCCAAAATTTTGTTCATCCAGTTAGAACTAGATGCTAGGAACGAGAGTAGGAAAAGCATATATGGCATTTCCTTCAAATGCTGTCCAAGCCATCCTGAGGAAAAGGGGATATCTATGTATTTAGCAGCACTTAAAGGATTTCTAATACACAAATGTATCATGTTCTTGCTCACACACATCCTTAGCATATAAAACATTTTGTGAAAAGCTGTTTCTCAGCTTACCATGTGCTCTATGAAGAACCATCTCCTCTTGTTTGTTTTGAACCTGTCCCTCCTGCTTTCCCTTTATTTACCTTAGATCTTGTTTGGGAAAGACAATGAATAATTAGTCCCTATTCACGCTCACCGTGCTGGTTAGCTCAAATAATTTCATCGCCCTCATCCACCAACCCATGTGTTATTTTAACATGGGGCTGGTTACTGCCCCTATCACAGAGGACTCTGCCAAGAAGAATGCTACAGAGTATCAGAGAGCTATGAAAATTAGAACCTCTAGCAACATGGAGAGTCACATACATACTTTTTCATGTTTTCGTGATGTAAAATTCAGCAAGTCCTCCATCACTAAATGCAACAATTAAAGTACGAAGAACTGCAGTTAAAGAGTTTTGTGAATAAAAATTAGGGAGAATTTGACAAAAATTTTGCTTTGTAGAAACGATGAAGACTGAACATACATTTAGCGTCAGACATAGTTGCTCCCAAGTTCTACAAAACTTGCATTACCTTTGCTACGGCTCCTTTTCCTTTCACTATATGGTAACTCTTGCCTTCACAACACGTAGTTGCCCAAATGGCACTCAAACCGCCAGTGTCAGGAGCTGTAGAGCTAGAACATATCTGTCCTGCCTGTGCATCTGAACTCATTCATATTCTGACCTACTGAGAGTGAAACAGGTCTCATTTACTTTTCCCTCCTCATTCTATATAAGAAACATTTTTAAAGCCAATTCTGTAAGGGCTGGTGCCCTGCCCACCTCAAACCCTCAGAAGCCGCACTATATTCAAAGCTTGCATTTCAAGTGATTCAGTAGAGTTCAGTGACAACACTTGGCAAGTTGTCTAAGAGAATCACGGACCCCAGGCTCAGGGAGCAGAACACTTCCTATTTCCAAGTCATTCCTCAAAACCAAAAGAATTTTTTTAATTTTTCCACTCTCTACGGTATCCTATTCCTGCTTTACATGGCTTTGACAGGAAACAGAAGTTTCCTCATCAGAAAAGACAAAGATGCACATATTAATATGACAAGAGATGCTAAGATGCTTGGCTGAACCTTAGTCTTTACACAGGAAAAAAGGAAAACATTTGAGGCAAAGACTGAAAGGAAAGTGTATGTGTTGGAGGGAAGCAACAGAACATCATTTCCTAAACATTAAGAATTTCTACTAGATCTTACAGCTTTGCAAGCTCTGAGGTCTTCATAGAAGGAATGACTTAATTCACCACCCTGACCTCCCATAACTGCTACTTTTGTATCTTGGTACATATCAGATATACAGCAAGCTTTCAGCATGTGACAGTGCCTTAGCTTTACTCTTCTACTCTCACAGCTATGAAGCAGATGAAGTGTGAGGTAGAAATAATTAGGATTATAGGCATCTTGACTGCAAACATTTCAAATCCTTTTGGATGGAGCTAGGCAGCTGTAACCAACTCTTACCAACTTTCACCATCTATCAATGAAACATTTGGGGACAGGTTTCTTTTGCACCAGATTTACAGGAGTTACAGAACTTGAAGAGCATAAATGCAGACTTAACAGCACAAAATGCCAGCAAGCTTTAGCTACATACTGAAGTAACAATCACACATCATACTGAGTTTTTAATACCAGCCCCAACAGTAGGAATGAAAATAGCAGCTGACTCAACAATTGCATTGGCATGTATTTAAATTAATATCAGTCCGACAATTAAAGAGAAAAAAAGTTTTATCTTAAATGCCAAAACCTATGAATTATTTTTGGTTGTTGTTTTAGGACTTAAATTACAAAATACATAACAAAGTACATATCAGCTGTGGACAATAATTACTTGCTACTACTGTGGATTTTCTTTCACATGGTTACAAGTAAAAGCTAAGGAACAAGTGGTATTCTCTGGAATTTGAATGCTCAGTCTACTAAGTCGAGAGTAGATGAAGACATGTGAACAACTGTGTACATGTTTTGTAACATACAAACTGCTTACCTTTGCTCATCTATTTGCTGTTTATCTTTGATCATCTATTTGCATGAATTCCCAGAGTTTAAGATGTCATTCCTCTTGAAAATGAATCTAGGGTAGCATCAAGTGAATATATGAAGATCAACTCTGTATATTCTTTTTTTTATTTTGGAACTAGGTAAGAGCTACTTGATAGCTTGGAGACCAGGAGAATGTATGTTACCACTGAGGTATATGAGGAAAGAGAGACTGTTCTGGTATGAATTTCCCCTTTTTAAAAACAAACAAAAAATACAAGGAAACTTACCAAAAAGTTAACTTACACTATGTGTGCAGACCTTCTAAAAATTGTATTCTGTCTTGGCAATTTTTCATCTTGTTTTGAAAAGCAGGAATGAAAAAAATCAGTATATACAAATAGCTTGGTGGAAAAAAATATAACACAGTTCTAATGATAACCAATAAAATATAAATGTACAAGTCAAATGCCCAAATCCTACAAAGTCTTTTGGGTCTTTTTTTTTTCATTAAGGTAATAGAATACTCCACAAATCTTTTTGTGAATGAATTTTTTATTTACACACTGTATCCAGAAGCAGATACATAAATCCTTTTACAATTATTTTTCAAAAATGTGCAAGAAATTACTATAATTTTGTTTACAAACCAAAACACATTAAAATCAATGGACTTTGGATAATTCACTCTGTGGTGTGCTTAGTACAAATAGTGCACACCAGGTCTGAAACAGAGAAAAGTGTAAACTACAGCAATCTGGATTGCAAGTATTAACTTCATGGCACTCCATCATCACTATAAAAATTCTTTAAGCCAACATGTATTCATACAAAATTCTCTAAGAATTTTTCCTCATCTCTGTGTAGAATTTAGAACACTTCCCAGCTACAGCAATGCCACATTTCCCATTTTATGAACTACCACCCAGCCCATTTTTTAAATATAAAGAATGCCTGTAATTTTTATTCTTTGTAGTTGTAAAAAGATTAAAAGGAATTAAATAGGCAATCACTTTTATCCATAGCTTATCTCAGAATTTGAAGGTTCAGTAACAGAGAAATATTTCTCATTAGAATCATAGCCCATATATTGCTGGTATATTGTTTTAAATTTTTAATTCTGGTATTCACATAGATGAAATGCATCACAAGAAAAACAGCACATATTTCACTTAGCCCAGCAGTCAATAGTCATAGAAAGAAATCAGCTTTAACAAGATGTAAAGTCAGCTCATTTGAGAACAGAGTTTTAATTAATAATTTCATTTCTCATCCTCTGACAGAAAAAGATTCTGATAAAAAGATGGCATTCACTGTGTCAACAGCAGGATAAGTGCTATATCCTTCAAATAGATCAAAGAATACAAATCACTTTCACTTGTTTTTAACACTGGTTTACAAAAAAAGAGAGCAAATTGTGCAATTTTTTTTTAATCTAAATAGAACAGTAAAACAACGCCTTGTAATTGGTAAAACAGCCAATATTATGAAATGACTGAAGTTACTGATAAGCTCAACCCTACCAGTTTTATTTCAAAGTTTCATATTCCAAAACATTTTTCCACAATTCAGTTGCATAAAAAGCATAACTTTTGAACCCTTAGACTGTTGTGCTGAAAAAATAGGCATTTTTCTACTCTATAAGGATCACAATCGGTTAGCTTTTAGTCTTAGTGTATCTGCCTCTAAAGGTATGCAAAATATGCTCAATCAGTTTGCTTCTATTTGTCAAGGACACTTTGTTCCTCTAATTTTTATGAAGCAGAAGTCAACACAATTTTTGTGGTTACTCTGAATACATCTAAATTGTCTCATAACTTAATGTTACTGTGTCTCTTTTTTTTTTTTTTTTTTTTTTGATTAATCTTTACTATAAGAAATTGTAAGTATCCTTAATGTTTTCAAAGTCATTACTCTGTGTTCCTTCTCCTGGTAGGAGAGTTATCTCAGGGGAAAAAAAAAGAAAAAAAAAAAGAGACAGGTTTTAAATAATGAAATTTTTAAAAGTAAGTATTTGTGTTTACGTACTAGTGGATCTAAAGTATTTTGAGTTTAGTAGAAATATCACCACCATGTTTTATTTAGAAAGAAAGTGCTACATGGTTCTCACATCCTAGGCCTCAACTACTTGGAAGTGTTTTGTTTGTGGATGCTTCATGCAGGAAAAAAGTAACAATGATAACTTGACCTGCTTAAGTTCACAAATCAAGAACACAGCGAGGAAGGCAATTCAAAAATGGGATAGCTGAACCAAAGTTCAAAAAGCATCAACATGTATGAGTGAGCAAACTGACATTTATAAAGCATGGGCAAGAAATTTAGCACGCCTGTTCTTACACCTTTTTAATTCAGCAATAAAACTGGGATATTATAGCTTCAAATATTTAAGTTTCAATGCAATGACTGCTAGATTAATGCATGTGGCGTAATATAAACATATGTTTAATGCATTCAATAGTGGTATTAAATGGCATAGAAAATATTTAACATACTATAATCTTTCAAAGATTCTGTAGAATGCATAGACCCTCTAGCTTGTACAGGGAAAGAATTTTTAAAGTGAAGAAAATGCCAGAGGTTTTCTTCTAAAAAGTATGTCTGAAATTCATAAAAATGATTTTCTTTCCCCACTCCCCACAGACAGAATCAGAACACTGTACCATGCAATAGGTTATTGTGCCTTTTTTTGAATAAAGTTAGTGATCCTGATTCAGAGGGGGAGGGAAAAGTCAGTAGAGGGGAAAAAGGAAACAGAATTCATACTTGCATACATATATCTTGATGGCAGAGCCAACAAATTAGGTATATAGATTGCTCTATATTTTTAAGTTTAAAACTTTATCAGACTAGAGAAGAAATCCTTATTCTCCCTCCCTTAAAAGCAAAGGCAGCCTTTATCTACCCTTGATTTTTTTTCTTTTTTTGTTAAACATTATGGTCAAAAAATAAATTAAAAAAATAGAAATTCAGTCTATCAATTCAGGCAACCCAAGATGTAGTGCTACTGCACCACCTTGCAGCAATATTGTATTCATTACTAAAGACTCATTTCAGGGGACAAAAGGCTATATTAAACAAGGAGAAGAAAATGACCTAAACAAGAAAGCTGTATCAAAGATTAACAGCCGCCTTCTCAGCTGATCTTTACTGACCAGCAACGCCTACCAACGATGGGGAAGATAACATTCTCAAATAGAAAATCTTAGGGCCAAGAGGGGAATAAAGTAGACCTCCCTCCCAAGTTAGCCATGACCCCTTTAACGAATAACTCACAGAAGTGATAGACCATGCGAGAAAACAAAACAAAACAGGAAAATGCCATGGATTAACCTTGCATGAAGAAAATGTTACAATGTGGAAGCTGTACTCCCAACTGAAAGTCATTTTTTCCCTAAAGAAGGTCAGAATAACTTTAAGCTTTTCAAATGCCAGAATCTTTGACAGATATCAGAAACATTTACTTAATTGATTCAGTATTTCACATGTCAAAACATACCCCGTGACAGTTAACTCAAACATTTTCTGTGGTCAATGTATATTAAAATGCAAACTCCTTTTCGCCTGTAATTTCAAAGGGGAGCTCCATGAAAATGGAGCTTTAGAGATAAATTTTAAGCATCTTCCATCCAAATTATCTTCTGTCCTGTTCCTCCTTCCCCAAAGAATAGCAAAAAAAGAAAAAAGAAAGAAAGATTCAAAGGAAATTAGTGTATTACTGAATTTCAGAAGTGAAAATGCAGAAAAGGGGGAAATGTTAAAATTCCACATAGTTTAAATACATATTGCAGAAACCATCCTGGAGGAAGGGAAGCAATTAGAAGTTTTACCACATCTCTAAAATGGCTTGTCAACTTATGTTCCCATAATAAGGATTCCTAGAGTCATCCTATAAATCCAGGTAATTTTTTATTCAGGGGGAGGTAGGAAGGGGAGGGACAGGAAAGAGAGGCCCTGGTAAGTGTTCATTTATTTAACTGATGCCATGATTTTAAAACGTAATGTTTTTCACGATCTCAATACTGCAATTTCCATATAGGTACTATACATCAACTTTCAGATTTTTTTTTTAAAGGCCATTTTTAGAAGGACAAAATACTGAGACAAGAAGAAAGCCGAACCAACTTCCTCAAACACAAAATAGTGTACAGACAATACAAGGTTTATGAGAAAGGTTTTTTCCAAAGATATGCTGCATAACCATGTTCTTATCACACAGCTCTGTCTATAAGTTCTATATTACGGCATATTTCTATAGAAATTTATAATTCAGATGCTAGGAAATCATTTTTAACATATACGTAAATTCTGTAATTCAGAATACCAATGTTTTTGTTCACGATCATCTTTTTCAATAGGCTATTTTTAAAAAAATCCATTCAACAAGTTTCATTTGACTTTTACTTATGGTTGAATACACATGAAATGTGCTTTCAATGCATAAAAATCACAGTGGATAGCAGCAAAGGACTTGGGGGAAATTAAAGGAGAATTTGATCATTCACATTGTGATTAATCTGCACATTGATGAAAGATAGCTATTTCACACTTCTAAAAATAAACTGGAGATCATTCTTTTAAAAAAAAAAAAAGCGCCCAAAAATACACAAAAAACCCCAAACAAACAAAAACCCAAATGCATTACTTTTCTTTTACACACAAAAATGAAATATTGTTATGGCAGCAAAAGATTTTGATAATAATGAAAGTCTGTAAACTGTAATTCAATCTCTTTTGTTGTTGTTGTTCCCAAAGTGCAAGATGCAAGATTCCCATAAGCTCTCAGTAGTGCTTTTCCTGTAAATAATCCTTCATTTTGTTTGGCAAAGGCAGTTTCTGAATCAGGTCTATTCTGGTATACTGACGTATTACAAAACGACACAGGTACTGTAAGGAACGCACCTGCATAAATCGAGATACTGGATTTGTCAGTCTCACTGGATAAGTTGCAGATCCAGGCAATCGGGATCTCGAATAGCAGAAAGCTCCATTTTCAGAGTCCCTGATTGAATGTTCAATTAAATCAACTATAGATGTATGTCCCTCCACATCTGGTTGTTCATAAAAGCTAAACCTACCATTTGAATGTTCAATTCTAGTGTGAAGCGTTTTTCCATGGGAACGAAAACTCAAACTTAAAAGGTAACGATCATCAGAACTATCTCGAACAAGAAACGAGCCATCAGGCACATTTGCTAATTTTCCCTCTGCCTCCCAACGTGTAATGGGGCCCCAGTACCATCCTTGTTTTGCAAGTTTTTTCAGTTCTTCTGTGAGACTTGTCACAACCATGGGACCACTGTTCTGTACAGAATCATAAACTCTTCCAACTCCAGGGGCAGTGTTAGGATCAAAATTCAAATGGCAGCGCATACTTTCAGCCATGTGGCCATCTGTGCCATTCAATCCATTAAAGTTCCTTTGGATTTGATTATTCTGCATTGGAGGTAGCAAAGGTGAGAGTGGAGGGACATCACTGTGATTAACTCTTGGGCTTTGCAACATGACTCCTGTGGTACCAATCAACAAACCATTCACTGCCTGGTCCACAAAGATATCTGGTGCAACGACTACATCCTGATCCACTTGACTCTCTTCTTCATGGAAAGCATTTCCCCCTACTTGAGATGAAACAGTTGAAACTTCCATGGGTGAGGAACTATCCAGACAGTAACTACGTGATCCTTCTAAAGGATACATTCCCTCATCTAAAGGCACAGTATACTGAATGTAGTCCTGAGGCATTAATCCAATAACTACAGGCACATGTTCATCAATATGAAGGTGTAAGTCCCCATTCTGAGATTCTGTATTTTTTAATGCATTATTTTGTTCCTGGAACACGTTATCTGACTGCAAGTCATGGAAGTCCTTTCGAACACCATTCAGTGCTGGGCTTGGATTAGAGGAGTGGACCAAGGCCTTGACTTTCACTTCCATTTTGATACAAGTCTCTTCTGAATTTGTAGGTCGAAGGGGCCACGGAGTTGGACTATAATGGTGATTACGGAGGGAAGTGGATCTTAGAGGTCTTTGAGCTCGCACATCTTTGAAGGTTATTGGAGCAGAAGAGGAAGAAAAGGTGTCATCATCTGCAGAGCTTCCAGACGGTGTGCTGCCTTTGCCTTTCTGCTTTTGTTTTGCTGAAAGCCTCCTTTTTAACGTACCCATTAAGCTTTCACTTTTTGATCTATTTTTGCCTCCTTTTTCATCTTCACTATTGACTTCACAGCTAGCCAAATCTTTACCATAGCAGCTGCCAAACAACGATTCATCTTTTCCAAATTCACTTAATGATGGCTGCTGAACCACTACAAAGTCACTTTCATCTTTGCTTTTATTTAAGTTAAAGGACTTGCGAATTGTTTTGAGACTAATTTTCTTCATTATGACAAGTTACCAAGTCTGGCTGATCAGCAGTGCTTCTGGAGATAGAGTCCTAACACATGCAGAGCAGCTTCTGCTTCATTTATGTGTTTTATCCAGCCTCATTTAACTTCAAGAGCCATTTCCTGGAAACAAATAAAAAACAATTAACTTCACAAAAGAAATAGTAAAAGTTATCCATAGGCTCCCCCCCCCCAAACAAAACAGAAGTTGTAGTACTTAAATAACAGGCATCATATAAAAGTAAATATACTTGAAAACCATTCAAGCTTAAAAAAAGGTGAATCTACTCATCTGTTTGAAGTTCTTCAACAGCCTCTGTCTGCATTTACAATCCTAGTTTATACATAATATATATCACATATATGTGTGTGCATGTGTGTATACATACACACATATATATACACACACACACACACACACACAAAATGCACGTGTATAAGTTTTCAAACACAAACAGCCTCTTTTTCAGCAGGTATCTCGTAAAAGAAACAAAAAAACTATAGAAGATAAAACTACAGAAGCTATTACAACCAACTGGATTCATACGTACAGGTTAAACTGTGATTAGTCTTAACAAGATGGTCTTACAATGTCACGCTTTGTTTGCACAGGAAAATTGAACAGTAATCACATAATTATAGGGAAATTAAGTGTAGTCCAATAAATTGAGTTGAGCCAGGTCCTCAGTTGAGTCAGATCAGGTGAGTTAATGCAAAATAACATTTATTTAGAGCAAATCATAGGAATCCCTTCCCAAACTTCTATGAAAGAAGAGATGAAAGATTTCTAAACTCTGTTTTAGGCATGAAGGAGGTCAGATCACAGGCACTCCTTGCCTAATGCTAGTGCCTTTCTTCCTGCAGCACTTCTGCTGGATACATCTACTCAAGTCCCAGTTGACTGTTCCCATCTGGCATCCTCCAGAGCCACGTTCCCTGTTCTCCCCTCCCAAATCTGACTTTTCAGCTTGTTTTTCTTTGACGTCAGTCAAAGCTTCCAAAGCAAGGCAGCTCTGCAGAGAAGGGGATAAACAAGAATAGGAAGAAAAAAGGAGTCAGATTCACCTATTTTTGTTGCTGCCAAGGAGTAGCCATTATTCCATATACTTCCAATTACATAGTGTGTTAGCAGGACAAACTGCAAAGAAAGCCTGGCTTTGCACCAAATATGGCAAGCTGGAGGAGACTAAGATCACCCTTTTGAAAAGTCTTTCTAGTTTAGAGGACTGTGGGAGAGGCAGAACAACCTTTATACATGCTCTTCCCACTTTTCTCCCATTAGATCACAATACTTGCAACTGAGAAAAACAAACAGTGAACAGAAATTAGTTGCATCAACTAAACAATATGATTTTCTTAAATATCTGCACAAAAATAGTGTAAAAGAATGAAAGGATAATCATTACTATATTCAAACAGCAGTTCATTGATCATTATTTTGATCCAGCCCTACTTTCACGGTATAAACACTAAGCAGAACTTCCTCAAGAACACAAAGGCTAAAGCATCATATCCAAAGCTACCTAAAAAACAGTGCAAGGAACTGTTCAAAATCTAAGGATTTTGAACTTCAAAATACCTTAAAAATTTTTAAGTGAAGCCCTGCTGCTGGGGAGCAGGGGAATTATTATTCTCATAAGCAGCAGAATCCCAAAGCTACATTTACTATGGATTTGTTTCCTAGTTCTCTCTCTTTTTCTCCAATTCCCCACACTATCCACATCACAATACCTCGAGGACCTGTTCTGCCTTTGCCATACCCTCCAACGTTCCCCAAACCCATCCTTAGAATATCTTCAGTTCTTCCCACTTCCTTTTCTTGATTAACAAACTAAATAGCACTAAGTCTCTGCTTTCCTTTCTCTCAGTGGGGGAGACTTACAGGTTTGTCCTCTGCCTATAAACTGATTCTCACAACATCAGCAAAAGCTTTGCATCTTTCACAGCATTTTCAAACAAACATGACCAAAAAACCTTGTTACCTTAAAAAACAAAACAAAACCTCAGAATAACCCCTTGCTATAAACAAGTATTAAAACCTTAAAAAACAGCCCTAATATTTTATTAGAAGTTCTCTGCTTATTTTTGGTATTGCTGAGTTTTAACAAGTCTGACACCTTAGAAAAATTCATTTCCCTTAAAAAATTTGAAGAGAATACTGAGACATGCGTATGTTTTTTCAAAGACCAAGACCCTACTTTTTTATTTGTTTGGTAAGACAGATATATGCAGAGCCATCAAATTTCGTTTTTTAAAATACTTATGCTTAATAGGAGCTTTGTATGTTTTGAAAGAATTAGGAATTATGGAAATGCTGAAAAAAACCCATGAGTAGAATACACTAAACATTTTAAGGGTTTTATATCTTTGAGGTGTGGGGTATCGGAACAACTGACAAAGTACAGAAATTAGGAAAAAGCCACAAATACAGAAAATGGGAGAGCTACATGTCAATTAGAAGTAGACTCAAAATGCCTCATTGGCATTCCATTCCTAAATCATTTGGATTTTCACAGCTTGACAGCCCTCTTTTCATCATATGTTAGAAAATGAACCTATGAAATGAGTGAAAAAGGTAACTTCAGCATTTTATGTGGTTCTTAACCAGAGTAAATCAGAGCATTTGCTCATTTGGTAAACTTAACTGTGCCCGTGTATTTAACACCAGGAGCCTCACTTGTGAAACCTCACTTGCGAAACCCACAATGTTCTCAAACTGGTTTTGACTAATGTCCATGAGCTGATATTATTTCCATCTTACCAAATACATTCCCCTCATCCTTACAAGATGTACATCATACTGCTTGCAGTTCCTAACCCTATAAAAACAAGCACAAAACAAAGCAAAATGTGCCTTATGAACTAGAGAGTAATTAAAACAGAACACAATCATATAACTGCATGCATAAATCCCCAAACTGTCTGATTCACTAATTTTTTTAATTGGTGTGCTTAACAAGAATTAGAATTAGCTAAAATTTGGCTGAAGGAGCTACATTTCTTTAGCTTCTCCATAACTAATAGAACTAAGCGAATCATTCTAAAGAACAGATTTTTATCACATACTAGCTTTTCTGTATCAAAATGTGTTTTTACAATTGAAAATCAAGTATTTAAAAATAATCTCAAGAGATAAATCTCTACGGCAGCACAGAGAAAAGCTGACATTTTGTACTTTGAGAGCAATCACTGAGCATGCTTGAGCACAAGTGTTATATATCTGTCAGCCCACCTTGGTAGCCAATATCTTTATCAAGCAAAAAGCTATCCAAATCCATAAATCACTACTTGTGTTCTTATTATATTTCATATAAAGAATAAAGACTTGAAGTTCAAATAAACTGCATCTGTCACAGAAAGAACCTGCATATACCCAGGAGCCCAGTTCATTCATCCAGGAAAAAACAATAAAATCTCGTGAATACAGTCCTGGTCAAAGCCCACTGAAGTAAACTGAAGACACCAATAGATTACAGCAAGACTGAAACCAAGCCCTCTATATAAGAACTACTCAACGTTGCGATACCCTTTAGGATTTTGTTATCCAAGACAAGAGAAAGCACAAATATCCTGAAGTCAAATACCCCACTTGACCCAAATAGGTTTCTTCACACATCTTTAAGAAACACCAATAATGCTGCATTACATATTCATGCATTTTAAAAGCCCTTTATAAACAAGCCTCAGTACAAGATTTATTCATACACTTGCAGAAGTAAAATTATTCACTGTCTACATCTAGAAGAGCTGAAACAAAACAGCTAAGCATGCATTCCTTCCTGGAATATATTAAATTTAGCTGCTGAATTTCATCGCAACTCTCACCGCTGCAACAGCTTCACTAGTATTCTGTAAGAATTATGATATCACTGAGGTCTCCCACAGATGTGCTCTTCCAGTGCCATCTGCTGTACAGTGAATTTAAAAAGGCTAACTACAGATACCTCTAGGAAGTCTTTTGGTAGGTATTTGCAACTATAAACAGACTTTGAACCATGTTACAGTACTCCCAAAGCTTGGCAACTATCTAAGTAAAAATACTCGGAACATATTTCTTATGTAATTATCCGCAGAAAAGGGGCTTTTTCCCCATTAAACTCTCAATAAAATATATCTATCCATTATTTGGAAGGTGTATCAACAACAGCATCTTAAGGTAACACAGATTAAGTGCTGTATTTTGGAAAATCTGAAATCTCTAAATTTATTCCAGAATTCCTAAATCTATCGATGTCAATTGCTAAGAAATTGTTCTAGCTATGTGTTCTCATTGATTTTACTTTATTACTAAAGTTATTACATTACTGAAATTTTCCTCTTCAAAACTAGCAACAGAAAATGTTGGCTGAAGACATTTTCTTCCATCTACTTACAGTTTCAGTCCACATGAGCATAGATGTTATACATAAAATATTCATTAAATAAAAAGAGATTAAATACCTATTATTTCAAATACTAGCAGTTTCTCATGGAACATACAAACTACATGGCAGCTTTCAGCTTTCTCACTACATACCACTAGCATATTGAAAATGATGAGGTTTTTCCCTTCCCTGAATTTCAAGTAAATTCCTACATCATGTTATTCTTTAATATGGAGAGATTTTAAATAAAGCAATTTAAATTTCACTGCATACTCCTATGTTGATGGCCCATGCTACCTCGAAAACAACAAAACAGATTAGTGGTTTTAGCAGTGGCTTGTCTGGTAACGGATGAGCACTGTTTTAAAGTAAGAGTGCAAATTTTATAAAAGCCCATCCTATCCCCTTCCGCAGAGCTTCTTTGCTACTGAGTATAAAGAAGCTCACATAATTTCATATAAAACTGGAACAAGGTTAACAAAAAAAAGAAAGCAGATGAGAAGCCCATCTGATAGTACTTTGTATTCTTTCACCATTCAGGAGTACTTAGAGCCTCCTGTTTTTAAGTTAAAAAACCTGAACACTAAGCAGATATTATTCACTCCATACTTAAACTTCCAGCTTCTAAGATTTGAACAGCTAAGGAAAGTATTGTTCCTTTCTCTAAAGGCCAGTATAATTCAGTAGGCATTATACAGATTCAAATTTCAAGCAAACAAATAAAAAAAAAAACAGTAAGTCATATCAGTTTTGCTATTTTTTCTTTCTTTTTACAAAGGTTAAAGTGAAAACAGTCCACAGGCACTAATGTTCCAACAACTTATAGAGTAATCCTAGTAACTATTAACAAACTTTAGTGCAGAATAAGCAAGGTATGCCTTTAATAATAAGAATAATAGTATGGTAAAATAAAAATGAAAACTTGATATACAAAGGGTTTTTCTTTGCCACCATTCGTGCAAATAACTGTATGCAAAACCAATAACAGAACCATCTAAAAAGTCTGAATACCTTGATTGCTTGCCTCTGGCCTCCAGTTAAAAAAAGATGTCCCTTGACATCTGGACTGCCCTGACCTTTTTTACTTCATCGATGACTGTCTGCAGCAAGTCCTGTTCTTCTTTCCCATATTTGGTTGCAGGACAGACTATTTCTAGCTGATTGGTAGTTTTCCTCTGGGGAGTAACCCAGGAGTGTTAAATGGCATCTTTGTATTACAGTTCATCTGTGTATATTCAGTCTTGTGACTACAATAATCGCATAACTACAACAGCAAAAAACAGTTACTAACATTAACAGTCCTTGCCAGAGGTTATATCACCCTTGCACAGGGAGGACTGTTTGGGATGCCCATCTGCTCCAGAGCTATCACGGGCACGTTAACCTGGTATGTTAAACTGAAGTCAGTGCTGGCTGAGACAAGCACAATGGACTGAAACTGGACCAGCTCAAGCACAAACACAATCTCATCAGCGCGTTACCGCTCCTGGAGCAGGAACCTCTGGGGACCATGTGAGGAGGACAGCTAGAACAGTCACTGTTTCGGTCACTCCTGTTAAATCTCTCATCAATGGGGAATCAACATGCAAACAAGGCATGAGGTAGATTCTACTTTTTACACATTTACTACGAATGACCCTAGTACCATCCTACCTTTTTTTTTTTTTTTTTTTTTAAAGTAGATGTCTGTTAACAATGTACACTGCTAACAGCTTTTCAGGGGCCAAAAACATGAGAAAAAAAAAACAGGGTAAATCAAGATACATCTTGGCTAAAACCCTGATGAACTGACAATAAGAATAAAAAAAAAAAGAAAAAAAGTCCAGCAAACCAATTTATTCCATGTCATTGAAAAAGAAAAAAGTGAAACATGTTTACTGAATCAAATAAGAAAAATCACCACAGAAACCTGATGTGTGTAGTATGCATATATGTGTTTGACTGTAGAAAATCACTTCTAGAGAATCCAAGCAAATCTTTTTTTCTTTTTCATACAGCTGTGCAGAAGCAGGCTAAGAATGGGAATAATGCTCGATCAGGCTCTGTCTTTATTTCTTGTTATTTTACAAGACTGCAGCAGCCTGTCTTGCAGCAGGCTGGCTGCCAGCAAAAATTAAGTTTATCTTCACAAGCAAAGGTTAGATTTATTGGGAGATGATGAATGAGAATTCCTTTTCCAGGTAAGGCTTTAGCTCACTTCTCCATCCTGACAGAAGACAGATACACCAAAACGTTTTTCCTCTTTTGTAAGGTATGGGAGTACCCTCAGCATGATGACAGGGAGACTTATCTAAGGCTTTTATTTTTATCTCTCTCTCTCTCTACATATATATATATATATATATATATATATATATATAAAACATATATATACACAAAAAACACATAGATAACAATATATATATTTTAAAAGTATGCACATATGTATATATAACATACATATACCTACATGTGCATATCTATGTAGATATACATATATATGTTACAGTTATGCAATCCTCTTAAACCTTTATGCAGTGATGTTAGGAGTCAGAGAAACTGCTTACAGAAGTCCAAGACTGCAGTGCTCTCCAAAACAGCTTCTCGACATTAGCAGTCAGGAACAAAATCACATTCTATAAAAAGGAGTAATTTTTAAAACAATTTTGCTATAAAATTTTATAAAGCTACCTCCAGAAGCCAGTATACAATTTCCTACAATAATAAAATGCCTTAGGCAAGGAACAGATTCTGTGCCTACTTATTTGAGAACAGATGACAGAGTATTTGAAATGTATACAGTGAAAAGGAAAGGAAGAAGGGGAAAGACAATCAGTAAAACTATAAAAATTTGCACTTCTGTGTTTCTTTTTATAGAGTAGTAGGCACAAATGCGTGAAACCTGGAATGTGTGTTGAAAAAAACATGACCTGCCCAGTTCTATGGATGCAAACACAAACTAATTCTAAATGGAGCTTGTTTTTGAATCCTCATGCATTTCCAAAAGTAATTTTAAAAATGCTGTCCATTTATTTTTAAAGCATACCCCAGAAAGACAAAAATAATAAACCAGAATATTTTCTCAAAGCGATTTTCTGGTCAGCATTAATCTGACCATTCTTTTAATATTATTGACTAAATAACATGATTGTCTCCACCCCCAATCAACTCCACAGCACACCTCACAGCTACTGAATGGACAACACAGAAACACAGCACCTAGTCAATGCATGTGCGCGCTAGTCTGCACCTCAGAAAACAATGCTAGAAAAGAGGAGACAACAGCTGGGGGTGGTGGGGAACAGGAAAAGTAATAGAAACAGAAGCCTCATGCCATTTCTCTGCTGAAGACTGTAAAGGTTTACACAGGATCACCATATACTTTATGACAGTCCTCTCCATTACTTGCTATTGTAAAAACTTTACGTTGCCATTCTCCCTAAATTAAAAGCTAATTTGTAATAAAGTTTGCTTTGCGTCTAATTTATTTGACATGAAAATTACAATTAGTTACAGTTTCAAAATTGGAGGAATAAATAGCACTTACACAACATAACAGAAAACAAAAAGTATAAGCGATGATAATTATTCCTTCCTAAAGCGCAATAAGGAATACTCCCTTCTTGAGGAGTAGAGATGAAAAAATCTAAGCAACATCTCAGCAGAGCTAAAGTCATTTCCATTAAAAAAATAAAATATAAAATCAAAGCTAAAAGTAACTTTCATTTTAAAAACCTCATTAGGTACACTCTCTAGCCAACTAGTGGCTTCATATCATACTCGCAAAACTAGTACCCGACCAGCAAGTTGTAAACTGCTAACTTTCCCACCACCATTTATGCCCATCTGACAGATGACAAGAAACCCTCACCTGAAACATATGTCAGTAACTTGGCCTTTGCTCCTACAAATAACATTCACCTGGGATCAAAGATTTGCAAAAAGAGAAACGAAATTCTGCACAAACTCCTTCAAAGTAGTGCAGTTACTTTCAAAGTGTCAGGGGGAAAAAAGTCACTTTTGTAAGAATATACCAAGAACTTTTTAATTAAAACAAACTGGGAAGGAACAAGCTCTTCTTCAAGCCATAACCCAAATTTAGATATCTGAAATCTATCCCACTAGTAACAAAAGAAACATTGTCAAAATCTAAAAGAGAAATTTATTCCACACAGAGTTCACTAATACTTACATTGCAAGAGTTGAAACACAAGAAGCTGAAACAGGCTTTTAAAGCAAGTGGTAATTAGTAGGAAAATTCACCACGAAGAAAGAAAAAAGAAAGGATTCTGCTTTTCCACCATACCGAGCACATTCATATTCTACAGCTAGAGTATCAGCGCTTGACGTAAGATTCATTTTCCTATTTCAGACTTCTCAAGAAGGCCTGCATGAATGCATGGCAATATACTATTCTGTACAGCTTCTGTACCTACCACATGGCCGTGGATCTTGTGATTAATTATGGCTGCAACTGGGGCTTCAAATTAACCTCAGCTGGGTGAGTTTCTGACAAGGAGCTGAATTACCTTTTAATTCCATGTAATCAGGTGAGATCTCTCAGTTCTTTCTAGCTGTCACCCCCACCACCTCTACCATTTCACTTTCAATAATAATAAAAGCTTCCTTTCATTAGAAGATATCACTCTATCCTCTCAATTTAAGCTAAGGTGCAGCAACCCTTTATTATTTTAATCCAGTTAACCCTAAGTAAATGGAAAGATTAAGTGGACCCATTTATGGGCTAAGGAGAAAGTGAGCACACTGCCTCGAATAAAGAGAAACAAAAGTGGAAAGATCTTTCATATCCCATCTGCACAACATTCACACAGACAAGAAATCTTCAAGTGTGCAGAGGAGGAAGAGGGAGTTAATAACATGC
The DNA here is from genome assembly GCF_036370855.1 of Dromaius novaehollandiae. NCBI lineage: Eukaryota > Metazoa > Chordata > Aves > Casuariiformes > Dromaiidae > Dromaius > Dromaius novaehollandiae. The sequence continues at coordinate 109,540,610 of NC_088099.1, forward strand.
CTTAGATTCACAGAAAGGAAGGAATTAACCTCTGTTTTGTGATTTTCTTTATTGAATTATTAGATAGAAAGACAACATACTTGCTACAAGGACACGACAAAGAGCCCCCCCCACCGTTCTCCTCCAGACCGTACAAAAAGTTTAAGACCAATATGGCATAATACTTGTCTCATATATCAAGTCATTCAGTTTCCATAAAAATCAAAGATTTAAGAAATTTTAAACTCACATAAAGAATCCTGCTTCTGTAGATTTGCTTTTTTTGTGCATGTAAAAATCAGTTGGAATCTATGATTTCTAATAGTGGAAAATTCTGACAGAATACAAACAATGACAAGGGATACTCTAGTCATTCCCTGGTGTGCAAAGTAAAAGGAATCTCCTTTAGTGAAATGCACACAGATGTGTTTTATTTATTCATTTATTACAATGACATTTTTCCACAGTAATAGCCAATTGCTTTACTACAACTGCACATCATTAACATAAATACAGTAGAAGTATAACATGAAAAAATATGCACCTGTTCAAAATTAAATACACTTTAAGTGAAATACAAATATACAGAGTAACTGGAGTTGAAAGGCATTGGCTACATTTAAATAATAATCACTTTTAGTCAAAGAAGGACTTCCCAACCCTTGAAATAGTAACCAAATAAAATACGTTTCTATATACCATTATAACTCACATAAACTAGAGGTTACTACTCAAGAAACTTAGTTCCCTGGCCACTTCTCAAAGATTCAGAGTTAAACTCATATTCACTGAATATAGTTTGTTGTAGCCTTATTTCCTATAGAAACAAAGCTTAACAAACAAGGCTCTCTGTGTCTGTGTGCATTCCACCCCCCTCAGGGCCATCGATCAAAGTTTTACAAATAAGCAGATAGGTAGGATCTCAACTCAGGGAAGAGCCATAGCAAAAATTCATATATTCTCAAGTGTATAAAGAGTCCAAAGCAGGGGCATTTCTAAATACAGGAAAAGCCTTTTCTGGAGCTCACGTACATCTCCAAAACCAGGGAGGAAACTAGGGTTAAACAGTTTCATTCGTCACAGATCCATGCGTTTCACAAAGCTGCTTCACTGTAACGCACAAAAAATATTTTTATCTACAACATGAATATATTGTGTATGTTCATAAGAAGCAAAAGTGACTTGCTATTGTGATTTGTTTTGTAATTTCCAAGTAGCAGCATTTCTAAAGAAAGAAAAAGGCTTATACAATACTTTTTATATCACTATGAGAAATCATTACCAAAAATATTAAAAATTGAAAGTGTTCTCTACATATCATGTTATTTCAAAGTTTCCTGAGAGTTTTTACTTCTGAAAAGATCAGTAAGTTTCACTAGCAATTTTATTTTTCTGAAAATTTTTGAATATAATCAGTTAAATAACCAAAGACTACTCCTATAGCAAGTCAGTAATATCCTTTCTGTTTTCCCTTTTAAGCAACAGTATACTGAGAAAGTCATAACCTTTATCTGAACCATGTATACAGAAAAAGTATTAGATAATTACATTAAGGTTAAAAGATCAAGAACTCAGAAGTTGAGAAAAGACAGAAGGGTTGCCTGTACAGGACAAAAATGTTTACATTAATTCCACTCTCCATCACAATTTAAAATGCATAGTCCTGTCATTTATTTATAGGATACTAATTAAACTCCAAATTCCAGAGCCTACAGACAGAATTATTAGCCTCATTAAGGAAGTTTTTCCTGTCTCTGTATCTGACACTTAAATGTTAATGCATATGTTTTCAATGCTCAACACTTCATGAGACAGAACACGAGAGCTCAATTTCCACCTTTTTTTAAAATGGAATTATAAGCTGAAGACCAACTGTCTTTTAATTTAGAATAACATGTGCGCTATCAGGCCAAATTAAGGCCATTAACTTGGAAAACTCAATTCTAAATTTTTACAATTTAGAGAGAGAGAGAGAGAGAGAGAGGGAGGGAGAGGGAGAGAGAGGGAGGGAAGGACGGAGATACTGAGATTGAAATTTTGACCTCTAGAGCTTTTGAATAATTACCTGCTTAAAAATACAACTGAAACCTCCCCATCTCTCCACAGAAGCATAAGAAGGCAACAGAACCAAAGGAACATGACTTAATGGAGTACACGACTGTAGCAGCAAATTGCCACCCACTGTGGATGGTTAGCAGGAGATCAGTTAAAGCCTGTGGTCCCTTTCAGGCATTTTCTGACAATGTAGGAATAAGAAAACACAGAACCTATCGTTCTGTGGATGAATAACTTTTCATGATACCTGTGCTCTACTCAGTGATGACCCAACTTCCCAACATTCTTTAAAATTTTAAAATTCAGCAGATATTTTACAAAGGCTTTTCAGCCCAACTGCTTAAAGATCATCAAAGCAGTAAGCAAATTAATCACCCATCTTATAACACAAAGAAGCACCAAGTAACCTTAAGGCGAGCAGAAACTCCATCAACAGCATTTATCTAAAGGAGTTAAAAAGACCGAAAAACAAAGAACAAGATACAGAAGACACAGGAAAAAAACAAAGAACGTTCAAAGTTAGTTTAAATTGTTAGCGAAAAGGTAACATGCAAAGAAAGTTAAATTCAGACTAACAAATAGGCCAGCAATATTTCTCTCCACTTTTATGAGACACGAACTCTGAGTCTGCTAAGCTGGTGTCTCCAACTAAGCACAGTGTATTCTCACAGTTCCTACCACATTCTGCCAGTGACACAGCAGATCCGAGGCCAATGGCCTGCTTTCCAAAAACGCAATTCAAAGCAAAGTGCATTCTGAAAAACTGCAAAGGTCAGAAGCACAACCAATCTTATCTAAAATTGAGGTAAAACATCTCATTTTTGTCTAAGATTTTTTTTCAGTGCCTAGGCACAAGCAACTCCTCCAAAAATCAACAGGAACTACGAGTAGTCAGGGCACAGGTGAGTCAGGCTCCTAAAGGGCCACAGAAATAAGGACCTCATAATCAAAACCCCTATCCTTCACATGCACAGAGCTGCTTAATATAGGAAGTACCCAACTGCAGAGGGATTTTTTTTTTTAATTAAAAATTCCTCAGTAGCCCTTAGCCTTATTTTTGCATATACAAGCACAAGTATTTAATCTTAACAGAATTGAACCAATGCCTACCTCATGGCTAAGCTTTCAGCTATCTCCTTCAGCATGTTCTGAAAATGAAGTGTGAACCTGTCAATCATCCCTTCACAGAACCATGCTGAATAAAATACATTGGCAACTACATCGTAAGTCATGGATGAATGATCATTGCACCCCTCTGCAACACATAAGGACCTTGCACTACCTGAGGGAATTCAAACTACAGATTCGAGCAACCTGGACAGTAGTCCATTGTGGAAGGGAAACTCCCAGTTCTTGATTAATATATTCTACTGTGCAGAGATAGTTTAAGATGCAAGATGAATTGGGCCAGGGAGAAGGTCCCAGGTTTTCCCTCTCCAAGGCAGCTGCTTAATCCTCTGGGATGAGAAAACATACCATCTCTAGCGCTTTCTTTTTTGACTCCATTGATCTTCTGCAGAACAGAACAGCTTTAGGAAGGAACAGAAAGCATTCCCTGCTTCAGAGCAGCCAAAAGCCTGGTGTTCAGGCACTCTGCAGACAGGACAGGCAAAGGAGAGAATGAACTTGACTATCTTATGTTCTGAATGAGGGCTTTAGCCACCAGGCTACCACAACATGTATTTTAAATCACCGGTACATGCAGCCGATGGTGCTTGCAGCCTGTGAAACCTGCATGTGCAAACCACAAAGGGAATTTTTAGCTATATACTTTTATGCTTAGTTTTACATTGTATTGCAGATGAATTTTCTCATGTGGGCCCTAAGCTCAATGTCTGCCTATTATGTGGCTCCCCATTAAAGAACAGTAACAACAACATACTTCACTCACACACTTGGGATTCCATATTAAAGGCAAAGAAGTTAATACATCAAATGTAAAGAACCCAATCTTATGCACAGTTATATTTTTTATCTTTTTTATTCTGGAACACCTATGCTATTCAATGACACGCAATTCAGCAGAGATTAATACTGGTTCGGTCTAGGCTTTCATTGTACTCAGTGAAAGGAAAACAACTTAATCCAAGATGAAAACTTTTAGTGAACAACATTACTGAAAAAAATGTTATTAATAACTTCTCTCCAAGTGATTTCAGCTGTATTGTTAGTGAGACCTTATCCATACGTAATAGTTATCAAATTGTTTCTTAAATCTATCTTCATCATGCCTATAAGCGCCTATAGTTTAAGGCTCAGAGAACCAATATGTTCAACACTGTATAAGGATCTTACATAACCTCACTAATTATATACAAAACATAACATTACCAGTTAATATTATGAAAGGAGGTTTCAATGATACTTTTTTAAAGTCTTTTTAAACCAAAGTCCAAATATTTTTTGCTGAAATAAAAGCGCTCATCTACTGTCACCAGAAGTTCAAGTGACTTAATACCTTATACAGATCAACACAGCTTTCATTTCCCATTACTATTAAATAAAACTATTCCTTTTTAAAGGGGCAAAGAAAGAAGTAAACACTGAAACTGACTTACAGTGTTAGTCACAAGTTAGTATGATAGAGAAGCAACTCAATCCACAACGTTGAAAACAAATTTAATTTTAATCCAATTTTTCTGGGAAACTAATACATGGAAAGTGATCCATTGGGCTGAACTTACTTCGTATACTTGCAAGCGGAAAAAAAAATCACTTCAGGGGGATGAACAGGACAAAAGTTAAATTACCTTTCAACAGTTGTTCTGAAAATAAATCCATGTATTTCTTTTGCATGAAAAGACTTTTCCTTCATTATTTGTACTTATATAGCATAAATACTTATCTTATAACACAATCGAGAGAAGTGTCTCACTCTTCCAAAATTCAAAGCAACAAGAGATTAAAAATATCTGAAGAGCTATTCGCTTTCTCCATGTCGTGCTTTGAAGAACCAACACCCAAGTAATATAAGTAAGCTTAATATTTAAGGCTTCAGTACTGAAGTAAGTTTCATACAAGACAACTAGGGAAGGTTCATGTACTATCAGGTTTTTAGGGTGTAACATGCAAAAACAAGACTGAAGAGCACTTGTAATACAGTTCTCTTTTGCACTATTAAGATTCAAAACTATTTGTAAGGCTCATCCCAATATATGTCTCCAGCACCTCCAGCATTTTATATCCTGTCTTGGACTGTGCGTGATTGGTAGGTTACGCTGTCAACTGCCAAACAAAGTTAAGACATTTTTAAACCTTTGCATGAGGAAAAAATCCTTAAGAACGAGACATTTGAAAGTGATCCTTCTAAACTGTCATGATTCTTATATTAAGTGCATATTCCTCATTTAAAAAAGAAGAAAAAACAGTATCTGTATTAAAATACATACAGAAAAATTGTTAGGATCACTGTCAACCTGAAATCTAACCAGTTTTATAATAAAGAACATTCAACAGTGTCAGATACTGAAGATCAGTCTCTTGCTCTCAATAAAACAGATTCAGTTAATAAAACCCTAAAAAGACCTCTATAGAGCAGAGTTTATTTTAAAGGCAAATCACCAGAACAGAACCAGAAAAAAAGAAATCACTTCCTTCCTTCTGTTTAAAGATGAGAGACCTTCAGTCAGTTTGGGGCCCACCAGGACAAGGCTTCTTCCTCACCAAGTGCCTCTCATGAGCAGCTGCTCTTGGAACACGCTCTCCCAGCAAAACTCGTATCTGTCAACCAGAAATCACACCTAACGGGTGTGTGCTGGCCTCTCATGCTTAAGGACTGACTCCTTTTCCAAGTTTTTAGGACCACTGTGCTCTATGACAGATACTAACCCAAGCTCTACATTTTGAAAATGAGAATGTAAAACACAATTTATTTAAAATATTTTCCTTCCCATTTTCATTGGCAGAAGGCCTAATAAGAACAAAGAGTAAACTAATTATCTTCCTGATGGTTTAGAGCCCAGTCACATATGGCAAACAGCAGACATGGCTGTGCTCAAACTACTGTCAAATATACATGGTAAACATACCTGCACAGAAACTATTATCTCCATCTAATCTCATAAAATTACTTTACTATTTTGTTTCCCTTACAACAGGAGGCGAAACATTAAATTTGTTTTCTAAATTGACAGTCCTTTTAAGTCTGGGGGGTGCTTTTAAAAAAGCACATGCATTAATACTCCACAAGTAGTGCAGTGACCTGCACTAGTCGGAACTAGTAGGAACAGAATCTTGACTGCATTGGCAAAACCGCATAGGAATCTTTTTTATTAAATCCTGATTTATCAGAATCAAACCTTTTTACAGGACTATACCCATTCTGGCAAAGCTTAGGCTACATGCAAATTTTCTAATTTTGCATCAAAATTAGAGAGACACTTAATTATTCATGATTAAGATCAGGCAGTTCTACTTTTTCTCCTATACCCACACTCCAGTCACCTGGAGACAGAAACATCCAACTACCCCAGCTGGCCCATCGGCTGGAGAAATAACATTGCAGTTAAAGTTTTCAGACAGACATCATTTTGTCCTGATGCACACTGGAAAGCTTTTTTTTTTTTTTTTTTTTTTGAAATAACACTCCCCAGACACAAAAAATCATTTTCCACACAGCCCAATCTGTTTTTGTTAATATTGAGTCCCAACCAGCAAAAATGAATTTAACATAAAGCAGACATTTAAATCAATGGGACTGCTCAATGTATGTTATGTTTAGCTTGCCCATGAAGAATTGGGGTCTTACATTGAGCAACTTTGCACTGGTGTATAAATTCTCATATGCAAGATAAAAGATTAAAGTTTTCACTGTCTAAATGAAGTAATATACTGTATGAGATTTACACAAATTCAAAACCCTTAGGAGAGCTATCTCCAGAGTCAGGTCAAACATCTGCAGAGCCAACAGTATAGAAGCTCTGCTGCGAAAACTAGCAGAGCTCTAAGGTTCCAGCATGTAAAAATTTATATACACACATACATCCACACAGACTATTCTGTTTTTTCTCTTGTTCTGACATACATTTAAACTCACACACACTATAAATAAGATGAAAAAAACTGTGTTAACCCAATTAAAAGAGAAAATATACCCATACTTTTCAATGCTCATACACAGAATTTCTGTTCCTCTTTTCCATGTTAGACATCACTCAAAATCTTGCAGATTTCAAAATGCACCTATATTTGTTACAGACAAGATATTTAAGTCAGTACTGATGTAACATCCCCCTCCCCTTTTTTTTTGGCCAACACCAGATTAGATTGCAAATAGAACTACTGCATTGCTCAGTACAGACCCCTTTCTATCCCTTCAGTAACAGGCTGAAGAAGTAGATATACACACTTGAATTTTAGTTTTTTCCCCGAGTAACTAGATTTTTTGCAAAAAATCATCCCAAAGGCCTATGACTAGTCCCAAGGCAGTCAGTGTATGTGCTCAGAGTAAGCACCTGCAAAAACTTTAGTATTACAACCAGACAGATACTGTGTCAAAGTAGTAAGTAAAGATATGTTCAAATGATCTGTTTTAAAAACAGAATCTTGAGTTATGTCAGTTGCACTGACATAAGCTCCTATAGCCTGTATTCATCTTCTTTACAATCTCTGCAGCATGCTATTGAAGAATGTTTATGGACTCTTGTAACCTTTCTTCAACCAACAAAATTCTGGTAAGGGGAGAAAGTGCTTTCTTAGGCATGCTTACTGCTAATCAACAGCTCTCTTCCTTTCAAAAGCCAAGAAGAAGAGAAAAATTAAGAGTTTCACAGAATGATGGATCAGCATGGTTTTTGCCTCTGTTTTCCACTAGAGCAAGGAAAAAAAGAAAAACCCTCCAAAAAACCCAAACACCTACCTTGCAAAGACGCAGACTTAAGAACTTGCACGTAACCAAGGGACTTGCACGTCTGAATGCACAAACCAACTATTCTGGAATCGGTATCTCTCTGAGCTGACCAAAATTCCAACCTGGAAAACTTTCCCAGCACGAGTTTCATCAAAACCAATGTGCCTGCACAAACAGCTTCTGTTCAGCGAACCCAGTGAGAATTCTGCAGTCAGCGAGTTCTCACCAGCTCTAGCAAGAAAAGCTTCACCCTAATAGAAATCCTACCCTGTTCTGGGAGTACGGCTTCCACAAATCTCATCCTACAAGGCACACACTGACAGCTTCCCTCTTTCTGTAGTTCAAAACTTCTCCCCGATGCCACTGGTCTCTGTTTCTCTACTTCATTAAACCTCCTATTCTGCTATCTGATTACCAACCAAAAGAGTACATAAGGGATTCTAAAGGATACTAAAACCTACTACCAAAGCCAGAGACTCAGTTAATATTATAAATTTTAACTGCCCAGTCTTGTGGCACTTACCAAGACAAAGTCTGGTGAGATAGGATTCTCTAAATCAGAAGCAACAAAAAACAGCAAGCTTGACCACTGCCTCAGAGAGATCTTGGGATCAAACAAACTTGCTTAGGGAAACGCTTGGAATAGCCTACTTATTTCTTCCCAACCTATCTGAGGAATGCAGACTGCTTTAGAGCAGGGGGGTTGAGAGGATCGGACCCCTATTCAGACACCAACAAACTGTTGTTCCAACACATTTACCACAGTACTTCTAGATGAATTAAGAATAAAACAGAGATCACGTGTTGTAAAACCAGGCTTGATTACAGCCTCATTTCCAACAATGTCATCAAGAGTAGCAACTTATGTATTGTTTTAAATAGTACAAAATATACTAGAGGTACTATAACAAAGGTATTAACGTTGTGGTCTCAAATCAATTTATCTGATAGTCAAATTCATCACGTTATCTTAAGACCATCAAAATCTTACACAAGTCTTCTTACAGATCAGTATCTTGTAGCATGCAAGTTAAATAATGCAAATACAACTGCTTATTATATACTGCTTCGGGAAGCAGAGAAAAATACCAGAGATCAGTATGGTTTACCTAACAATATATTTAGTAAATTCATTTTCATTGTTTAATTTTCTTTTTTTTAAACTAGAGACCACTTAACAAGCTCTGTAAAAACACTGTAACATCTACTATTTACACCTTCACTGCCAGAGAAAATAGTTCTCATCCAAAATTGTTTTACAGCAGTTTACAGCAGAATTATTTGGTGTTTATAACAAAAAAAACACATACTTTACAAACCTAATTTTTTCTGTAACTGCCAACCTACTATATTTGGCAGATTAAAAAAGAACAGAATATTTCATCAAAAGACAGGAAGCTGCATCTGCTCTATGTAGCCTATGTATACACAATAGGAAGCAATGCTTGGAGAGAAGCACCTGGATAGAAATGCCTATATATGGCATCCTTAGGTTGGGATGACCGGCAGGCAAGAAGATATTTGTTCAGTGCAGTTTTGAAGCCAGAGGGAGACAGAGTTAGCTAATCTATCAGCATCCTCGCTAAACAAATAGACTGGGGTTTAACTTGTATAGTTTTCTTTGCAATACAGCAACCAAGAAACAATTTCTTCGGTAACATGTGGCTTACATCCTTGTCATAAATGAAGCCAACTGAGTTCCTGAGAGTCCAAAGTGTTATGTGAATGATTAAGGATAGGGAAAAGAGCCAATAATTTCCACAGTATTTTATCTTAATATTTTCCAGAATAAAGTTTCATAACATACAGATATATAAATATATATATATATGTAAAAGCTTTAACTGTATATCTATGTCTTTAAATATGTATTACAGCCTCTAAAGACGACTGGTCAGATTTGCAAAGCCATACACCTCAAAATTAGCTGAAATTATCTGGAGCTGCAGATGCTTGTTGTTTGCATGCCCGCACATGACAAGTACAAGTTGAAGACCATAAGAACCAAGCAGAAGAAAAAAATGGAGAAACTTTTACTTAGGTGAGTTTAAGAAGTCTTAATTTCTGACACTTTGATCTCAAAGTTTTATGTCTCATGATAAGCAGACTAAGCCATATTCTGCATCATGTTGCCTTTTTAGAATCAGTCCATGTAAACTCTGGCAAGGTTTGTACAACCTTCTTTATGTATTCGATACATTAAACAACACTTCACATGCAGTCAGTTTTCCATTTTCATCCAGAGCCATAAGGCAAGGAACTTTTGTTGAGGTTTTGGTTTTAACTGCCAGGAGATGCTGAAGTAGGTGACACATTTCTATTTTAATATATAAAAGTTACTAAGCTACAGGAGGAGAGGGGGAAACAAAACAAACAAACTCTAAGAGTCATAATGAGCTTTTGGATGTTTCAAAATTAATCTAAAATAATTAGCACAGAAGTTTATCCAACTTAGACAGTAAAGGGTCCAGAATTCAATTATTTCTAGAAGAAAATGCAAAAATAATGACAGAATGTATTTTGTATTGATAATCTTTACCTGCTGTTTTATCAGAAGCATATGTATTTGAGTGGTATAAAGCGGCTTTTTAAACGTGAATAATGGATATTCCATTACAAGCACTCATAATCTTATTATTTTCTAAAAAGCATACTGCTGCACGTATGTCATGTGTACTTGCCACCTGAAACTGTCAAGGAAAATTTTCAGGACAGGTTTGCTGAGGCATATTTACTTGCCTATTGGTACTGCAAATTTATTGGGAGGCACAGGGACAGAGGCTGATAAAACTTGGGAGCTTTGTGTCAAGTACATTTATTGTCTTTTGAAGCTTGGTATGTATTCTCAGAAAAATAAGTGTACATTAAAATAGAATGAAATTAGTTTTTGGCACAAACATAAGGAAAAGGAACATTACCAAGATATTATTTCTCTTAAACAAAAAAAAGAAAAAAGGGGAAGAAACTCAAAGTTCTGTATTTCTTTTCAGTTTAATACTTTACGCTACATAAATACATACTTAAGTTGGCAAAGAAATCTCTACACAGCTTTTCAGTCTTTCAGTTCCAATCCTATACAATTTATCCTTAACACATTTTAGTATTCACAGTCCCAAGTCAGACTATATTTACTTTCATACTACTTATTTCTTATTCTTCTCCCTTGGAGCATGACAACTGCTTGAGATACTCTCCCTGGCACTGTCGCTAACATAAATTAAAGCATGACCAACAAAAAGCTGAGCCACACACCAGCAAAGACTGGCTGCCTTTCTAACTATCTTATGCTATCACTTACCTCCCTACGACACTTTGTACTATTCAAACGCTACCAAAATAGCGCTGTGTAGGCCCGGGAAGGAAGTAAAGCTACAGCAAATAAGGCACTTGAGTAAGGAATTACCCTGAACTGTGGCCTCAGTTCTGCCAGCAATAATGCAACAAACATGCAGTCAGCTCAAGGTAAAAAGAAATCTTTCTAAAGTTGATGTTCAAGTTACTGTATGGCTACAAAGCTTTTCCTAAGAAGTGGCAGACAAAATTAACTTGCTTCCCCAAAAAGAACTTTTAATGAGTTCACTCTCATTCCACCACTTCACTGCGCTGAGCAGAATTAGGATGTGTAAAGTACTTGCAGAAGGACATGGACCGAGTTATCCTTTCTTCAAAAATGTTCCTTTTGAAGAGTGATCCAAGCGGTTTGCCTGACTTAGTTCATAGTCTATGATCAAAGAAATTAACAACATGGTCTTAATTAATACACATCTTCTACAGATTTTAATAGGACAACTTTCAGGAAAGTTTGAAGATTACGCGTTATTTTTCTGAAACTGCGAGAACAGTTCTGATGCTGCATGTATGCGGTGACATGAAGACACACTTACAAAAGCTCTGGAAACAATACAGGGCTGCTTCCTTAGCATTCATAGCCTTGAAACTTCTCAGGAAGTTAGCAAATGCAGCTATCTCTATATACCACCATGCTGTGACAACTCATACTTCAAGTACTGAGGTTTAATTCCATTGAATTTTAACTGTAACAAACTCTACTTAGATCTCAGAAAACTCAGTATATAGGGAAGAAGTACTTGATTAAGCATACATAGCAGGTGAACCTGCTTTAGGTAAAAACTCAGTTCCAAGCACAGTGCAATGCCACAACTGCATGAAATACATGATAGGAAATGAGGAATACATTAGATAATTTCTTGAACACTTCATGAAAGTATTCTGAAAAAGCTGAAATTTGCCCATGATAAGTGACACAGAAAAGTGTGAGCTACAATTACTGTCTTACTGTAGAAGACTCCAAAAATGCCTAGACATTCTCCACTAGTTTAAGTCTTCCAGCCAAGCAAAATAATTTATTTCATAACTACACTGAAGCTTCCATATTTTCTACAATCTGAGAATGGGTTTATTAACATGAAACAAAAATAGTGCTATTTTTTCCACCCACAGCAGCAATGTAGAAACATTATCCCTCAAGTACTTCTGTAGACAGCAGCTCTCTAAGAAATGAGGCCTGCAGCAGGCTTTTTTTTTTTTTTTTTTTTAAATTGAAGATGTATTTTAAGTCATTGGACTTGGTGTAAACATTTTTGGCAAACAGGAAAGAGGGGTTGAGACATATCTGTGAAAGCACACAGAAGAACTTAGCTGGAAAAGAGGCTCTTCCTGACTGACGGGTATGCTACCATCAGTATCTTCTCTTTGACAGAGTAACCTGCTCTGCAGAGAACTGTGTTCAAAGTTAACATGATTTTGAAAATATGGGGAGAAAAGCCTGAATCATAAATGAAAAACAAAGTCAAAACATCTCAGCGAGAAGCATTTTCTCCATCACTTAAAACTAAAAATGTTTTGGAAGGACTTTTTTTGTAAGTAAGAGGCCAGAACCAGTGGTTTCTGCTGGAAATGGCACCGTTAGGGAAAGAGAACATTAAAAGGAGCAGTTGGGAGGACAATGAAAAGCAGTATTTTTAAAAGTTTTTCTTGTTTTTAAGGCAAGTTTTTGCGTGCCCCCTGTCACAGAAAGCACCCCCGGGACGGCAGGGGCGCACAGGCTCCCTAGCAGTGTCTCCACGTCCAGCTCTTCACCTTCCCCGGGGGCAGGAGCCCCGCGGCGGTGCGCAACAGCCCCTGGCTGCCTGCGCGGCGACCCGCCACCCCCTCGTACCTAAAATGGGGGGGAGGGGGGGGACTGCTTCAGCCGCCTCCGACGGCGGGGCTGGCAACAGCGGGGTGAATTTGGGCAGCGGCCCGGGGGCCCCGCCGCGGGTGGGGCCCGGGGGCGGCAGAGGGCGGCCCCGGCCCCCTCCTGTCACGGAGCGGGCCGCGCAGCCCGCCGCCTCTCCCCGCCTCGGCGCAGGCCGCGCCGCAGCCGCGGTGCCTCCGCAGGGCCTGGCGCCGCCGCTGGCTCGGGGCGCCGCGCAGACAAAGGGAGCGAGGCCGGGAGCAGGGCCGCGGCCCGCCGGGAGGCGGGCGGGCAAGGCGCCGGCCGCGCCGGCCCCACCGCCGGCGCCCCCTCGACCCCGCCAGCCCTCCCCCGGCGACAGAGCGGGGCCGCTCCGCGGCCGCTCACCCGGCGGAGGCCGCGGCGTCCCGCGCGGGCCTCTCCCCGGGAGGCGCGGAGCGGCCTGCGGCGGCGGCCTGCGGGCCGGGCGGCGGCCGCTGGGCCGCGGAGCGGGACTCACCGAGCAGGAGGAGGAGCTGGCGCTGCTGGCGCTCCCGCGGGCCCGGCCCGGCTCCGGCTCCCTCCCTCGCCGTGCCGCCGCCGCCGCCTCCCTGTTCCTGGCGCCGCCGCCGCTTCCTCCGCCTCCTCTGCCCCCACCCCGCCGTCCTCGGAGGGGCGCAAGGGGGCGGCGAGCCCGCGATGGCCGCCGCCTGCCGCAGGGACGGCTCCGCCGCGGCGCCCCCGTACAGCCCGGCGGCGGCGGGGCCCGGCCGCCCGCCCTCCTCCCTCGCCTGCCTCCGCCGCCGCCCCCTGCGCCCGGCGGCCTCGCCGCCCGCGGCCAGACCCTCCACGCCGCCTCCGCGGCGAACGGGCGCTGCGGGCCCGCAGCGGCCGCGGCCGCCGCTGGCGGCGGGCGGCGCGGGTCGATCAGCCGCGGCCTCCCCCTGCGCGCCACGCCGCGGCCGCGCAGCGCTCGCCGGGGCAGGGGGCGGCAACTCGGTGTCGCCTCCTCTGCCTGCCGCGTCCCCCCTGCCGGGCCCGGGAGCGGCGCTCTCAGTGCGGCTGGCGTGGGCTGCGCGCAGGGCGGATGCGGCCGCGCTGTCCCTGGGCTGGCCGCGCCCCGCTTCGCAAAATAAAGCGCTCAATCAAGAGCGACCGAACGGTTCCTAATTTAGGGTGTGCAGGAGTGACGGAAGTGACTAGCAGGGGGCGAAAAATTCAAATCTGTGGGCAATAGGGGTTTTAAAAGTTTTCGAAAGTCGCGTTTGCTGATTGATGTTGAGCCGGCAAAATACTACCTGCCGAAGTGATTGCATCCTGCATTTCCTGCTTGCGGTACACAGCTGATGCAGATCAAGAACCCGGTTTTGCAAAGATACACATAATTTTGGTTACCCAAGCGATCGCCTGAGAGCCAGTGAGATTATTCATATGACCAGTTGCGCACGTGCTGAACTGATTTCAGGGTTAAGAAGAAATCAAACTCACAGGGCTGTGAGAATATTCAAGCACGTTCTTGCCTGAATACTGAATCAGTGTATTCATGGGTCCTGTGAAATGTTTAATTGCCCACATTATTTGAGGTCAGAATGTGCCCTGATAGTGTTTACATTTTTATAACCCAGCCATTCAAATTAAAGGTTTTTCTTGAGTTTTATCCAAGGGTCGTATAGTTCTTCACTCCAGCTCAGTGCTAGCAGGCCAAATCCATTTCAGGAAACTGTGACTCTCACAGAGTTGCAAAAGGAAGTGATTTTTTAAAGGTGATATTTGTTGATTATTTTCAGGTACAAAGTGCCTAGAATTATTTTTTTTGTTACATGTTTTGTATTACAACTGCTTTATAATCATGATTAAATGTTATCAGTAGTATAACAAACAAAACTAAGAGCTTGTATTCAAATAATTCAAATCTTTGGTCACAGATAAGCAAATATTTTAAAAACAATATTAAGCTGAGTATTTTGTTCAAAGACAGAGTTAGACTAAGAAGAATAGCTCCAAGTGAATCATTTGGGAAAGCTTATGGAGTAAGTAGCTGGTGTTCGTAAAACCAGTACTGCCAGTTTGAATATGAGTAACTTCCTAGGTTGGCATTGGTATTCAAAGAAAAAAATAAAATACAATAAATAATAAAGACTATTTTTTTCAACGTAATAGACTCCTTCTTTCTTAGATAAACTGTTGGGAGTTTGATGACTAATCCAAAAGGGGATTAAAAGAGGAAGAGACCCGTACAAGAAAGGAGGGCTTTGACTAGTGAAGATTCAGTTTAATTGTAATACAGTTCTGTCAGATTTTCAAATGTTTTTTCTTTCTATTCTTATATTCTGCTCATGCCCCCATTTTTTCTGGATACAAGCATTCGAATGAGTAATTATTTTCAGGATCCAGCTGGTACCTGCACGTAGTATTAATATAACCAATGTCTTCAGCTGCAGGCCAATAGCAGCAGTAATAGAAAGCATAGCTTCAAAGTTCTTGCCATAACCGAAGAAGCTGGTTGGGCTAAAAATGTTCTCTCTGCTTTCAGCCATCTTGCCTTAGGTAACACCTGCAGTAGAATATCTTGCATGTGAAAGAAAATAAAAATTTGGCCTTAGGAATGTTGTTTTACAGCTTCCTACACTATTCAACGTAGAGTTGTAGACTTCTTATTTTAAAAATGTTGATTCTGGGTAATAAAGTTGTCCAGTCTGCGTGTCAACTAGAAGGGTTTCACATGTCTGAAACTGTCCGCTTGTGCTCCTATGTGAATCTAAAGGCTTAGCTTTTTGTAGAAATGGCACTGACAGACAACCTTACAGTGCTGAAGAAAAGTAATCCAAAAAACTTTGTAGCTGCTTTCTCACAGTTCATCCTCCATACATTAGGGATGAAGCTGAATGTGGCTCAAATTAGCATAGCTACCAAAAGTGACCTTTCTCATTTTCTTTCTGTCTCCCATCTCCCTGCTTTCTCTTGCCACTGCACCCCTTTTGTTTTCTTTATGGTGGCTCCAGCGCTCATCAAACCTCTCTAAGCCAGCTCAGTTAGCTAAACCTCTTGAAGTCCTAACAATAAATCATGTTAGTTCAAGTTAGAATAGGTGCTTTCTTTTCACTCCTGTAATTTAGAGACTATTTTGTCATCTGTCGCTGTAACATTTTACAGGAACAACATTTTCAGATGGACATCTGCATTAAGCAGTTTATGAAAAATCAGGATCTTTCAAGGCAGGGGAGACACCCAAATTAAATGAGCAAAAAGCAAACAATACTTTTCAACTAGATTAATAGGCTGATGTAGTCAACATGTGATCAGATGGGTATCACAACCTGCACAAATAAAAGAGGTGGTTTCTGCATTTGCAGCAGTGGTAGAGAGAAAGAGGGAGGAGGATTAGGGACTGCAGTCTTCTCTATATGGTACCAGTACACTGTTAGTTTGTCTCTGCCATAACATACAACTTCGTACTTGGAGCAGACTGTTTTGTACCCAAGCATGTCAGCAAACAGCTATATCCCAATCAGAGCAACAATTTATTGCCGAGATTGAACTCACTTAGGTGTGCTACTGGCCTTGCAATGTAGGTGGCAGCGCAGGCGGACACCAGCAGGATTGCTCAAGTAAATTGGTTCCTGGCTTAAAAACACATACTGAGATAAGCTGGACAGTTCATATCTTCAGACCATCTTCTTGTAATGTTCTCTACTTATATCACCTTCCTAGATTTGCATCACAGCTGCTATCTTTTGTTCAAAATGATGAAGACTAGAAATTTGGTTTTAGTAATGCAAATCTTTCCAATCATGTGTCCTCATACCCATAAAATCCTAAAATCTGGAACACTGGTTAGTTCTAATTACTTTGACTAAGGTCTGCCTGCTGATGAGTTCCTTATTTTGATATATTTGTCTCCCTTTTCTTATACTGAAAAGTATGATTGCACATGATTTCATAACTTTGAGTCCAGTTTGTGTCTATACAAACCCGTTGCTCAGAGACACAGGTCAGAGACCAAATTATGAGTGTTCATTGACAATAAAGCCAAAGTTATAGCCACTGTATCCATGTTTTATCTTCTTACTGCTATTTACCTGCGTGGCATAGGTTACTATGGTTTCTGACAACTATTCTTCTTTTAGCTCATTGACCTGAATGGCAGTTGGAGGTTAATGCCTGTGTCTTTTTATTGCTCTTTACAGGCATGTAATTGGATATGATTGCATTCTAAGGGAACACGCTGTTGTGCAATGCTTCTGCCATTCAGACAGGCTGTATGTTGTGTTTTTGACCCAGTATCTTTAAGGTATTTTAAAAACTAACAACTTCAACAATAACTTTAGTTTTATGTGAATTTAAGATGTTTATTCAAAGAAAAAGGGAAAATTAAAAATATAGGGAAGATCATTTGCTTAATGATCAATGTACTGATTGCCTTCTTTTCCACTTCCATTAAGTATAATTCAGAAAGTGCATTTGTCATCATCTTATTGTAATCTACAATTTATTGTAACTGTTTACAGGAACCCGTTGTTTTAGATGGTAAATATTCAAGCAGTTTGGGAAAATAATAGCCTTTCAAAGAAAGCGATATATGCAAAATCATTGTAGACTGTTGGTCATTTTGATAACTGTGGCCTGAATTTTCTGGTTTCCTAGTTCTTGTATTATATTATTATAAATACTTTATATATCATATTGTTTTTATTTCTGTATAATATCATTTATGTATATTCCTACATTATAATATTTATTAAGAACTTTTATATATAACATCATCGAATATAATTTTTGGGTATCACAGTAGGGTGAGCGTTCTACTTTATTTTCTCATTTATTCCGGTAGATTTTCTGTAAATAAATTCCATTTCCATTACAGCAGTTAATGTATGTAAGTTTTTTCAAAGTATTATTTTTTCTTCTTTTGGAAGGACCTCCCGCCACCCCAGCTTAATCTTACTGTAAAAAAAGAAAGAGCAAATGTGAAGTATACAGGAAGTTCCTTCCCCTTTTGTCTCATATTGGGGTTAAATTTGCAGTGGTTACTGGCACTGCTGAAATCAGCTGGAGGTATAAATGCAGTTAAGATCTCATTATAACTACTGAAAATAAAGTATCCATACCATACGTATAAATCAGGCACCATATTTTAATCAGAGAAGTGCTACTGCTCCTACTTCCTCCTTTGGTTATGTTCTGATATTCTATATCTTTATTTGTTACGCGTATGTCAAAAAAAAAAACCCAATGCTTGTTTATTTAAAATTGTCTTGCAATTTTTTTAAAGAATTGCATTAGTAAGGTTCTAATTTGCTCACAGTATCTATTACAAAGACTTATTTTTTTCTACTGTACTGTTCAGTGAGTATAGAAACTCAACAACAAAATTGATTTTTTTGATGCAACATATATATATATAGTTTGGGTCATCAATGATCAATCTATCTAAACCAAATTATTTGCTAATGTATTAAATAGCAAACAAGTGTTAATAAAATAAAAGAGAAAAATAAATGGTTTGTCTGATGATACTCTGTAAAATAATTCTGCAGAAAATGACTGTTTTGAAAAATTATTTCCTAATATCTCAGGGGAAATTAAGGAAACTTGGGAAAAATAGCTTTCATTAAGATTGTTTACAGAAAATTTAGAAATAACCTCCTTCAAAACAGATTCCTGTTTCTAATTTTCACCTATTTTTGAGTGCCACTCTCATCTCTTTATTTCATTTCAAGAGGAAATGTACTTTAAAATGATTGATGAGCTTTTCTGAAATTAAGTATGCTTAAATGCATTACAAAATTTTCTGTTGATGATTGATAGTGTTGTTTGTTTCTAGCATGAGCACAGCTCAATATTTTTGAAGATCAAAGTTCTCTAACAATTTTATTATGGCAGTCAGCAGAGTTAGAGCAGCACAATGACACTTCTGATAACTGCACAGGAAGACTAAAGTCCGCTCTGTTGAGGAGAGGGAAAGGGAGGAGTTGCTTCTGTCTATAGACCAAAAGGTGAATAAATTCAGGGTAAAACTGGGCCTCACAAATGGGGTTTCTTTTAAAGTCAGGCAAATAATAGGTTACTTTTCTCTTCTTCGAAGACACACAATAAGTTATGAGAACAGTTGCTACAGCCCATCGGATAAGCAACATGGAAATTCACTGTGAGTAGCTCTGTACTGTTAGGTTAGCCCATGGATCTTATGCTGGGATTGCCTGTATTGCCTATACCTTTGCTTGTGGACTAGCTCAGGTCTGCAGTGAGTCCTGCAGATGTATGGATGCAGAAAGGTGGGCAGGGTGGGGAAGTGGCCCCACTCACAGCTCATCTGTGCAAGCACTGTTGACACAACCTGTCCGAATTTCTTGGCGCAGTGAGTTCTAACCTGGATCAGGACGCAGCTAACAAAGATGGTATATGTGAAGCCTGTACACTCAAGGCTACTGAACTGCAGTACCTACAGGCTCGTCTCATCCATTTCCCCATCAAAATACTATACAGAAGGCTACTGTAGCATATTTTTCTATACCATAGAAGAAAAGCAGAAACCTCATAACCTCTTCAACTTGTAAAGCTTACTCCTTTAAAAGGTGAAAGTATATACTCATGCAGAATTTTTATGGGTATTAGTGTCAGACCCTCTTTAAAGAAATACATATAACATTATTTTTATCCCTGTAGCCAAATTCATTCTATTTAAATTCTTTATCCGTCTTTACAATGTAGCTTAGCTTTGTAGCCTTTGCATAAGTATTCACAGTGGACTAACTGGCCTGAGGATTATAGAGCTAACCACAAGACAATAATTTTTGAAGCAAGGGTCAAAAACAAAACAAAACAACTCCAGATGTCACCTTATAATGCATAAATGTTCTGAACTTTTGGTTATGTGGTTGT
Organism: Dromaius novaehollandiae; assembly: GCF_036370855.1. Classification (NCBI taxonomy): domain Eukaryota; kingdom Metazoa; phylum Chordata; class Aves; order Casuariiformes; family Dromaiidae; genus Dromaius; species Dromaius novaehollandiae. The sequence goes on from NC_088099.1 coordinate 109,560,550, forward strand.
CATAGGTTTGGGAGGATCAAAAGAAATTTATGTGATTTGACTGAGATTGTGACAAGGGAATGCGTTTCTTAATGTCTCTGCTTCCAAGTTTCCATGTCTGGAGGGTGAAACCAATCAAGAAAATGTTGCAGTCTAACTGTTTCTGCAGGGTAGAGCTTATCAAAAATGTGTGCCTACAACTTTTAAAATATGAAAATAGTTATTTAAAAATAAACAATTCTTTTTTTTCCCTAGAAGCTTATTGTTCTTAAACAGGTTGCTTAAAAGGAAAAGAAGCAGTAGCTTATTTTCTCATCTTTGAGGGGGAATAGAGGACAGAATAAAAAAGTGGAAAGGTGTTACAAAAATGATTTACTCTTCCTTTTTTCATGGGGAAAAATCTTTTTGAAAACCTAAGAGGTAATATTGTTTTTGCATTTTTTCTTCAGGCAGCTCCTGTTCGGACTTTGTAAGGACTAAGCACGCAGTTGTAGCTAGAATATTTTTATTAAACTAACTAAAAATAAAAGTTGGTTAGACATCAAAAATCATACCCAGTTCACTAGACCGCATAAAAGAGAGCAATGTAAAGTGTAAATATCAAATCAGAATGTTCACTACAAAGGATTATATTAAATTAAAAAGTGTCTAAAAACAGTAGTAGCAGGTGTGCTTAGAAATTAATGTTGTTCTGCTTTCTGTGTAATAACTAACTGTCCCTCTTGGCTCTGAGTGTTGCAACCATTTCCCTAGCTATGAAAAAGAAGGTCAGATGGGTTCTTCTTAGTCTTCTTCTGAAGTATGCCTCTTTAAAAATTCTTCAAACCATAGAAAATGCTCAATTCATAGGCAACAGTGTATTAAAAACAAACAAAAAGCTTCTGCCCCCTAAAGTGCATTTATTGTTGCAGTAAATCTGCAGCTGAGTGGTTTGGGTTGACCTTGATCATCCTTTTTCTTCCAGTTCGTAGAAAAGACTCACATTTGCTTTAACAGTGTAGGACTGTGCCTCTAGTGCCACGAGCAATTTCTCTTGATTCCAGAACTCCCACTGACTTCTGTTAGATCAAGAGTTTCTCCAGTATTCTTCTTCCTCACGGGCTTATCATTACATAATGTACTTTCAGCTAGACCAAGAGTTGCCCCAATACTCTTGTTTCTCAAGAGCTTATCATTACAGAATGTACCTGCAGCTGCTAGTTTTAACTGAACATAGTTTATAAATAACTTTAACTCATATTTGTCATGCTTATAAAGCTCAAATTCAAAAACTAATTGGAATTACTTCAGGCTACATCAGTCACGCAATATGCTTCACAGACTTCTGGAATAAAATTCCCTGTCATTGAAGAAATAATATTTAAATCTAGGTGGCTCACAGAGGTTGACTGTGGAACTTTTCATTTAAGTCACGAATCTGAACAGTTTTCATTAGCTGCAAATTAAAACTATCAATAACTGGCGTCTGTTACATAGCCAATTTAAAATGAGTTGATGCTCTCCTTTCCTGAAGTGGAAAGTGAAGCCATTGTAACTGAAGTTTTTTCAGCAGAGAAAAGTCTAAATGTGCTCTTAATATGCATGCCTAAATATGGTTCTCTTAAAAATGAAACCTCTCTCAAAAAAAAGTCAACATCACAGACTTCTACAATTTTCCAAAACACCATTTATTAACGCTGTTCCAACAAGTAATAAAATATTACTACTAAAAGCTTTGTGGTACCTGAAACCTACCTTTTTTATTGCAATTGTAGCTTTCAATTACAGGTCCTTTCATATATATTGTTGATTTTTCACTAAAGGTGAGGCCATCTGGTAAGGCAGAGTGGAAAAGCCTCTGTTGCTCACACTACACTTTTTTATAAGCCCTGGTCTCAAGTCAAATCACCATAAAATCCTTAAATGGCATTAAATTCATTAGAAAATATTCTACTGTGCCTCTGCATATTATTTTCAAAAACATCCTGATGCCATTTATGAAGAAATCTGTGCAAGTATAGACAAGGCACTCACATTTACATTCATATGTGTGAGGATGTTTTATACAATCAGTTAATGAAATTTGGGTTGTTCTTCAGAAATAATACTGTTTGTCAAAATTATCACAAAAAAATCTTCATTTTTTTAAATAATACAGAAGAGGGCAAGATGACGTTTTACAGCTTCAGAAGCAAAAACGTGAAAAATCTTCAGATTATGACTAGTTTATTATGTCATTCTTAGTATGCAAAACAGCCAGGAAATATTCTACCAGCTTCCCTGGCTGCTATTCAATGACCAAAGACAGAGTTCTAGTAATAAATGAATGATCTTTTGTACAAGCCTACTTCTTTCCCAGAAGAGTTGCGGATCTCTAAAAAATTTCTCTGCTTTATATTTATGAAACAGTGATTATTTTTCACTGTGATTATAGGGTATCAAAACCCTTTTAATAATTCTACTCAGCTCTGGTATGGAAAGATGCAAGTGACTGACGGCCTCTTTTGGAGGAAAAATAGCCTCAATGGCTGCAACCTGGACATGCTGAAGATCGTGTTCCAGCTCCCATTGATCTCATCCAGGAACTTTGACAAAGAAAAGGGCAGCACAGAAGATGTAATGTGCTGTTCCAAAGCTGTAAATTATTACTGATGCAAAATAACATTGCAGCATCCTCTTCCCACTGTAAATACAGTGGATTTGAATCTGCTTCTCAGTACACACTAACATCTGCGTCTGAAAAGGCAACATAAAGATGATATAACCTCCAGGACTGAGGGCTTTCAGCAGAAATTGATAGAGATGGCTATTCTTTCAGAAAAAGGCAGTTGATATGTTTGCAAAGTGTGCTCACAAAGTCAGTACACAACCACAGTCTTTTTTGTGGGTAAAAAATCAGTCTTTAGCTGTATTTAAAATTTCAGAAAAGAAAATGCTTCCTTTGATGGAAGAAATGTCAATCTACTAAGTAGCATGCATTCAGGGCAGATTTTCAAAGACATCAGTTAGGTACCGCATGGATCTTCAGGCCTTTGAAAAAATATTCTTCCTTGCTGTGTTAGGGTTTTCTGAACTGAAATTTCTTTTCTTTTATGACTCATCTCTATCATCTCTTCCCTGTAAATAAAACATTATCTTGGTTTTATAAATATGTTGATAAGCAATGTGGAAAACATTCATCGCTGTAAAGTTGAAGGATACTTAGCAAAAGTGAACAGAATGAATTGAGGAAAATTGATTTAAATAGTATTCAAGAGCTACAAAAAATGCTATGCACTCTCACTATGATTAGACCAGAGAGGTTATTTTATCGTGCACAAAAAGAATAAAATCTCTGTCTAATCTGAGATGAAAAGATAATGAAACAAAATTATTCAGAAGCATATTATACAAGACTATTTTTAAGCAGTGATGGAACACATTAACAAAAATAAAATGCTACTTTTTTTCATAATGATAGCCATGTTAGATAAAAAGAAGAAAAGTTTTAAAAGCTTATAATATATAAATATATACCTCCAGGAGTAATTTTTATACCTGGATACTTAAGGTAGATGTTTAAGTATCAATCAGCATGTAGTATTCTATAGTTGGCGGTTACAAACAAAGTCTTTATTCCATTTAAATCCTTGGCAAAATTGCTATTCACTTCAGGAGGACTGTGATTTCCTCATCATTGCCTAAATATTAACTGGAGTGTCCAGTCTTATGTATACTTCTGAGTATTAAACACTTACAGTAATAATCAAAAGGCAAAACTAAGAGAACATCATTTTAAAATCTTCCTGTTTCATATTTGGAGGAAATTGAACTCCTTTTTATTAAAAACATCAACATTATCTAAATGGAACATCTAAAGCAGAATTAATGTAAACAGAAACAGGGTTTTTTAATTGTTTTAGAAGAGGCCACTGTTCTTGTAAAAATGCTCTATTTAGTGCTGTAAATAGCACTAGTAGTGCTCTACTTAGTGCTGTAAATTTTTTTGAAATATATTTTATTATTACTGATTATTACACCAAAGTATTGCTGGGACTGTTCTTCATTCTTAGTTAGTGAATCAGTATCAATAAATACTGTACAATTCAGCTCATTTTTCCAGAGCATCCAGATCCCTAAGAAATCTTTCATTTCCCTGTGCTCTGGGAAAAAAAAACTGTATCATAAGTGAAAAACTGTACTTATCTGTATCAATTCAATGAGATTTAGCCTACTCATTATCACAAGGTTTTTTAGCTATATTAAAACATCTATTGCTTTCCTGTGCCTGGTTTATTTAGTGGTTCAAATTGCCCTGTATCTGTCCTGTCCTCTTTATTGCTTACTACTCCCGTGGTCTTTACGTCATGCGCAGAATTTACAGTTATTTTTCAGCTCATTAATAAAATGTTATACTGGGTCAAAGATGAATCCAGTGAAATTCCATTAGAAACACAGATATTCCATGGCAGTTCTGCATTTGCTTTTATATCTTCAGATCTATTAGCAAGCTTTTATTTTGAGGGTTTCTAATTTCTTAATCAAACTCTTACTCAATTGAGTTAAATCAAGTTAAATGTCAGTTAATACTCTTTCCTTTAGGAAATAAACTTTACTTTCACAAGAACTTAGCTTAGTTTGATCAGACCTATTTTTCATAAACTTACTATGTTTGGCAATTATTTAGATTTCTCTCCTTCAAGTCTTGCATCATTGAAACCCATAATAGGCTTGTAGTTACCCAAATTTCCCTTTTTCCTTTTCTAAAGGATAGCACATTATTAGCTTTTCCCTCATTCCTATAGAATTTCTCCAACGTTCCTGAACACCAAGAAATACTTTGTGGCTGATTACAGTTAACATGTACATGGGAGTTATGTGTGTGTGTGGCTGATGGGGGGAGGAGGGAATGTTTTTTAGAGTTTTAGTAGTGATTATGGCATCTTTTTCAGATTATCCATTTAAGTAAACTATATGTATGTATTTAACAAGAATACTAGTTTGTTGCCTAGTTGTGCCCGTATGACCTCTGAGGCAGGGTGTGCAGCTGCCTCTTGCCTCTGCATGTGAGCCTGGGAGGATGGCACCTTTCAGGAGATGTGGTTAATTTAACTTCCTGCCCAATCTGAACTCTGTGTAATACAAAACCGAGATCCATAAGCAGGATGGTGATTTTGAAACCAGTTACAATACTGTGCGTGATCTGATATGCCATATTACACTTAAGCTGGTCTAATCTGCAGATTTCGTCTCAAAAAAAAAAAAAAGATCCTATTTTCTTCTCCACCTCTAGCAAAGTGTCTCTGATGCTTCCCTTGAATTGAGTCTAGAGATTGTGCGGCTGCAGGTGAGAGTCACCTGAATCCCTGAACCCAATCCAGGGGCTTCCAGGGAAGGTCGTGGGTTCCTGACAGATCAACAAGCTGGTCTGACTCCAGTTGTTACGTGATTGCTAGATCTGATACAAGGTCGGGGAAGGAAAAGAGAAGAGGAGAATTGTCCTTTTATCAGCAGCCCACAGTTAGACCAGATTAGGTGTAACCTGAAACCGCATCCTTTGGCTGTGGTTTCACAGTTGACAACTGTGAGGCTGTACTGCCTTAGCAACCCCATACCTCCTCCGCCGGCTGCTCTTCCCACTTCTGCACAACCCCTCACCTGTGCCAGGACAAGGGTTATGTGGCTGCACAAGGAACCAGGATCTAGGTGAAAAAAATGAAATTAAGACACACACTATTTTGTGCAGAAGTCCTTTCCCCTCCAGATCACTTTCTCCCAGTGCAGCTGTACTGCTCACAGCATAGGCAGTGGCATGGGGGACAAGCAAGAGAAGAGGCAGCTGCTCCTTAAACCACAGTCCTACATGTATTGTGGGTGGTCCTATCTCTACCACAATAAGAACTGGGGTTTGGGGACCTCTGAGCCTGCTGTCCCTTGGAAATAGCCACTTCCCCTTACCACCTTCCCTCTAGGAGTCTGCCTCCCACTTCCTTCCCACTCCAGCAGTAAAAGTCCTCCCCACCTGGAGAGCTGTTTCCCATTACTTTGCCCTTCCCCACCTTTCGCAGGGGCTGCAGCTTATCCCAGATTTATGCACAAGCGTCTGTCTTTCCTGCCTGTCCTCTCCTGGTTACTCCAGCAAGCATTATCAGATTCATTCTTCCAAGTCTGTCCCAGAAAGCCACATTCCAGCTGCAGAGGAAGAAGAAGAGGATGGGGACTGGCAAAGCCAAGGCATGATAGACAGAGAGCTGGGCTATTGCTGCTCGTATCTGCTGTGGAGAAGAGGCAGAGGTAAGAGCAGCTGCTGCTTCGAATGATGAAATCCAGGTCATGAGCTGTGAACTGCACCATTTTGTCTAGGCGCACCATTGTGGGATTTTTCTGACATCGAAACTAGAACGAGTCAAACACATCTTAAAAATGGGTTTTTGACAGCAACAATTTTGTAAAGAATTCTTTCATTTTAAATGATTTTTACAGAAGAATATGTAAATGTTGGCACTTTTTAATCACTTTATAAATCGCTTAATAAAATATCACTTTATACATCGGGAAAAAGATCCCACTTGTTCTGCAGGTCTTTGAAGTGGGATTTCCTTTCCCAGAAGCACACCCACAAAAATGCGAAAATATACTTTTAATGAAGCACATTGACGTAAACTAAACATCCTTATTTTCACTAGATTCTTCATAAAACAGGAACGTACTTTTGATCAACCCATAAATTCACCGTATTTTGTCTACATTTAGCACCGGACTAAGCCATGTGCATAGTGCTGCTTTTTCGAGACAACAGTTCGGGAGGATTATACTGTTACGGTAAGGACAGAGTAAGTGAGTCATAGGCACGGCACGCCTGCGGAGGGTGACTGAAGTGAGTGACTCTACCAGATCAGAGCATTTCTGTTCTTGTACCTGCGCCGGGTCATTCCTGTGCTGTTAATAGCTTCTAGAGGCTCTAACGGCCATTAAGATCTCACCCTCTTGGGCCTTGCACACAGGAAGTGACAAGCCCTGATTTAAAGACATTACACTGCAAATAGTAAGACAGCTAAAGGGTGTGTGGAAAGCGATGTGTTTTGACCAGGGTTAAAGAGCGCTTCCGCAGCAACAAGCATAGACCTTCCCAAGTATTTGGTTTTTCATCTGGCTACTGGTTCTGGTTCATGAAGCTATCTTTCTTAACAGGTAAGAGCTCTAAGTGCCAAGACTTCAGGAATACAGCATGGGATGATCAAAATAAATAAAAGCATTTATAGAAAAATCCTGGTTTTATTAAAAAGGTTCTAGGGGAAGGAATCTCACACATCCAAATAACTTTGACTACTCACTTTGTGCCAGAGGAGGCCTGTTCTGAGAATCTCAGTGATTTCAGGTTTTCCAGTCTGCTTTGCAGATGTATGCTAAGGGAGTGATCTCTGTCTGATGAAAATTGATTTATTTCAGTGAAATTATACTAGTGCACACTGCTGGCGAGACTGTTTTTATAAAGCCCATCATTCATTGGCACAGTAGAAAGCGAATGTGAGCCTTGCAGTGAAAACTTTCAGGTTGCTAGTACATAAGATAATCACTATGGTGACTTTGTTTCTTTATAGTTATTTATACTGTTTTACCTATCACTGCCCTCTAAGTCCCTAGATTCATCACACCATATTGTGACTATTTATATGCAAGTAGTTCTCTCCAACTCTCTAAGGATCCCTTCATATCAAAGCTTAATTTGTATATGATAATTTGCTGTTACATGTCTTTGTAAGATTGCCCTAAGCAAACAGACAATGCTTCTGAAGGGTCATTTTTCTCTAAGAATGAAATTTAATAGAGCATTACTTACACTTTAACATTCATCTGATAATCAAAACATATTTCACTCATGTTATTTTTTGATATCATTAATTCTCAGGGGAAACTTAGACGTTATACTTTAGTCTGTGACTCTCTCATACAGATTCAAAAGACAAAAGCTGCATTGTCTGCTTCTAAGGAAAAACTGCTGGAGGCACTTCTTTTGTGTTTCTAATGAACACCATATGAAAACAGCCATAGAACAACTATTTACTCACATGCAATGATCTACTAGATTTTCATACATGAGCCACTTCTTTTGCCATGCCAATGAACATATGCTGATGATATTACATTGGCCACTCTATTTATAGGATGTTTTTATGTATTTATTTATTTATTTATTTTTGCAATGGAATAATTTATATATTATTTTGAGCTGAACTTTTAATGATGGTGCTCTGTGTGAGGGTGAAAGATACTGTTATATATAGTTTACCAGACTTAAACACATCAAAGAGCAATAATATTTAATAGGTTTAAATATTACTAAGTCAGTCTTGTTCAGTTCCTCATTTCAAAGTTCAGATCTACTGTTCAACAATACCGCAGTTTTTATTGCTCCCTGTGTTTGAAGTTTCTCATTTGCCTGCTTAGGTATGATTTGGAGAGCACATTGGAAGGGGGATACATATTCTTATAGACCCTCCTTGGATTAAACATCTATTGTATGTTTGGATGTGGATTTGGAGAATGGATTCAGTGACATGTAGACTTACTTTCCAGTCTTGCGTTCCCAGCTGTGTCTGATCCATACCACACAGAATATTCCTTCTGGAGCCTACTGGCATAACAGCACTAGCCATGTTGTGAAATGTGTCAGGCTGTGGCCTCGACCATCCTGCTGCAAAATGGAGGGAAATCATAGCTGCATGGTAGGATATTGTTAAATGTTATTTTATCCCTTTACACTTTACACATCTATGAAGGTGCCTACAGTGGTCTGTACAGTGCTATGGTGACAAGCACTTTTGCAAACAGAATACAGGTACAGGCACATATATTTTCCATGTATATTCTTTTTTTTCTACAACTGCTAATCAGTTATTCTTTCTAAATCACTAATTTTCTTATAGAAGTAAGAAAATCTAATCTACTGGTTTTAAGAAGTGTAATTTTGTGTTATGATGAAGAGTAACTTGTAGAAAATCTTCAGCAGGTAACATAGTTCTCCATACTAAATCTTATTTGAGAAATAAGAATGCACAGTCCAGGAGTGACAGGCTGGACAAAAGCAAAAGTATAGAAAATGACTTGCAATTTTCCAGCTTCTGTCTGGAAGTTTCAGAACAACTAACCACTATCAGCTTGGCATTACCAAGCTTGCTACTGAAGATATATAGCTTTCATTCAGTGAAGAATGGAGTGCAGAAAACTAGCATCAAAAGCCAATGAAGTGAGGCAATGATTTATTTATGTGCATCCCAGAATGAGAAAGTGACTTTCAAAGCTAAGAGAGGTGTTTTGAAAAAATATTGCCTCTGCTTGAAAAAAAATGCTTTCTGTTGAACACAATATATTAAAGTGAAATGGATAACAAATATATCTGATTGCACGAATGTTCAGTTCAAAGAAATCACAGGTCACTGATAGGATCTGATGTGTTCCAGGATATTTTTCCTATGAAAAGCTTGATAATTAAAAGCATAACTTGTACAGGAGAAATAGTTACAGCTATTTCTACTTCATTTTAATTTGAGCTAAATATTTAACTTCTGTGAAATAAAAATAGTGTCAGTAAGATCCTCCTAATATTACTATGAAATAAGAAACAGTATTTACATTGTTAGAAGAACATTATCAGGAACAGTGTTACATGAACAGTTATTTTAAGTCTTGCTTCTCCCTACTTACACCTTATCCTATTCTGTCTAAGACTGTAACTAACGGTGTGACATCTGGCAACCATACTACCTCAGGCTGTGACCTTGTCAATTCTTGTAAAGCTGTGGGAAAAGTTTAACAGCGTAAGCATCAGGTTTGGATTTTTTATAACTGTCTAGAAGCACAGAATCAAATATAGATACAAGCTACTCAGCTTTTTAGTCTCTAAATAGGTAAATCTGCCTTCCTCACAACAGATTCTTTCAAGAGTTGCAGTTAGGTCTGATTCAGGCAGAGAAAGTAAGCAGTTGGGTTTTTGGGGGGCAAGGAAGTCTTAAAGCTCACAGTAGGTCTACTTTGTGTTCCCAGTTAGTTTATATCATCCATCCTGGGGAAATGTACAGCAAAAGAAAGCAGATTGTGCAAAATCGTGAAGAATATTATTGCAAAATTTTGTAGGCAGAAAACTTTTTGCAAAATTGTGCAATTTTGCTATGCTTTTGAAAAGCATGCTGATTGCATTGCTAAACTGTTAATATTAGGAAATAAGTGCTTTGTTATCTCTGTAGGCCTTTGGTTCACGATCATGTTTGTAGTTCAAATCATACATATCCTCTCTTCCACTTGCTGTCAAGGTAGTCATAATAAGAAGAGAAACCAAGATCCTCAACCTGCTTTCTGCCAGAGGTCACTTTCTGTTAGATGACACAATGTTATAGAGCAAGTTGCTTGGTTCAGTCACTGTGGAGTTTGTTACAGTATTTTCTCATTGCATGGCAATGATCACCATAGAGCCTTTCACTTCAGAAACGATCCCTTTGCATTAAACACTGTGAGGAGTGGCATTTGGAGTAAGCACATCCGTGTGAAGAGGAGAGTCAGGAGGAACACTAGAAATAATATTCAGATATTCATAGGCATTTGGATAAAATTGGCAATATCAAAGGACAGGAAAGAAATCCTGAGTTGAAAATTTTCAGTTATCCAGGCTGCCGTCTCTTCCCATCAGCAGGACTTTTCTTAACTTTGTTTTCTTAACACAACTTCTCATGGCGTCTTCAAATAGCCGGACAAAATTGTTCTTCTGTTAAACTGACATATTATCTGGCAGTCAATATTTAAAGAACTTAGTAAAGTCTTTTGGCTATCTAAAAGCTTTTGCAAGATACAGAGAATGGCGGAAATGTTTGCCTCCATATTTTCAAAGGCACGAACTGTAGCGTTCTTCTAGTCATATCACCTAATGTAATATAAGATAGGTGTCTACGAGCTTGCAAAATGAAACTACATGTCATCACTCTGGTGAATTCCAGTTGTGAGTGAGACGCTATCACATCTTGTACTAGCCTTATCTTGTGAAAGTGTATCATTTGGTGGGGTATTTAATGGTCATCTGGTACAGTCTGATGTTTGGCCACCAGGTCAGGGGGTTTTGGTGGCTGATTGTTACCAGAAAGTTACCAGAAGCTTCAGACAGTCTTAGATATCTATTTTTCTCCTCTGTCATTGAAAAACACTTGAAAAATTATCTCTGTCAGGATATTCAGCTTTCAAAAGCTTTCTTAAGTTCTTGTTTACCACACTGATGAGGTGCCTGAGACAAAAACTGAGGATAGAGTTTTGGAACAATCCTAACAGAGGAGCAGTAAAGCCATCAGGAGAGATCCTGTAGCTCTGAACTGTATTTGGAATATAATACCATGTTTTTTTCTTGTAAAGATTGGTATTGACCATATTTATCTATGTTTATCCTTTATCAGAGATACTATCCAAATGTTTAATGTTTTTACTCAAATCATCATACATTTTATTGAAAATTACTGCCACAAGCTGATATGTTAAATGTCCTTCAGCCATGCTTCTCTTTATCTAAATTGGGTGAGAATAAACACTGAAGCGAAATCTCACTAAATATAGCGATTCTCTTCATTGTTTTTTTTCAGCTCGTGTGTGCATGGAAGATAGGTCTTTAACAAAAGAATATTTGCAACTCTCCGCATTCAGAAAGCCTATAATTACATCCAAGTGTTCTTGTGATAATGGCACTGATGTTTGAAAGTTAGTCAAAAGAGTTTTCTGCATTTTTGGATATCTGAAATCCCAGCTGAGCTCTGCATGCTATTTTAGCTGGCATTTTAGGATTATGTTAAGACACTCTGAAACATTATGAATGTAGCAAGTTATTGAAATAAAGTTCATATTTTGTAAATAAATATGATTTTCATGGAATTCTAAAAAAAAATCAGAAATACGTGCAGCTAAAAAATTGTAAATTTCCTTGGAAGACACAGTGCAGAAGGTACCTTATGCCTGGAAATCCTAATCCATTCATGTATCTATGGGAGCTGATTATGTAAGACCTTCCTGAGAATTCAACCACTGTGGCATTTCCAGAAGCCTACAATGGCAAAATAATAACTAGCACTCATGCAAGAAATATTCTTAAATAGAAGTTAATCGAACGAGCTACTATTGACACAACCTTCTTTTACTGTATCACAGGTCCATTAACATGAAGGAAGCTGAGCATAAGCTGGGACCCAATGCAAAAAGGAATCCTTGGTGTGTGAAAATGCACCCAGGTAAATAGTTTAACGGCGTGACTAAAAACCTGAGCATGAAAGCCAACGGATGCAGCTTGCTGGTGTCAACTTTACAGATAATCACGAGCTTGCTAGTGTCAACTTTACAGATAATCTTAAACAAGTAACTAAAGTATATTCTTTGATAAATGACCTCTCACTTTAGGTATTAATGTCTTTGGATTTAAATACTTGTGAACTGATCTTGAGAGATCCCTGAGCATTTCCAATGTCAGCTGAAGACAAGAGGAAATACAGGTGTTCAACATCTGAAAATCAGATGGGGGAAAAGCAAGGATTATCACTCAAATACTCTTTGAAGGTACTTTTTAAAATGTTGTTTTTAGAGAGGTACAAAAGAGCAACACAAGGGAGGCTGTAGCTCTAATGTCCCCATCTGCCATGCTGAATGCATGCCCACTTCTTGTCGCGGAGAAGCAGCCAGGAGACTGTGCCATCCTCCTCTTCCAGGCTGAGTCTTAATCTGCTTTTGCCTTTAACCAGCCTGCTTGCCATTCCACATACGTAACATAATTCATATCCCTCACCTACCTCTCAGGGCTGTTGTGAAACTTAATTAGAAATGGCAGCAAATTCATCCTGTGTGTAATTTCGTTGACTATTATCCAACTGGTCTAGCATCTGTAAGGAACTTTCTCCAAGAAAATCATTATCTACGGTCCAAGTATTATTTCTATTATCAAACACTGATTTATTTTATGTCAGTATCAAGTAGGCTTGTGATTGCCAATCAAATTTAGCACATTAGGCTAGGGTAGGACTTCCCTATTGTTATCCTCCATTGATATAAAGTAAATTTAAAAGGTTCTTGGAAAAAAGGAGTTCTCATTTTAAGAGATTCAAATTTTAGACAGAAATGACAGTTTTCTCTATATTTGTCCAAACTGTATTCCCTGCAGAAAATATACTAACGCAATTGTTTCAGTATAGCCATCTATACTGGAAAGGAACACCTACCTACTCTAATATGGATAATATGAAAAGCTAAGTCAAAGACATGGGAAAATCTCTGTATTAGTAATGTACAGATAAAGTACAAATAAAGTTCAATACTGACCATATGTCACAGACAGGTCTGAATTTATTGAACTATAACCAACATCTATTCTGTGTAATAAAACATGTAATAATCTAAATGGTATTCTGTTTCACTTATCCAGAAAAAAATAAGAAAAAGGACGAAATCAACCATGTTAAAACTTCAGTACATGATTTTACAACTCTTGATATTCAAAATCCATTTTTTATAACTAGTGATTCCTTCCTAACAGTCATAATAGCCTGTCTAACGTTTAGGCGTATTCAATTGTGATTATTCGAAAACAACAATTTTGACCTATTTCAAGATAACTGAAAGGCAAAGTAACAAATAAAATTAAGCAACTTCTTAGTTACTCTACAAAAACAAGATTTATAACTTCAGTGTACTTTACCAATAAGCTGACAAATATTTTGCAACCTAAATCTTTATTAGGTTTGTCTTTAATTTTAAGTCAATTTTAAGTGTCAGTCAAGTTTGGTGATAACTGAAAAAGCTTATAGTTAGCTTTATAAAATATTTGAAATTCATTTTTCTTTTCCTCAGTACTGACTGAGTTTGATAAGTATAATTATTTCACCATAATATTCTCTGTTGTTCAAAGCCACAATCCTATAAACTGCCACTGGGTGGATATAATCTGGTTCGAGCTTCAGGATTAAAAGCCAAATTTCAAGAACAGCAAACTTAATATGAACTCAAACTAAAAAACATTTTCATAAAACCTGTCTGTAGAAAGCTATGCAGCTATACTGTTATCTAATTTATTACTTCTTTAAATGGGCAATCTTACCTTTTATCCAATACTATAATTATACCAATAAAAGTATACTTGTCCAGTAAAACAGTATTAAACTATATTCCCTGAGGAAAACAAAAAAGCATTAATACCTTTTTAATGCTTTAATTTTTTTTGGGGGGGGGATAAATTACATTTTGCTTTGCTGACTTTTAGCTTCTGAAAAAATAATCAAAATTTCCTATAACAATTTGGTCAGTTTTTTAGCTCAACTGGGACAGAGTTTGCTAAATTGGAGCAGATCTTGGTTACAATTTGCACCAATGTAACCAAGTTTTGAGAAAATGGCTTGCAGAATAAACAAAGCAATAAAGAATCAAGTGTTACAGCAGTTTAACAATAGCTTCACTCTATGTGTAGAGCCTTTGTTTCTGGATCTGGGAACAGCATATGGGCAATTCCTCTTACCCTCAAAGGTCAGATTCCATTATATCTGACCTCCTCACTACAAATTAGCAAACAAAGCCATTTGTGAGCCTTCACTGCTTATCATTGTTACAGATGCAAATCTGTTGCAATGTGCTATTTAGGACACTCATTGTCGTAACCGAGCTACATGACAGTGTAAATAACAATGCAAATAACCGTAAATAACAAATAATGCAAATAACCGTTTGACTGCGATATAAAGGCCAAAACAAGAAGTTAACATTAATTTTTCCCACTTGTCCACATCTGTTGGCTTTAACAGCAAGAATATCTAAAAAAAACTTTTAGCCTTTTTCAGCCTCCAACCCTTAGTGGAGGAATGTGGGTCACATACACAAGAAACAATAGAGAGATGCCTGGAAAGAAAATGGAAGCAAAGGTGTAAATCCACCCTATTAGAAGGTTCAGAATTCTAAAATCCCAGAAAAAAAAAATCAGACATTTTGAGTTTTATATTGAAAAGCAAGTTCATTTCAATCTGTAAATTTTCCTAGATGTATCTTTCATGTTTTGTTTTCTCACAAGGCACATTTAAAGGGCATTAAATACAATTGCACTAAACGCATTGATTGATTTCAGTGTAGTATATCCTACAGAATATTGTAGGTGCAGACAGTTGCAGCCAAATGTCCAAATTCTCAGAAAATGTGTGTTATCCCCCCAGAGGCTGCCCTCTTAAGCTATATTAAATTTGAGTGGAACAGGGAGGAGAGCACTAGTCACTTTGGAATTGACCAAAAATAGCAAAATATTTAGGCATGCCAGTTAGATGCATTTAAATGCAAAATCTCTAGTACTGGGAATTCAGAATACATTAATCTCTCTTTTTGATAATAACAAACTGGACTATACTGGAGAGTACAACAAACAATCCTGTAATAGCCAAGAGATGGGCTGTTTGATCTCATAAATTCATTTGGTCTGTAATTTACATAATTTCATGTGACTCAGCACTTGTTCACAGAATAGGTTTGCCTTATATAAACCTGATGTTAGGAACATAATTTCTGCAGTCCTTTCAAATAATCAACTCTGTGCTGAACTTCTCTGTAGTGATGGTCCTCTGGAATTTGACTTTCTATTAAGAACATATCCTTTATGTAAAAGAATAATCTGTTGTATGTTGTTAATAATAAAAATATTTCCAAAATTTTATGGCAAATTGATGTGGGGCATGTAGAACTTGGGCACAACAAATGAGTTGCATAATCTGTAAGACAATGAATGAAGATAGCCCTCTCCTTATTCCTAGCTCTTCCTCTTCTTGTATTTTACTGTCTTTTCATTATATGTGTAGGGGAATTATTATATATAATATGTAGTTGAGAACAGGTAATAAGTTTCTACTGAAAGATATATAACCAGCTTCCTATCTAACACTGTTTTTTGCTTCCTTTTTCCTTGGCTTGAAAAATTTGGTTTGAAAACCACCGAGAACATTTTCTTGTATCAGTTATATAAATGTAGTCAAATATAGTCATTAGGACTTTCTATTTAGAACCTTCCCATATGTTTAGGATTTCCAACAGAGATTTTACAAGCCATGAAATCCTCTGGAATGCCATAGAAAAGAGTAATAATTCCTTTCAAAAAAAAAAAAAAAAAAAAAAAAAAAAGAAAAGAAAAGAAAAAGGAAGCACCAGTACTGCGATGCTCAATTTTTAATATTATACACCTAAAAATATAAGAAAGTGTATAATTCTGAGTATAAATAACCTGCATTTGCCTGCTTCTTACAGGTAGTGTCCATGGGGCAACATGAAGGGCTAACCCTTTACCTGCTATGAATCCATATGAGTCCATTGACTTCAGTGATGGATAGGGATAAACCTCTCCATGCAATTACAAACCTATTTCAGTGCTTTGGTAAAATATAAATCCATAAAAGTGCTTTTCCCTTCAGTGAAGATCTCTAAATTTACCCCAGACAAGAGTCAGACCTTTTAAAACTTAACTTGTTCCTTTGCATATGCCTAAAGATCTTAAGATTTGCCATCTGTTTTAGTTACGATTAGATAGCTCATTATTCCTTAAGACAGTATTTTCTTTTTTGTTTAATTGTCATAATGTTCTAGTC
Organism: Dromaius novaehollandiae; assembly: GCF_036370855.1. Taxonomy (NCBI): domain Eukaryota; kingdom Metazoa; phylum Chordata; class Aves; order Casuariiformes; family Dromaiidae; genus Dromaius; species Dromaius novaehollandiae. The sequence continues at coordinate 109,577,109 of NC_088099.1, forward strand.
AAACTAAAAGTTATAGTCCATGAAGATCATATATCTGGCAATCCAGAGTACCTTACTGTATCTTTCCACTTTTTGTAAAAATTGTTTCCATGTCATTTGCCAGGAATAAGCACTAAAGTGCATTTCAGCATCTTGAAATGCTCCACTGTTTGCTGCAGCTCTTCTGATACATTGCTGAACACAGTTATCTCTAATATCAATACCTTCTCTTTCCAAACCTAGTCATATCCGGGCACGTAAGAGTGTTTACTTTAACTGGCCCAGTATCTCTTTTTGAAGTTATGAACAATTTTCTCAAACAAGGAAGTTCTATTAATACAAGTTTACAGGCAAGAAGTCTGTGTCTACATTTTCTCTCTGACTCATCTGTTATCAAAAGAATGAGTGTCTTCTTTAGAAAACTGTATTTTACAACTGGAGCCTGAAGCTTCAAAACTGTTTAGAATCTTTCAAAGTCAAAATTTTGCAATGTTAACATCTCAGATGAAACAAAGAATAGCAGAGAAAGAATGTCAGACACATTAGCTTTATTTGTGTCATGGAAAAAATACAAATACAGTATCTATAATACCTGATCAACATCTTAATTAACATCCTATCTAAACCTGGTAATCTATTTAAAACTTTGCCCAGTGTGGGATGTTTCATCTAAAGAAGTCTCTCTATTCCCTCAAATACCAAGATAATTATATAATACAGTTGAGAACTTGGTAGATGCAACCACTTCCTAAATTGTCCAGAAGTCAAGCTGAGCCCCTAGGCTTCTTTAATTCACAGGACTCTGCATGAGACCATAATCAGCATGTGGTGACTGGCTTCCTGGCAACCTCCTGTACTTCCTCCCCATCAAATACCTGCCTCAGTCTACAGCTGTATTTTACTCTTCTCAACTAACTTAAACCAATCAGCACTACAAAAATAATTCCTAAAAAAGCTGAAAAATAGACAGAGCCAGTGTAAGGACAATCGTGACTTTAGACCGGAAGATGAGGGTAGGGTTGCTATTCCAAATGCTTTTGACTTGATATGTGCGTGTACCCGCATGCCTGTATGCTTTACTGAAATATCCTTCAGAGATGAGGACAGAAGGACTTTTTTTTTCTAGAAAAGGACATTTTATTGCTGTTGGATGAGATAGCTTGCTGTGCTAACTATGAAAAGTATCACATTAATAACAAATAACTTCTGATGAAATATTTAGGTAACAGGGTCTTCCTGGATTTCCACTGGCATTCTTTTGTACAATATTCACACTTTCACAGCTTATGATGTCAGTGGAATTCCTTTAGTTGTGAATTACAGCTCATTTTCTCAGAAAGAATTTCAAGCGTAACCGTACATTTTACTGTAATATATAATTTTATCTTAGAAGCAGCAGAATAGTTAAGGTTATCTCAGTGTCTCTGCTAAGCTCCTTTTTTTTGAAAGCTGGTAGTTGTCCAACAATTGCAGCATGAACACTTGTCATGTAAGGCCTCAGATCTGGAAAACATTTTAAAAATAAATTGTAAAGTATTATTTAAATCATTTCTGACTTGCTCTGAATAAAATATGAAATGGAAATATTAAACAATATTAAACATTTTTCTCCTTCTGTCTTGAGTCCTAATGTTTTGGTATTAGGATTTGGCAATTCTTCTTTCCTAGGAAAATGTCTAAGAGAGAACCTAAACTCTTAAGAGTAAAGAACCTAAGTTCTTTGTGAAACATAACCAATATATACACCTTAGGCTGGTGATATGTCAACAATTTAAATTAACCCTCTGACTTGATTAAATACCAAGGCAGTAAAAATGTCCAATGACTTAACTGGACCAAGGTTTCAACCTCTGTGTGCAACTAACAGTGGTGTCAGTGGGATTGCATTTTTATGTATTGCAGTTTTTAAATTACACTGATAAATACTGAATCTGTTCAGAGAAGGAATAGTTTAAATAAATGATATATTAAGAAAGATTAATAAAAATGAGTATGTATAGAAATTGCATGGGAAAGAAACTTTGAGACAAATGACATGCTACCAATTTGTGAATGTATAAAGGATGTTAGAATCAAAGAGGGAAAGAAATAGTCGACTTGTCTGTTGGGAATGAAAATGTAAGCATGCAAAATCAAATACAGAAAAACAAGATTAATCCTTACTCAAAATATAAAGTAAAAAAAAAAGAGTTCAGAATAATTACACAAGCCAAAAGAAATAAATCATTAGAAACAGACAAAATAGGCTGAATAGTGCCTTCATAAATATTATACAGAATATTCTTCCCTTTAGTGCAAAAATGAACTGGAAGACTTCCTAGACTTTTCTCATTTGTAGATTGTGGATGTTGCATAGCTGCCTAGCCCAGTTTCCATTACTGTTAATAAGACTGGGATATCTAGATATCTTAGTTGCTTATGAAAAATTTGACACCTAATCCATCATTTTGTATTTGAAAAGATATTTTGTAAATAATCTGCAGCCTCTGAGGAGCTAAAGAATAGTTCTATCCTCTCTTTTGTTAGTGATACAGGTCATGAATTGTTTTCTTTAGTATTTTGTCTTGAGATAGCTACTCTACCAGTGCAGTCATTTACTTCATTAAATTTGCCCTTAATATTCCTCAAGGGGACATGCAGAAAATCAGTTTTCCTTCTGACTGCCTACAGGCCGTGCGTGAATTCTATTCTGCTTTTTACCAGGTGTCCCAGACTTTCCTATTTGAACCAGCCACAGCTTGGTGTAGAAGGAAGAGAAAGAACCTGGCAAGCTCCAGGATATTCATTAAAAATTTTGAAATGCTGTTTTGAAAGGTTGTGGGATGAATTCAGCATGATTACTGCCTTAAGATAGGAGATCTGAAAAACATCTTTAAGGGATAATGACCAGCGTTCTTGTTCTCCTCATGGAAAGCACTATGTTGTGATAACAGACCTAGTGGCCAAATAGTGGTGGGAGAATGTCTGTTGGGATCACTGCTAAATCCTGCTTCTATCTACTGTATATCTCAATTTTCCATTTTCCCAGGTTCTGCTTCTGTTGCACTTCAGTCCTTGGGGCAAAGAAAAAAAAAGATCTTCATCACTGGTCCCTTCTATAGTGGCTCAAGTTGCCCAGAAGGGTGGCCTACTTCTCTGCCACTTTTGAAACATTTCTTTTAAAAACAGAAGAGACAAAAAAAAAAAAAAAAGGTTCAAAAGATTTAATTAACCCCATTTTCATTAGTTCTCATGCACCATGAACAGCATGTCATGTAGTGGGTGTCTATAAACACAGAGCAGTGAGACTGCAGCTGGTCGTCTTCCGACAGTAATATATTGCAGTTGAAACAGGGCAAGATCATGCCATTTTACAGTGTACAAACTATCGTGCAGTAATTTGGGGCTAGATTTTAGTTTTAAGCCCACACTAGTAGTAAGGCAGATGAGCTGTACTCTAATAATAGTTCCCAGAGATGCTCCCTGTTGTGCTGGGAAGGCATACACAGCAGCTGCTGCTGCTCCCTTTACAGAGGGCTGTGTACACCCTCTCCTGTGCCAGTTCAGCTCTGCCGATATTTGTGTATGAACAGCATCATTGCGTCAAAGCTACTGCCTACTGCTAATGAGGTTTCGGTAATCACTTTAGTCTGGTCCTGATGAAACATATTAGTTTTTGAAAAGAGCAAAATAAGGAAACAGAATAAGGAAACAGAAAAATAGGATTTCTTTATCCTCATTATCATGCATGCACTTATGGAAAAATGCTATCCAACAGCTTGTCATCTCACTGAGATGTCTATGTAGTGATATAGCTTTCTGACGGTTAAATGGGTGGCTTGGAGCTAAAAGAATGATCCCGGAAGGCACAATCTGGGACTGAATGTCTCATTTTGAAACATCACCAGCTAAATGCTGCTTAATCCATACATAGTGAAGTGATAGGAGCCCTCAGTCATCTTTTTACTAAACTGAGAGCCAGTAATAGACCTCTGAATTGAGCGAATGAAAAGATTTAGATCTAACAAAGTGATTTGTGCTGCATATCAGACAAATGATTATGTAGCACTAGTAACAAAGAATTTACATCCTGCTCTCTGAAAGGGTCACACAGCTCAAATGGATTGTTAATGAAATTAGTTATTTTATAATTATAAGGCTAATAGAAGTGTAACAAGAAACCTGCTGGCAGTGGAAAGGGCCTTTACATTCTTCAGCTAGAGCTTTCTTTTTAGTTAAAAGAGCTGTTTAACTACTTTAGGTTGGCAGGACTTCTGCTATAGCTGTCTAATCCAGGTTTTCTTCAATATGAGTTCTGAAAATTTGCTTAGTGCAAACCGAGAGACAAATTTTATGGAATATTTCTATAATAAATTGCTTTCTTAGAGGTAAGTATAAAACTGCTACCTTCAGGCAGTGAACACAGGAATAGATAGATATGGAATTACTCTTTCCTCTGCCCTAGACACTAAGAATTGGAAGGTACACATGGTTAGCTGGCCCTCTTTTCCAATGACCTACATTCAATACACAGAATTTAAATTGCAAAGTGCTCAACTTAAAAAAAAAAAAAAAGTATCATTATGTTAGGAAACAAAGATTTCTGTCCTGAAAACAGAAGAATAGCAGCATTGTCCAACAAAACAGTGGCAGTTCTCCTAATAGCCACCATTACATCATTCATAGAATAAACAGTGTATTTTTCTTCACTAAGTATAGGGTTTGGGAATGTTCAAATATTGTCTGTAAAGAGAATGAGTTTTCTATGATAAAAAGAAGATTAAAGCATCTTCTAATTTTATCACAGTTTAATCCATATATGCATATTTTGTAAAAAAAATTGCTGGTAGGTAGATTAAGAGGAATGTGGGAACCAAGATCTTAAAGAATTCAGTACTGAATAAAAAGAAATATTTTTGGCACAGCAGTGTGGTAGGTCTGCTATCTTTAGGATGTTATCAATAAAGTTTTCCTATATGAAACTACAAAAAGACATTGCCAGATTTTTTGATGATGACAAAACTTGGATGTCATTTATATTTTGAAAACCAGGCAATGAAATGGGCTCAACAATAACACCACAATGCTTACCATATCTTCATGCTTATCCATACCTTGGGGTTTTCACATCCCTTAAAGGTGCCCACATTTGAAAATAAAGTCACAGATAATGCATGTCATCAGATAATTCACACCTTTAGGCAGCCCTGGCAAAATCCGAGGCAAAAGTAGGTGGAAACCGGAGACAGACTTTGTGGTAATCTTCTCCTTGTGTTACTTACACATATATATAAACCCACAGTGCTGGTAAAACACACGTTTTTGTTTTGGTTTGTTTTTTTAAGTAGTGCTGACATCAGTAGTGCTGACAGTTTCAGTATTTTAACACATAACCTCTTCTTCACTGAGTGTGACTGAAGCTTCTGTGTTTTATATTTAGTATGCTAACCAAATGAAATTATCATCAGAAAATATTGTAAAAATGACAAGTTGGCATCCATGCTAGGTGTCTCTCTCTGAATGCCTCATTTATTCTCTCAGGCTACACATGCCAGTACATGAACGCAGTGCATTCAGTTACCTGAAAATGAATCTATGTCCCTTCTCCTCTGTATATTATTCATTGCCCACCACCACTGAGAACTGGAGAGTCTGGATCTTGCTAAAAATCAGTTCTGTGATTAATTCCTGAGGCAGCATATGATCCATCTAGCTTGTTTCTTGGCAGCTATTCTGACTTAGCAGGGTGACATTAGCTAAAACTTATTTTTGTCAGTTAACTAAGAAAATATGACTAGGTGAAGGCACACATATGGTTACACTTTCAAAGTGACTTCTGAAAAATGTTCTCAGGATATTTGGAAAAACGCCTGTTTTTAAAAGACAGAACTGAAGTTTCATATGGAAAATAGGTTTCATGCATTCCCTATATCCTTTAGAAATATTACAGGCGAATTTCAGTATGCCACTTCTGAAAAAGTGCTCATAAGATCAGAAAAAAGGTAGGAGTTGCCATTCAAAACATACCAGCTGACAGTCTTCAATTATTAACAATTCAGAGAAAGATACAAGGCTGAGTAAGAAAATATGCAAACCACTCAGTCCTAGGACTGAGAAGCCATATCTTTTCCTCCTACTGGGGGAAAACAGATACCAAAAGGTTTCCAAGAAATCACGTTGGACAGAGCTCATTCTTGACATTGGCATCAGGACATGGCAGCCTTTGACCCATATCCAGGCAGTTCATGAAGGACCATGAACAAAAAGTGCTCCGCCAAAACAGTATAATGTTCCTGTCCAGATTCACAGTTCAGCTGTATAGAGTCCAAAAGACAGCCAGAAATGAAGAATCTTCAACATCCTTTCAAAGGTGTCCTGCTTTTCATTTTGTATTTCTTCTTACTTGGCAGATCTTTTGCTCTTTGTATTTTTTAAGTGTAGACTGAGTGCATGCATGTTTGAGGGAATACTTGTGAAATTCGCAAGGGAAAGTGGCCAGAAAGTGAGTTTCTCAATTTTGACCAGTGTTAAATATTTCATAAATTAATTGTTAATGCTTTGCATGCTTACAAATTCTAAGTTACTTCAGATCAGCAGCCGAAACTTCTTGTAGGTATGAATTGACTAATTTCTGCTTACCAAGAATACTCTGCTAAAGTCCAAACTGTTATATTTTCACTGCAATTGAAAGGAGGAAAATGCTCAGGACTCCATCAGAAGCATGTTTATCTAGCTCTAGTTTAGATATTTGATATTAATCTCCTATTAGCATTAAGATACTTGGCCAGCTTCAAATCACAGGTTCAAATAACTGAAAAAATTCCTTACAAGAGATTTACAATAGAATACACAGTTTCCTATATTTATTACATTTATTTTAAAATATTAAAAAGCATTAAAATACGTTTTTGGAATGGTGCAATATATTTGATAACAAAACTGAAATTCTGTGTTTAGATTGCTTTGCTTATTTGACTCTAATATTATCTTGGTTTGATAACTGCCTTGTTTTCTTTCTGGCACAGGCTAATATCATTATCACTTGCTTCATTATATGCTTTTTGGTTTTATTTTTGCTTATTTTGTTTTGAATATTTTAGTAAATTTTTTAAAAAGTACAGAATTTGGAGCCAGTAGAGGTCCAGGGCCTTCAAGGCTTTGCATATACTCTGCTCTCTCAACCTAAAAGCTGGACTTTAATTTCAAATGCTTAAAAAAATCCACAATCTTTATTAATAGAACACAAACTTGCTTACATTTGATGACTTTATTCAGACTGTGAGCCTAATGAAAAAACTGAGAATTTCATTTTTAAATTTATGCTCTGTGTGGCCCTATAAAAACAAATAGTTTTTGAGAATCGCTTGATTTATTCAAAAGGCATGTAGAGAAGGATTTCATGCCACAGTAAGGAATACAACTGAATGACAATCCTCTAAAATACTTAGATCAATTTACACATCAAATTATCAGCAGCATATTTGCTCTAAGATCTGTAGTCATAGAAAAGTATATGCTATTCCAAGACTATCTTAACAAGCTTTGAAAGCGTGCCAAAAATTGAGAAAGTCTCACATTGTTCAAAGACTGATTACTGTCCAAGGACATTCAGGCAATTACCCTTCTTGCAGATGTCATGATGTCAGATTTGTGGGCAATGTTAAGTCACATGGCATTCGCCTGACCTTGCATATAGCAACTGAGAAATATTAGAGTCACTAAGAGTTATTAGGCCTATGCAAGGAGTGCTATGCAGTAGTATTAGTTGGAAGACAAAAAAATGATATATCAGGATACCTGGTTTCCAAGATTCTGTTTCAAATTTTAGGAAAGACATGGAGGAAAGTAGGAAATCAGATCCCTATCAGGGACAATCAATATATATCTGGCATATAACACTTTCAAATTGTGTTCAAGACAGAAGTAGAAATATTTTGAAGATTTTGAGGATCTTGGCAACAGAAAACGTTCCTTATAATATTTCTTTCACTTGTACATGAGACAAAGAACTCCATTGTCCAAATATTTCAGAAAATGATTATTATATTTTCAACACTTCCCCAAAAGTGAGAAGAGTTGAGAAATACGAAATATACAGTTCCAACTGCATCTCAGATCAAATCACTGCTGCGTGAGAATCGCTGTCTTTCTCTTTAGAAATTGTGCCCTACTCAAGACAGGATAGAATTTACAATTGAATTTCTGCGTTGGTAATTTCCCCCCCCTCTCCTTTCTGCATGATGCAATTGAGTGAACCTAGAATGTATGCTGGATGCAAGCCCTGTGCATTAACAGCAGACCATCCTTTATTTATTGCAATCATAGGTTTGAGGAACTTGGTAGATTCTTGAAAGACAGAATGGAAACAGAATCTCATTTCCTCTTTCGTCGGCACTGTTTCTGGCTATTTATTCATTCTAAGGAAAGGGCAATATTGGAAAAAAGTACTAAAATGGAGGCACTCGACACTGCTTTGCCTTTTCTCCCATAACTCAGAGACTGTGAGGTAAGTGTAATGGTTAATTAATGGACGGACTTGTGAATATTACTACGTGGCTGAGTTGTGTAGGGATAGTAACATGAGTTTGGACAACTCGTTTTCTCACCCAGATAAAGAGTGACATATAAGTTGAAGATCATAATATTGTTAACTAACCTAATAATGTTAATTATTTAAAAGTATATTCAGTTCTGTTAATGTCACCCTAGGTTTTTACTAGTCTATAAACTAACATATGATACAAACATGATTATTCCATCAATATCTGAAGAGGAATTATTTCCTGTTTTGACCTAGATTTGATAATTTAGTTATAGCTACATCAGTACAAAAACAAAAATATTGCAGTGTTGACTAAAATGGGAATATTTTCCAAATTCAAAACCTGATTCTTTTAAATCTGTTTTTATCCTCGACAATGATGTACAGCATTAGTAATAGCAGAAGATAATACCCCATGACACTTTACCAATTCTTAAGAGTATATTCTGCACCTAAAATAGTAGACCCTCTTGAGATGTTTAATATTATCTAAGTAATAAACTGCAGAAGGAGGTCCCTTTAGAATGCACTAAAGAATGTACTAGATTATCTAAACACAGTAAAGAAATACATCGGTGTAGATAAACTAAACCACTAGCTGTTTCAATAACATTCAGTGTTTTATCAGAATAATTTGTTAATTTTAAATGATAACACTAGTATTTGTTTATAAAAAGGAAGAAATTTGTGACTGGTAATTATGCATCCTGAGCCAGAAATCTTCTGTAACACAATGGGCCCTCAAATAAAGCAGTCTAGCAATCAGCAATGCAGCTGTATGTCAGGCATCGCATTGCCAGCCCTTTCTGTGAAGTGGATGCAGATACAATTTACACCCGTTTAATTTAGCCTTTTCATTTTGTCAAAAGAAACATCCAACATTTATTTTAAGTTGGTCTTATATTTCTGAGGGAAAAAGATTCTTACTACCTGTAAAAAGGTCATCAAAAGGATGTAAGGAAAAGGAAGTAAATTTTGTTTTGAATAGAGAGCTTTGATAAAGGAATGTAGAGAAAATAAGACTTTACCCTGCATTGAATGATTCACTGAAATGATATCCAAAAATATTTTCCAATGTTAAATAAGAGGCGACTCTGAAAACTCTGGAAAAAAAAGACTCTGAAAAAGTTTTTTTCAAGCTCATCTCTTCCTAAGACATTTAGGTGAAGGGAAATTTCAAAGTAAAAGAGCATCCCATATCAAAAGATCTGTACCTTCAAGTATTGTTTCAGACAATGACAATAGACTGACCAAAGGGCCTACAGATTTGGGAGATTTTATCAAAGGCAGCTTTTGGCACAAAAGTAGAGCTTGGGATTGAAGACAACTGATATAAAAGAGACTGAAAAAAGTTATTGGAATTATAGAAACCAAGCATGAGAGGAGAGAGGAGTAGGCAGTTCTTTAATGCAGAACATATGTAGAGTACAGTAAGGAAGCAACAAGGGACATTGTAAATGAGATTCAGTGACTAATTTCCCCAGTGGCAAAACTCCTACACATTTTGACTACAGATCGATAAGAATATACATGGTAGAAAAGATACTTGTGTTAATGCCAAAGGAGAGGGAAAAAATCCAACTGATTTGAGACATAGTTATAAGAATCTGAAGGTTAATGGGAACAGCAGGTAGGCCAGAAAGGTGAGGCATTAGTGGGAATCCGAAGCAGAAGCAGTATACACCTAAGGAATCAGTACTTGCAGTAATGAGAGTTCAGTCTTCTCCTATTTAGATCTTCTCACAATCCTAACAGTAATTGCTGAATCCATCCCCAGTTTCTTTCATTTTGAATATGCAGTAAAAGGGATTTTTAGTTTTTCTTAGGAGGTACATTCTTAACATATTCTTATGTTTGTAGCAATGAATATGACATTTGATTACTGTTGATCATCTTTAATTTAATAGTAGTGTTGAGCCATGTTAGCATAAAATATACTGCACCAGCTCATACAGCGTGCCCCTAAATCATTGCTTTGGGTACACACAATCACTTTTCTGGCTGAAAACAGGAGCAGCAAAATTGAAGCTGTTGTTCAAGGCTAGGAATATCTTTCAGAGTCAAACTTAATGAGGCCTTCAGTTAAGAAAATCTGAATGAAATTGACAGTCAGCACTGATAGTGCAGAGGAGTGTATTGGTAATGGAGAATTTACATGTACTGTGTATTGAAGATGACTTTGTGAATCTTTTGTGCATCTTTCACATATAATTCAGACACTGAAGACAGTGTAAGAAAATACTGTTTTCCTGATGCAGTATAGATTGACCATATTTAAACAGGTTAGAAGGTCCTGTATTGACCTATGCCTTTTCCTGAAGAAAAGTTCTTACCTAGTCTATGTCAGGAAATGACTGCTTCAGCAATTCCTTCTTGCTTGACAAAAAAATACAAATCCATTCCACTATTATGGTAAATCTCTTGTATGGCATCTCATAAAGTTTGTACCAAATCTACTAGAGGAAATGTGAGCAGCCCTACCCCTGTCTGATGGGAGCACTTCAGTTTTCACTATACGAGCATATAGTGCGCAGCTAAAAGGAATTTTTACTCAGTCCGTGATGCTTCCTCTGTAATTGCGCTTGAAAAGCACTGATAGATCCAGCATCTTGTGGAACAAAACTAATTGCAGCAAGCATAGTACATTTACAATTAGTTTAATAAAGTCCCTTTGTTTTATTACTTCACAGATACAATACTGTCTTGCAAAATGATGGACAGTTCTGAGTTGCGATTAAGAATTTAGTAGAGCCTTGATACAGCAGATGGAGGGCATTCATTTAAGTTTACTATGAAATAATAGCACAGTAACAGAGACCAGTGTGGAACTACAATTAGGCATAAACTGAAAGGACAGTGACATATGTCATTTTAGAAATCAGATGCACTTCCTGTACCACACTTTTCACATTTCTGTTGGGTGCAGATAAAATGTTTTTTCTTATGCAATATATGACATCAAAAATAAACCATGAAGATTACACAGCCATTTTGATTTGTTCATCTGCAGATACAAGCAAAAACTTTTGCATGAGCATATACATGCAACAACATCCACCACTTGCTATCCGGTTTCATCAGTTTACTTTTTCCAATTATGAAGTAAGCACCATTTTTCAAAAAAAAACCACCAATCTTCTGGTCAGATATCATATCATATACTATGCTTCTTCACTCTGCGCAAACTCTGCTTTGTGAAATTGCCTTACATTATGAACAAAGCAATGTAATTCTGAAGTCTAGGTTACACACGCAAGAAAAAAAAAAAATCTTCCTAATTCCCTCTGCTTCATCCCATTATCCATTGTTTTTATATGACTCAGCAAGAGCTATTTGCAGTGTTTTCAGATACACCAAAGAAACATTAACAAGTACTCAGTGATTACTATAAACATAAACCATTCTCTGGCTTCCAAACCCAGGTCATAAGGGCACTGAAGGGTGAAGAAAATAGACTCTCCTGACCGTCTGAACTCAGACAACTAATACTCATTTCTGGAGAAGATGAAGTTGCAAATAAACATGGAGGAATGATGGCAGTCATCTTTTCAGTTATGTGCAGAGCTCATATTTAAGCTAGAACACCAGTGTAGCAATTGCCTTCAGAGTAGGGACTGCAACAGCTACAGATACGCTTATTTTTCTGAATGCTGCAAGATGTTAAGTAGACGGTGTTCATAGGCTAACCCTCAGGACCATCACGTTGCTATTGAGGTAGTGCATTTAGAGCCGTAAGGCTAGGAATACACAGATTTTCAGATAGCACGATTTATTTTTTCATGGTAAATAGCATAGCTGAGTATTGCACTGGATACTGACGGAAAGCACTTGCAGTTGGAGGATATGGGTAATTAACATCAAGCTGGCAAAAGCAGGCTAATAATTGCTTGTATCCATCTGAAGCCTGTTTGTACTGAAATTTTTGAATCCTCAGTTATTGTTACTGAAATGCAAATCCATTTCTAAGTGCTCCTTTTCTCTCAGAAAAATATTACTATAGATTGTTGAAATTTTACAACTTTTAGGTTACTCATTTAGCTCATTCAGTGCCCCAGTTGGAATCGCCTGGGAAAGCCAGTCCTCTTGCCAAGAAAACCTGAAAAACGGGCAGAGGTTCTTAACATCAGAACTCCATAAAATGCTCTCTGGCGGCACCGCTTTCCACACTAACCACTTCCGCTTGGGAAATACTGGAAAAATGTCCTATTTCGCGGCTGATGAAGAAATGGCCTCCGGAGGGCGCCCGCCGCTGGGTCCTCCACAGGGCTCCCAGCAGGTCAGGCCCACAGGAGGAAGCGGCTTCGACCCAGTCACCTCACGCAGGGCGAGAGCAAGGCAACGACCTGAAACGAGAGCAAGAGCTCTTTTATAGCTAGCGGGAACGCTGCAACACCGACCCTCCCCGCTACGGGGTCCCCGGCCTCCTGAGGAAGCTCCCCTGGGCCGCCAGCGAGACCTCTCCGTGGCCCCGCCAACCGCCGACTAACGGTGACACGGGCTCCCCCGCGGGCTCCCCTACCGCCGCAGCAGCGCCCCAGGCGGTAACGGCCGGGCACCCCTTGGCGCGGGGCCGGACGGGAGTTGTAGTTACGCCCCTTCCCGCCGCGCTACGGGGCTTTCTCGGGGGAAGGGGAGGGAAACGAGAGCTCCCAGGATGCTTAGCGCGCAATGCAAAGTAAAGGAGGAAGACGCGGGGAAAGGCGAAGGACTACGTTTCCCAAGGTGCACCGCATCCGCCTGTGGCTCGGCGGAGGCGGTTGGTAGCGGAACCGGCGCGGCGGTTGAATTCCGGCGGGGAGAGGCGCGCCGGCGCTATGGAGCTGTGCTCGCTCGTCAGGAAGCTCGGTAACGGCTCCCGCCACTGCCCCCTCGCGCTCCGCGCCGCCTGCGGGTCCCTGGGCTCCTGCCCCGCGCCTCTTCTGCCGCAGCGGCGCAGCAGTTACCGGGCCCGGTTGTCGAGGGGTGCTGTTGCCCTTCCCCCGCCAGTTCCTCCCCCGCCAGGCCCTACGGCCCTCTCCCCGCCGTAGGGCTGTGGTCAGGGAGACGCCGGGGGTCTTTTCCGTCCCCTTTTGTCTCCTCTGGCTCTGTTGCTCTCACAGCAAGCACTCAGTGCACATCCAGCTCTCGGACAGCCTCTGCTCCCTAGGGAGAGGCGCGACCTGTCGCCCAGCCGCTGAGTTACTTCTCCTCTCTTCCCAGCTCCCGCCTCCTTTAGGCGCCGTGGGCTGACGGCTCTCCTGCTCCTACGTTCAGCTGTGTTACTTGGCCAAGGCGGTGTATACTTACCCCCTTTTTCCTTTCTCCCAGTCATCCCATTTCGGGGGATTTTACTGGGGCTTCTTACGAGACAAATTGGTCAGGGACTTGGGCGAGCGCTCCTGCTCGTGTACACGGTGGGGACGTGAGGGCTGTTTGCTTCCCACGTGGAGGACAACTGTCCCTCCCCGGCCTCAGGAATGGCCCCGCTGCATCGGGCTGGAGGCCTGACTCATCCTGTCTCTAGCTTTCCACCTTGGCCTATAGCAGATCTGTGGGGGACGGTGAAGGACAAGCACGCAGTGATGATTCCCTGGGATATGCTGGAGGCCTTCAGATGTGGTGTCCATTTAATTAGCTTGGGTAGATTTTTGTCCAATTGCTTTCATGAGTATAAGTCAGCCTTAAGCATCTGTTATATGTTCTGATAGAGGATTTCAGAATTTAGTTACGTGTTTCAAGGAAGAGGCCCTCTTGTTTTGTATTTGTCACTTGTTTATATCAGTATGTTCTGTAATATTTTGTCCCTTTTACACCATATGAATACGCTCGACTAGCTTAGTGCAGATGAGTGCAATCATAGTTGTATTCCTGGTAAGCACAACACTGACAAATGCAAGCTTTTCACAGATCTTTGACAGTATTCTTTTTATCTAAATAAGAAATCAGTTATGTGAGATAATTTTTTTTATATACCTTTTCGGGAGCAGGTCATGAACTGGCAGAAATAAGAGAGCGATCTCTGAAGAATATTCTGTTTAAACTAGATCATGACTTGATTGCATATGCTGATCTTGTCCACGAAAAACTGCTTTTCCTTAATCTTTTGGAGTGGTTCAATTTTCCAGTGGTACCAATGAAGGAGGAAGTACTAAATTTCATGAACAATTTGATTAAGGTATGACATGAAACATCTATTTTTATTTAAAGTATATACCTTTAGAATGCTAAAGCTAAATAAAATTGGAGAATATTCCATTTTGCAGGCCTTTGTAAGGAGGTTTTATAAAAAAGGAGTAGTAAAGTCACTGAATATAGATGGAAATGAAAACAGTTAAGGTGACTTGCTGTGTTGTAATTTTTCTGCGTTTCTACTTTAGTTCCTCTGATTCTTCAGTTTCTTAGTTTGATTTCTTCTATGGGCATGGTTTGCAGCTAGGCATCTACTCTGTTCCTGAAAAGTGAAGATTGAAACAATGATGCAATATATTTTAGAAGAGTTGAGAAAATTTTGCAGAAATATCAGAGATCTCAAATTCTTGCATTCTTACTACATTCTTAGTTTTAATCATTAAATGGCAACTATGCAGAGGATGAAAAAAAACGCCAAAGCTCCACCTTTGATACTGATGAACAGTTTTCCAGGATAATTAAAAGCCAAATCTGATTTAAATATTGATAACAACTCTTTTTTTCCCCCCTCTGATATAGAAACTTTGAGACTCTTCTTGCTAACTTTCTCAATTATTTTTTTTAATGTAGCATCCATCTGCTGCCCAGCAAATGATTGGAATTGGTGCAGTGGAGTTCTTCTCGCAGCTTCGCCCCAATGTGGAACCAAATTTGCAGGCTGTAATTGATGGGATTGTGGATGGTCTGTTCTTGCTTCCTTCTGGAATTCCTTCTAGTTACCTATCAGTGTGTTATCAAACTCAGCTTCGGCCTTCAGTAGATCATTCAGGTAAATTAGATATTTGGAAGTGTCACTTACTTAAAATGAAAAGAAAGTAAATGAAAAGCTTCCAGGTTATGAAAAGCTGTTTTTTCAGGCATAATAGGCAAATATATTTTTGGAATTTAATGACATGTATGGTAGGGTGGATTCTGTTAGAAAAAGCGTGAACCTAAAGTTAGCTTAGTTGGATAGTGTCACTCGCCACTCCTTTAATGGAATCCTCAGCACAGGAGCGGTTCTGTTGTCTGTCATCAGACCTTCTCTGTCCTTTGCTTCATGTTGTAACACATTAGTTAAAATGTGAAAAAGGCATGGCACAGGAATAACTTCAGAAGACTGCTTTATGTCAGCAAGTGTAGCAATTTTTGAGTAATTCAATAATTACGCCAGTATGCCTTGCTGCCTTTCTTTGGATAGTAGACTTAACTTTGAGAGGAATTCAAATTAAAATATAGAAGTAGCATAGATCATAGTAGAAGGAGTTTTTAAAACTAGTTTAGTGTTGTGTGCATTATCTGTTTAGTTTTGGATAAACATTTGTCATAGTAAGATATATAATGCTTACATAAAATGTATGAGGTGCTATAATTTGCTTCCGTTATCTAGCCTTTTCAAACAAACAATCTGTTATGCTGTAATCATGATCATTACAATGATTTATATCACCACTTAGATCGAGTCAAGATCTGTCCCCACAAGAGTTTATTCTAGATTTTTACCACTTTAAGATTGCCACTGTATAGAAAATACGTAATAATCTTTTGCATAGGCATTCTTAAACTATACCTTTTCTAATCTACCCAGCTCAAGTATTGCACATAATACCTGTTTAATGCTGTTAATTATACAGATGTGTGAATTAAGCTGTCTGAATACTTAACAACAGAGTTGATGTATTTCGGTTTCAGTTTCAGCTTCAGTTATTGGGGAAAAACTATACACTTATAATCTGGTCACTATCTAGTTTGATCCTTTGAATCAAATATTGCTATCATCTGTGTTCCGGAGAGATTGCTTTTAATATTACATAATTTATATATTTTTATTGTATACCCTGTGTATTAATTATACTTAGTAATATACATGTTACATTCAGTACACAAAACTTTTCAATTGGCCAGAAGAAAGTGGTTTTGGTAGAATGAGATTTTAAATAATTGATTTTAAAAATTAATTTTATTGCTACACAAGTAGATTAGAAGAAAACATTTTCATGGCTGTCAGTTCTTCAGTGGATTCACTCTTCATTTTGTATAATTGATTTGCTATTGTTTACATGGTATGCAAGGCAGCATAAGGAAATGGAAAAAACAATTACAGAATGTGATTATAAAAATACACAGTCACACATTCTTTCTAGCCTGATTTCTTGATCATCTGAGACTATTTTAAATTAGTTTCATTGGTAAGTTCAAACAGAAGGGCAAAAGGCAGGCAGTTCGAGCACAGCACGAGGAAAGATTGAGTTTTGCTTTTCTTTTTTTAGTGTACATCTTAAAACTTACCCTTTATTTTAGGTCTACCTCAAGAGGAGTTATCTGCTGGATACTTTTGTCAAGATAGAAGTCACATGCAGCAGTTAGAAATACCTCCCAAAAGGACAGTTGGTATGTGTAATTATAAAATACAAATATGTTAATTAATGTTTTTAGAGGTGGAATTTAGATCAAATTTCATTACAAATAACATTAGCTGTTCTTTTTCCTGTTGTTCTTTTATGAATTCTGGTTTCACAGAAACTTCAATTATAATGCTTATAAAACAGCATTTATCATAATGGATCTTTCTCTTTTTCTGCTAAATAGCTTGTATAACTGTAGTAGAATATGCAAAATCTACAATATGCTATAATGTTTAAAATAGTTTAAAATGTTAATGCTTTTCAGAAGATCCAGAAATGTAGAGTGTCATACTCCTATAAAGTATACTTCAAAGATCTGCTTTTTTTTTTTTTTAAACAGTAAAATGCTTGAAGTTTTCTACATTCCCTTGGCTAACTCTGACTTCAACAGATAGACATGTTCTTTCATCAAATGAAAGGTACAGTAAAAGAAACATTACCATTCAGTTGTAGTTTTTATTTTTCCTTGATTCTAGTGGTTCGAACTTTCTGTACTTCTGCATCATTAGGCTCTTCCTGTAAATAATTAATGAGTTAATTTTTGATAGGTGATTATAAAAGCTGCACTGAAGACCGGCAAAGCAGAGAAACTATGAGTTGTAACAGGGCAATTTCCTGTTAATGTCTTTCTTCATACTTGATGTCTAATTTGGAGTATGTTTTTGGTTCATGATGCTTCATTCTTTTAAATTAGTCAAGCTGGGTCAAAGATGTCATTCAGTTAATTTTGTGTTATGGAGAGCCTTCTTGGACAACCTGCAATAAAATCTTAACTTCATTTCCAGTGCCACTTGGCAGAGAAGTCCATACTTATACTAGTAGCTTGACTAGGTTTAAGGCAATAAGTTTAGGTACAATGTTTTATTCAGGCCTTGAGCTGTTCAGATCTTCTTTCTGGAGTGATTTTTTTTTCTTCTCTTTTTAACTTTGATTTAGAGTATCAGTGTTTAAAGTGGCCCAAGGAAAAGTTCTGTTGCTGGGATTGGTTGTCAGTTGATACAGAGTCATGATAAACTCTCAGCATATCTGACAATGGAGTGTGATGGACTGGATTATTTAATGGGTCTACTCTAAGGTTTCATATAATAGGTTTCTTTGCTTTTTGTTCCTTTCAAAAGACCACTGGAACTTGAAAATGTCTTTAATATTTCATTTCCTACTTTATGTCAGTGTAGAAAAAAATCCATAGATCCTTAAAACAGAACATATTTGAATTTTTAATGGTGGTTTCTAAAACAACAAAAATGGAAAAGTGAAGTAGAATAACTGAAAGGTCATTCTTTTTTACTAAGATAAGGTTGTAGAGAATAGGTACTAAATTTCTTCCTTTTTGTAACTTCTCACATAATGTAATTTGAATAAGTTATACATGAACCTTGCTAATGAACCTTGCTCTCGTATTGATAAGCATTGGATTGCTTACTGTATACCACTGATACTATGACTAGCTTCCATGGAATGTCTAACTTTTTTTATCATAATTTCAAACTCAGAATGAATAAAGTTGTTTCTTTTCTGGGAACTTAATTTTACATTTGGTTTGATGAGAGATGGAATTGAGTTTGTTCTTTCTTGTACACAGCGTTACTATAGCTAAGGAGTAACTAACTCAAGTTTGGAAATGGCATAGTGGTAATATTACAGCATTGTTAGGGTATTCAGTGTTGTGATTATAATTTTCTTGTAAAAACTTGTCTAAGTTGATGATTAATGTTTTCGTTGCATATTTAAATATGAACTGCATTTAGCTCTTTGAGAAGTAACAACCACAATTTAATTTGGAGTACGTGTGAGCTTCTCCAGGATGTTATTATGCAAGATTTTCCTGCTGAGATCTTCCTTCAAAGACCAAAGATTGTACAGGTGAGAATTGTCATCAAGATTAGGTTTTTGTTATGCTATGGCATAAGTTGTGCCAAGTTAGAACTGATGTAAATGATACAATTTGTTTCTATTTACTTCTATGAGTAGCTAAAGAAAAGTCTCTTTCAATCAGTGTAAACTCTAGGTGCATAGCAAAAAGGATGTTAGCTATATGTTGTATTTAGAAAATTATTTGATTGTAATCATCTGTGTTGCTAACTAGTACCCAAGTGTGTTGTGAAGTAATACTTCATTTCTTCCGGATAAGATAAATTTGTTTTGATGTCATACTTGCATTCTCTAATAAGCTCTCATAATGAAAGTAGTGACTTCATGGAAAATATGGTAGTATGGAACTCAGCCTATTCTTTAGGACTGAGAGTCTTGTATTCAATCAGAAAACCTATTTATTAAACCTATTTATTTTTTACTGTGAATTTTAAACACTTAGAAGTACTTCTGAACTATATATTGATCAAGATTATTGCTGTAGTGATAGTTCATAAAAGTGTGTTAATGTTCAGCTACCAATGTTAATGGCTTTGCATTTGCAGAGCCTTTTGTCTCTGCTAAAGCTGGCTTTTGGAGGAGATGGAAGACATCGCTTAGCTTTGCAGGCTGTGTCGTGCTTGCAACAGTTATGCATCTTCTTAAGAAACAGACTTAACTTTCACAGAGATCCAGATTTCTTTTCCAGTGAGCAAGGTGAGTATAGTAAAAACAAAACGGTATTCTAAGTATTTTTTTTTAAAATAAGATTATCTCTAATTTTATTTAAAAATCACTTTATAATAAGTGGAGTCTTGTATAACTTTTGCTCAATAATGGCATTCAGTACTAGCCTTCGGGTGCTATGCATGTTATTAAATATTTTTGGGATATTTGCATTACTTTAAATACTCATTTGAATCATTTCCAGTGATTCTCTATGCATCAGCTTTTCCCTGTGTCCAATTATTTGTATGTCAGAGAGGAGTTTTTAACTAAACCTAAAAGAAGTCTCTAAAATAAAAGTGGGTTGCTGTTGCAGCTCAAAAAAGTTTTCAAGCTAGTAGTGCTTGACAAGTTATTTTTGAACTGGATGAGCCGTGCTAATTCTTTTTGTATTCTGATAGCTGAAAATAGTTTAATCTTTGTTTCAGATATTACAGTCATTATGGCTGTTTCACAATGTTCTTAATGCTTAAATTTTGTAGATTTAATAATGTAGATTAGCTGTAATGATTTTCCTGTTTCCATTTTGTCAGCTGAATTTAATCAACTTTGTTTTTCTAAACTGGTAGTCTGGTTCTCTTCCTAAGATTGTCATTATACTCAGTGTCTTAATCTCAATAAATTCTATTGGCTTGTTTCTCTGCTAATTCAATTATAACATGAGCAAATCCAATAACCTTAGTCAGACACTATGTGTGTTTGTATTTTGGTCAGTTATTAAGTAAATCTTCTTCACATTGTCTCTATTCTGATATGTTTTAATATTTTACTCTGATAAAGTAGGAGGTTATTTTTGAATTTGCTTTGTTTATGCTTACAAATAGTTGACCAGAGCCAGTGAAACATTTATTTGAAGCTTATGTAACTCAGTATGGTTTTCCTCCCCTGTGCGATTGTAAGACTTAAAGCAGAATTAATAAAATATGTCAAGAAATTATTTTAGCGAGATTTTTTTAAAACTTAAGAATTATGATTTAACTGTAACTTTCAGTGTTTGCACTGGAATTGAGTCTCCAAACTCTGCTACTTGTGAGTGACAGGTTGTCCTAAGCTGCCAATATTTACTTGGTGTTTGCCATATTGTACCTTAATTTTTTTTTACCATTACTTCACTACCTAGTATCTTTCAGAATTATGGATTCCAGTAATGGATTATATGTGAAATGTCAGTTTTATTTATGTTACATAAAGGCACAGCTTCCCAGAATTCATCTATATCTTACTGTCAAGAAGCAAGAGGTCCTCCTCATTCTCAGAATCTGTCACCTGGAAGTAGTAGTCCTCGGCCATCTGTTATTGGACGGACAGTTCAGCGTCCTAGAGGAGACGGTCAAGATTGGGATGCAGCATCTTCCAGGTGAATAAAATAGAAAATAATTTTACACTTTAATTAAAATGATTAATACAGAATTTAAATCACATATGGAAAATAATTAAGTGACACAAAGAATTAGATAAAGGCAATTAGTTCTTTAAGTGGTATTAAGAATATGTAAGATCAATTTTGCCTACCGTATTCTGTACCTTATAAACCTTTTTTTAAAAATATCTCATGATATCAATTGTTATTATGCTGTTTCTGTGTGTATTTGTAAGACATGGACAAATATTTGAGACTATTGCCTTAACAACTACTCAAGTCACGTTTTTTTCTTTTTCTTCAGCAGCTGAGTCAAAAAACTCTTAAAAGTTTAACAAACACTTCATAGGTAGCTGTATACAGTATAGTCAAAATTACTATGCTGTATAAACATTTCCATAAAACTCTTTGAATTTGGTATAAATTCTTAAAACAAATTTCATTTATACACCATCTAAACGTGCAACTCCAATATGAAATTACTAATTCTCTGCATACCCTCAAAATATTAAGGTTATTGTATGTGTGTGCATGTTACTCATCTTGACAAAACAGCCTTAAGAACTATTGCTCCAGAATCACCATCTTTTATTGTCTAGCATTTGGGAATTTTAAAGTTCTTGTGAATCCTTATTAAGTGTTGCTTGATAGTTATTGAGTCGTTATGGCATATTGGCTTAATAATCCAGTAACACTTAAAGTGTTCAAGTAGACTGATATTATAGATGAGAATAGCTCACATTGTTAACTGTAAATGCATCTTGAGAGTCATTATATTAAAAGGTTATTTTTATCCATCTTTAACACATTCAATTTTTATTATGTATTCATATGGCACTGTAGATGAACTCCAGGCTTTAAACATTGTAGAATTGGACTGTTTTCCCAAGTCGAACAGTTCACAATTTAATAGTAGTTGGTGAATATTGCACAAGAAATAGGGGTGACCAGGCTGTCTGTGTGAGAAGAAAGTCAACACAGATAACTTACAGAGTAAGTGCTAGTCAAGAAAGTGAGGGTATGTCTATGGAACAGGAAGTGATAATTCGTTGAAAGTATAAGTCCATATTATGAGCTGTTTCTTCATGAACGTGCACTTTCATTTTTCTGCATCTTGTGTGGGGCAGTATACCTGCTCACTGCCTCTCCAGTCACGTTTCTGACAAAGATACAAGTTAACCCAGCCAGATACAGCATAAATAAAAACATAATATTGAGTGGAAAATATAAAGGAAGCAAGAAAGAAGAAATGTCTGTAATGCTGCTTTAGCATCCTTGATTTTAATATTAAAGAGCTTTTTTTAGTGAATCTGTCTTTTTCAGCCCTTCATAATTGTAACATGAATTATTTATTGCCATTCTGTAAAGTTTTTTCTTGTTCTTGAGTCTCTTTCTCAATTTCCTTTTGTCTGCTTCAAATTCTGCTTGGAAACTTAACCTTTCCTCTTCTGAATTCTGAATTGTTTTTATGGTTGATCCCTCTCCTTCTTTACCTTCTGGTAAGTGCAATCAGAACTTACTTATTGGTGAACTCGTCATTTTTGCTTATATTCTTGCATTATCTTCATATAATTCTTTAGCTTTTAAACTCTTAATTGCTAATCTTTAGCCATCTTTTACTTTTAGGTAGAGACAGTATGATGTAATACTGTCATGCCACAATTCTGTTTGTTCAGGTTGCTTAAAGGAAAAAAGACCCTATAGGTTTTTAAAACAATTCAAAAGTTTAACTAAATGTTGTTTTGGATAAGAAAAAATAGCAATCACAGCAAAAACTTAGTTGTGAGTTTTATTAATTATGGTGCAGCCAACAGAGCTACGTTCCTTTTGAAGGCAGGTAGGAAAGAGTAAAAATTGTGAACAGTGTTTTGATCTTTATTTTTTTTAATATGTATGCTCAGTTGCACTTAAGGCTTTTGGTAGGAGGAGAAAAGAATATATATATTTTTTCTTGTACAGTGGACAGAAAAGCCCCACAGACTTTGACGTAGGACTCTCTTACTTTGTTTTCCTCCTAAGGGTTATGTGGCCAGCTGCAGAAATAGAATGTTTTTAATGTAGCAGGTGTTGTACAAGTGAAATTTGATTTATTAAGTGGCCTTGCTTCAAGCAGCTATTATCCTTTGTTCATTGAAAAAAGTGTCAAACCAACTGATTTTTCTTTTGCAATAATGCATCTCTCCATTACATGTGAATTCTTCCAGTACACGTTTCTAAGTGCATACTTGAAGACTACTGCCAAAACAATAGGCATTCACTTGTCATGTTAGCAACTCCAAAATTTTAAAAACAAACAAAATCCTTTTTGTCTGCAACATTGTGGGAGAGCAGAGGAACCCTGGAAGAAAGGGGGATGTTAAAATACTTGATGCCATTTGGTAACATCTTTGGATTTTTTTCTTTGGAAAAACAGAAAACTTTATCCTTTAGAATTTTTTTCTTTCTTTCTTTCTTTTTTTTTTTTAAGTGGAAGCAGTACTCAAGCAAATGCAAACTCGAGGATATCTCCACACTCCCCATTCGATGTAGGACATATTGACCTGCCAGATCTTGAAAATGAGGACATTTTGGAATTACAGATGAAACAGCTTAGCCTTCCTCAGTTTTGTGTTTCCATCCTGGAAAGTGCTATACCTCTTCTAAGAACAGGTGCAAAAGTTTTGAATGAATTATGTCATGTATGTATCTCCTTCACATTCATTTGGGGAACTTCATACTTTTTCTTAAGACATCTTTTGTATGAACTGCCTGAGAAATTGGTATTATGAATTGAGTACCTCAAATAAGGTATGTATGATTACCAAAGCATATTAACTGATTAGAGCAGTTCTAGTCTAGAGGTTTTGTTCAGGACTTCAAGCTAGAATCTTCTGGTTATTTCCAGATGTGCTGCAGAAATTTTGAGTGCTTTTTACTGGTGATGAGGAGTAGTGATAGGAAGTAGGAAATGGTTGTATGGGAAAACTTGCATGGTGGAATAAAATGTCACTCAAGAGAAAGAAAAAATACCTACCCTTAACAAAATGTGTTTTGTTAAAGTCTCTTTTTAAATCTCTTTGAGCATATTATTTTCCTTCTGTACAGGAAATAAACTTTTCCAGAATTTTTATTTATTTTTCTTCTTATGCATGCGGTAATAAATTCTACATGTGTATTAAGAAATATTATAAGTAATGGTAGTCTCGATATCAGTAATGATTCTTAGTTTAACTTACAAAGGTTCTGAATTGCAAAACCTTTTGAATAGACAGTCATCTTCATCTTAGGTTATTAAAAAGTAAAACAGTGTCATTCAAAATAGACATTGGTAAAAGAGGTAAGGTTTCCAAATATACGAGTTGGAAGTATGTGTCTATGACCAGAATATGCCTATCAACATTTTCTGAACTGGTTTGGGGCATCAGTTTTTAAAATATGTGAAATCTACTGGTTTTTAGTGGTGTTTTAGACCTGCTTAACTTTTTATGACTCTTTCTTTTGTGTCACGAAATACTCTTTTACTTATATATTTGACTGTAACATCAATATTAAGCTTTGTCCCTCAGTAAAATTATTTAATGCATATTTTCTCTTTTTTTGTAAATAAAAAAAGTTCACACAACAAAACATCTGTTTTTTCCCTTTCAGAATAGTGATATTTAAATGCTAACTCTATTCGAAAGCATGTTCATGACTTCTGGCAACTTCTCCTTTATTTATGATTGATAGAAAATAATTTTTCTACAGTTTTACATCTTTTCCATTTGCATTTTCTTGTGTATAAAGACAAAACCCAATGATACAAAGCGTGTGTCAAGCATGGTTGTTATCAGTCATCAGAATGTTACCTAGTCATCAAAGTTTTCCATAGAGATGTCTATATCAATCTATACACACACACACACACACACACACACACACACACACACACACACACACACACACACACACACACACACACACACACACACACACACACACACGAAGAGAGGGAGAGAGAGAGAGAGAGAGAAAGAATCGTGTGTGTGTGTGTGTGTGTGTGTGTATATATATATATACACACACACACACACACACATATATATATGTATATATATAAAAAAATAGTTAGTATATATATAAAGTGTGTGTGTGTGTGTATGCCTGCCTGTGTGCATGTTGTTGATATTTATTGTTGTGTTTCTGGCTCCTATTTTTTTTTTCTCTTTTAATTCTGATTACGTTTACCTCTGTAAACAACAGAAGAACAGAACTATAGACTCCACAGGTAAATTGCTTGTAATCACTGCTTGCCTTCTGCTAATACCTTGCTAAAGAAAACAGTGTTCAAATGGATACCTGGGTTACAGCCAGTTGCTCATTTTTTGCACAATTAGTGTAACCTGTCTGTTTTGCTCATTGATAAACTGAAAAATGTACTTGCCTCTGGAGTTTATTGGAATCTTTTGTTTGCTTGCTTAACGGTGTGTCAGAGAACTTCAGTGGGAAAGTATCTCTTAGGAAATTTTTTGTCTAATTTATTTGGAATGCAATTGCATTTTCATTTACTGAAACAATGGAAATGTGCACTTTGTATTTATACAGGTTCCATGTAGGATGATGTGATCAGTTTTAGTGGCATGTTTCATTCTGATGCAAAACAGGACAGAATTTCATTGGTAGCTTTTCTCTTTTTTTGTCTAACTCTAAGGTTATAATCCTTTGTCAGGGAGTTGCTCATATACAGTATGATACTTCATACAGTTCTTTAGTTTGCCACTTTGAATCTGCACATCTAAAAATTGAATTTTTCCATTTTTCAAGATTCTTTGTTTGTATCTTATCATAGAACTAAAATAGTTTCATTTTCAGATTAACTTTGGTCATGCAATTTCTATTTATATACATATTTACATATATATGTGTGCGTATATATATGTTTGTGTGTATACATATATATATATATATTCCCCTCAAGTATATCAACAAGGCTTCTGCAGTCTATAAAATTTAGAAAAGGTTCAATAAAAAAGACAGCAAATGATGGTTCACTCTGTCTTCCAACCCAAGAACCAAGGAACATCAAATTTAATCACCAAATGCCAGATTCAAATCTGGCATTCGAAAGAAATACTTCACACAGTGTCTATTTAATCTGGAGAGCTTCATCTTACTAGATCTTGAGGGATGCTAAATCATTATGGTAGTTGAAAAACCAATTGAAAAATTCAGTGAGATTATGTGAAATCCATCCATGGCTCTATATACAAATATACCATCAGGAAATAACTAAACCAGTGCTTGTGCTAGATAGAGTAATTGGGGGAAGTTATCACTGTATGGATATCCTCTTCCCTGGCCATCCTTGATGAGATTGAAAATACTTTGTCTGACTCCAGATATTCTGTCATCTTCTTTTTGAAACCTGCTAGCCTTTCATTGCTTTTCCTCCAATGTCCAATTATTTAAGGACATATATTTGTATATAAACATATATATGTATATAAGTATATTCTATATTTGTTGTATGTATTGTAAAAATCTAACTAACTCTCTGTCTATCTAAATGTATCTAGCTCAGGCTATGTTTCTCTGTGCCCACACGTTTAAGCATAAAACTATAAAAAGTCTCTGTCTAAAAGTCACTACTAGACAATCCATATTAGCCTTCTGATTAAGAGATACTGGGTCAGAAGCAGCTATGAAATAGAATAAATATTAGACTAAAAACAAAGGCAGAGAAAATGTTGTGGAGAAAAGTATAATTAGAATAGTCATTCACCTTGCTTTTCAAAAGAAGATCTCAAATGAAGCAATAAAGGAAGCAAGCTACTTCTGCTGCATTGAAAATGCAGATTAACAGGAAGAGGCAATATAAAGGGAAATTCTGAGACTTAGCTGTCTAGTTGTCTTGGTTGTCTTAGCTGGGAGAGAGAATTAAGCAACTTTATTCTAAACTCCAGAGAAGTCAAGTAATTGGATTTATGACTATAATAAAGTTTCTGTAGTATTACAGGATATAAGCAAATACAGACTCTTCTCAAGTAAACGACTGCTTTAATCTCTTCTATTAGGATATTGGCTAGCTGTCATCTTCCATGTTTCATCTTCCATGCTAGCTGATGGCAGTTAACATCAACTAAATTAGTAGAAGTGTACAGGAAAATTAAAATCTCAGAATTCTCCATTTAGAATAATCCTATGTATAAAGTGATATTTTCTGAATATTATAACACTTTGTCTGCATTTGAATTTTTTTGTCTCCTCATTTGTGTTCCTAGGCAGTAGGAGAGTGACAATGGAAGTTCTTGAATTGCTTGTTGAAGACATGTACCTTATTGGTGATGCTATTTCTGAAGATGTTTGGGAAGATGATAGCCTTTTTGGGTTGGAATTGGTAAGATTTCTTTAGGCTTTGATCAGCTGTGTTTAACAGTCTGCTTTTATAAGCCTCTGACATTTTCTGCAGTAGTTCATATACATATCTAACCTTCTACTGAGCTACCCCTTTCAAAATCTTAAATAGTTTAGTATTGGTTTTATTACTGCCACGTTCTATATATTTTAAATATGAAATCATGCATTAGAGGACACAAATTTCATCTCAACAAAATAAGTCATTGCGCTTTTGCCATGGAGTAAAAGACTTACATTGAGAGAAGTAAATGTAAGGAAAGGGACCTCGGGGAAAAGCACTGACTACAAATATTAGATGAGCAGTTTGATTTAAATGATGACTTTCACTTTATTTGCTCCTTGTAAACTGTATATTTAAAATTAGGGAGATAACTGTTTAGATCCAAGATTGGAATTGTCAGATATTTGGTATCCACTTCAGATGCAGGGCCTCTTGGTCCCTGCATGCATTTTGACCATACCTAGCTCTGTTGCTTAGTTGGGAAAAAATGCAAGACTCTGTGTTTCCCTCAGGAGAGATTCAAAACATTAAAGTGCTGTTGGCTGAACAAGTGATTGCTGGAAATGCATACCTGAACACAGTTGAAAGTTGTTATATATGTTTATAGAACCTCAGGGGAAGAATTTCAAGCTTTAAATGAACTGTATGCTTTAGTTATTTGTCTTGGAATATTTTGAAGAAATGACTTAGTGATCCTGGGGAAAATAAAACAAAGGTTTTTTTCAGAGTGTAATTGAACTTCAGATAAATGAGGTTGTTGTGAGTTCATGAAACTTAATTCATTTCTTAATAGTAGGATGCTAATTTAAGTGTAATAAAGTTATGCCTTGAAATGTTTTACACTTGCTGAAATGCTTATGCCAGTCTATGAAAGGCAAAAGGGTGGACTGGTTTGGTTAGCTGATACTTGTTATGGCATTTTGTCATATTCACAGACTGAAAAAAAGAGTTAGGCTCTACCAAATTTCTATGACTTGGTGGCTGTAATTACCAATTAATCAATGTAATTATATCATATTTTGGTGACTGTAATAACCAATTAATGTAATATGTCCTATTTTGACTGCTATTCCTTTAGATTAGAATTGCCTCTAGAAGGTTAAAGTTCTTGTTTAAGGGTTGGTTGATGTTAATTTTACTTTTTATTATTAAATCCAACAGAAGTGTTTGAACATCTTCATATTGTGAAAAATACATGTAGGGAAGTTTCATGATCTGCTCTAGAATAAATGTGAAGCCAGCTTCATTTGAAATATGTGTATAAATTAAGGAATTGAGATTGATTTGAGTTTGTCCATATTGACCATGATCCAAACATAGGTAAACTAACTTTTATAAAAGCATGCTAAATAATACTTAAATAATAATACTAATATTTAACAGCCTATGATAAAGAAACAAATAATATCTAATATTTGTGGTATGCTCTCTGCCTTTTAAAATTAAAATCAATAAGAAAAAAGTCTGATAAGGAAGGTTGTCGGCTCTTAAATGGTCTGCTTTCTTTTGAAAGTGTTTGCAGATGTATGAAAAGCTTACTATTACACAGCAGGTGCCATTCATCCTCTGTGCATGCATACCTGTGGCAGACTTGCTTTCCAGTCCCAGAACTGTTACTTTTTTGCCTCTATAACTTTCAAATTAACATAGCTAAATAAATAATAATGTGTAGACTTCATCTTTTTAGTACGTATACTAAAAGTTACCCAGTAACCTTTAGTTGTCTTTTAGACCCTTGAATGTTAGAATCTCAGACTTTGTGTTCACAGAGTAATGAATCCGCCCTTACAATCTCTGAAAACTTGTGAAATATCTGCCACAGTTTTTGATGAAATTTAAGTTTTTATGAAATATCAGATTATTAATTACTAGGTGAAATAACAATGTGTGACTTGCTTCTTTTTGAAGATGACTGAAACGTTAGCCAGCATGGTTTGTGTATGTAGCAACCATATCAGAGTTGCAGAGACTGAAACTTGTCTAAAAATCTGAGTTAAGCTTAATCTTAAGTGCACATGACCTGTTAGATTGTATCAAAATGCCACTGAATATGAACCAGTTATTACAGTCTTTGGTATTAATGTTTTATATAGACTTCCCTACCTTTCTGCTGCCTACCGCAGACATGGTAATAATATATATATCTTATTGATAGGACCTAGCAGTGGATGTGGACTTTTTTCTTTGCTTTAGTATACTGACGCTCATTTGTCAAAATCTGTTGTCATTGATCAACATCAATCTATAGTGAAGATGCCTTGCTGAACATTTGATCTAAAAAAATTAATATTAAAATCTTTTGGTTGTATGACCTGAACAAATATATTCATTGGGCAGAGAATGCTGTCATGCAGGAAAATAACTCATGCGTACAAATCTGTCAAACTACAGTAGAAACTACAAGCAGCATCACACACACATTATTTGTGATCACTCTTAGTAGTCTGGAAGAATCATGTTACTGGCAAACATAACTCTGCCATCAAGTTAGGTAATTAGATACAATTTCTATATATGTATGCATGTGTGTATGTGTACATATATGTATGTATGTAAATAAAGCTTTGGTGGTATAACTTTATTCCACTAGCAGAACTACGAGCTACACTAGTAAAATGATTACTTTTCAGATAAAAACTTCATCATCCGTTGAGGTTCTGAATCTGCATCTATTTGTGTTACATCTGGACTGTCCAGGGCCAATAAGTAAAGCTAAATTTGATAAAGCAGTTGCCATGCAGGAGGTTGAAAACATCTCTTTATCTTTTCTGGTGTTCGACTATGTAGAAGGTAACTGAACGTAATGGACAATTCCGGGAAACAACTGTTAAGCTTACTTATATCGTATTTAGTCAAATAAAAGACATTTTATTTGATGTAAAAGACATTTTATCAGAAATGAAGTGTATTTATAGAGTTGTTAGTCCTCGGTACTTAAAAAACATGCTTTCTCTTTGTTTTGTATTAGTTCCAAGGGAAGGAAGTAATGTCTCTCTTGTCTAGGGAGCTTGAAAGCATTTCTTGCATAGCTGGATTCTTTAGCACCATTTGTTTGAAATGCAGTTTAAAAAC
This sequence comes from Dromaius novaehollandiae, assembly GCF_036370855.1. Lineage (NCBI taxonomy): Eukaryota > Metazoa > Chordata > Aves > Casuariiformes > Dromaiidae > Dromaius > Dromaius novaehollandiae. Next base: position 109,607,546 of record NC_088099.1, read on the forward strand.
TCCATGAACAAGAATATCTTAGTGAAAGATACGTATTTTGGAAATTCAAAAATATGTCTGGTTGTAAATGTATGTATTTTGCCTATATTTTTACTCTTTCAGTAGCTTCTCCTGAGTAAAGTTTTTATTGCTTTCAAGTTTTGTGATGTGTATTTAAGAATGGTTTGATTTTTGCCCTATCAAAAAAGTTTGATTCTGTAGAGCCATACCTTCTCCAGCTTTTGGACCATTTGCTTTGAGACAGTCATCCTTTAGGGAAGAATAATCTGTTTGATTTAACTGCTGATTTGAGATTCCTATAGTCTTCAAGCTGAGGCTCCAGCTGCCTCTGCTAACTATATTAGTAGGACAGGAAGAAACTTATTTTTTGAACTCTTAAGATGAGCATGCATCCTTTTCATCTTGCTGTGAAATAACTTTTGATGATAATTTCTTTAAAAGACTTATTTAATTTAGTCGCTTCTTGTCATTTTCTTCAACTTGGCCATGTTGAGCCAGATGTGTAGAGCTTAATGCAATTGTAGAATTAATAAGCTAAATCTCTCATTTGGCTTCTTAGTCATTCAGAACTAAGGCAGAGTTAAGCATCCTTAAATACAAACCTGGTTTTTTCAGGTGACCAAATTCTAGAGAATCACTTTGCTCTCTCCAGTGTCGGGTGATTGTTTTTTCTGGATCTCTCCAAATGGTAGAGAACCTATTGTAGGTTTTATGTAATCTAATAAATGTGCTGCTGTTTTCCTTGAGAACAAATAGGTGTAAAAAGCATTTGATGTTTTCAAAGCTTTGTGTATGTGTGTGTGTAAATCTCTTTTATTTTTTATCGTTAACTTTCATTAGCAGGTTCAAATTAGATCCTAAGATTTCTATATTAAGAGTAAACTTCAAAATACTTTTTTATATATTACATCAAATGTCAAAAGTTCAAAAACAGAACAAAGGGGAATTAAAAAGGGGGAGGGGAGGAGCAACCACTTAAGGGGTAATTACAGAATAAAGTATTCAGAACTACAAGTGAAAATGCAGTCAGGTCTACAACTGTAATGCACACTTCTGTTTAGATGACAAACAAAACTGCATGTATTATGTACTATTTCTGCATTTTTAAGTTAGTTTGTATAATTGTGCTAAAGATGGTACAAACACTGTATAAGCCTTTCAAGATACTGTAATAATATTGTGGCAATTATTTCTAATAATTGTATCTTTGTTTTCATTTTCAGAAGGACAAGTTGCTTATGGTCTTTGGTTTGCTTGGAGAAACTATATCCTATCACAAAAGCAATATTAGTGCAGAGCAGCCTGAGGTGATATTGGTGCATCACAGAATGGCATTTATTAGCATTTCACTTTTCACTATTAGACTGCTGCAAACACTTCTGCCTGTAGAAAAGGTGAGGTCATCACAAATTTTAGAAGTGAATGTGTTTTGATTTTTGTATTTTAAGAGAGTATAAAGAAGTACCTTTTGCAGTGATTAGTGCTGGGAGAATACTCACTGGACAGGGAAGTTCACCTGACTTACACTGCCTGTGGTATGATCACAAAAGACAACTTTGTCCTGTCTTCAGTTATCAGTGCATTCTGCACCATCTGCTGCAGATTTCAAGTATTATTTAACATACTACTTATTTTAATGAGGTTTTCAGATTTCAGTATTCATTTTCCTCCTATACAATTTTTTTAATCAGGTATGATGTGTGGTTTGCAAAGCTATGCTGCCCCCTGCTTGTTGATAATAAACACTGTTTGTCTAGAACTACTTACTGTTTAAAATCATCACTGTCTTTTAAAGTATTTGATGGAACATAGTGAGCAATTACAGTATTTTATATTTTACAGTGATTTTAAATATTCTTTACTTTTAATGTTCTTTAGAATTTCTGTGTTGTACCTTTGGGGTTGTTTTTTTTCAATTCAGTTTAGACAGGGATCTGATGTTTGGAAGTTTTTGTGGGATGGATAATGTTAGAAGACATTTAAAACATCTAAAGCATATTAAGTCCTGAAAGGCTGTATGTCTTTACATTTTCATCAGTTTGTATTGCAGTGTAGCTCTCTTTTAGAAATTCTTCAATCTGCTACTCAGATTCACTAAGTTACTGATTTTTTTATGAAATATAAAATTCAATATGAAATATATTTTATTATTGATGTAAGTATTCTCTTGACCCTGAAAATAAGGATAGAGATACTAATCCAACAAGTTTTTATATTTCTTGATTACTATGCTCTTATATACCTAATGTGGAATTTTTAATTCTGTGCATGATAGGAGTTGAAAAAAAAGTACTGTTTGAGGTCACAATTTTTAGTTGAATGAACACTTATAGTAAAAAACAACACCAACAACAAACATAACAAAAAGACTCCATTCTTAGTATGTGATATTACCATGTGGGATTTTGGGTAGCTTTTTAGTGATTAAAGTATGGAGAAATAATTGTGATCTGTGTGTTCTCTGCCATCTAGTGGTTTGATAGTAATTTGACCTCGCCAATCTGTGTAGTTCATGTTATGACTGGATCATATGCATTTTCTGTGACTGTCTGCAGGTCTGACTTAAAACTGACACTTACTGGTCTCTCACTTTTTAATAGTAAAAAAGAATCTTTTTCATATAAAACTCATTTGTTATATGTGTCTCTTCCTCTAATTTATAAATAGCAGCGTTAGTGATTGTACTTGTTGAATGACTGCAAATACTATTGTTTTTACTGTGTTTGAAAGTTTCTCTTTCTGTTTTATTCTGACAGTCCTTTTCTTTTTTGAAGGCAAGTAAAGTTTTACCAACGAATTTGCTGGACGCTTTATTTCTTCTGTCTCTGGACATGCCCTTCTCCTTGGAATATCCAAATGTTCATGAATCCACTGCAGCCTATTTGGAGCAGATGAGTTCAGAGAACTACAGTATTTATAAACAAGCTTCAGAAGCTGCTTTTTCGATTGAATGCAGTTGTAGCTTTATGGTGGAAGTTCATAAGGAGGTGTGGAATTTTATTAGACAACATGTATTTCCTGTAGGCAAATTTCTTTCCTCCACTTCCCCCTCTCTCTGGTGAAAACCCTAGTTTAGCAATACAGAGGAAAATTGATAGGTAGGAGTATTCTGTGTTAAGCAGATGCAGTTAATCTATATTCTTTTTCACTTAATACTATTCATGTCATTTGTAAAAATGTTATGCAAAGTAAAAAAAAGAAAAACTACATGGAAATTGGAAATGGGCATATGACCTTTTACACACAAAGAGGTAGGAAAGAAATGACTAGTAAATTTATTTTAAAAAAATGTATGCCATTTAAATAGTTTAGAATACTTTAATTCCATACTACCTGGCAATTGTAGCCCTAGATAAAATTTCTTCTAGAATGTGTGAGATTTTATCTGTGTGTTTTTTCCATTATTTTTTCCAGTTTTTCCAACTGATATACTTCGCTTTATTTATAAGGAAATTCCAGCATGGTACTAAAATATTCTTCTCCATAATACTTACGTAATTCCTGCTTGAGCAAAATGCTTTTTCCATTGTTACTGTTTGGAGGAAAAAATAATAAATGAATAAAATAAAGCAATGTAAAGTATTAAAAAAGATGAATGGAGCTAGTTCACTTTTTTTTATTGGCAAGTTCTGAATTTAATGTAAATAATAGTTTAGTCATAAAGTATACTTTACAGTGAAGTTAACGCCTTCAAATTTAAATGATTTGTGTTTAATACATTTGTTAACTGAAAGGATGAAGGTACATTTCTTAAATTTCAAAATCTCATTCTTTAGTGTTAACAGTGAGTTGTTACAAGTTTTTAGTAGTTAAATCCTTCATTATACTCTTCTCATGTAAAATGAATATTATTTTTTCTTTATAAAGTATTTTGATTTGAAGTATAAACTGTTCAAGGAAAAAAGTATTCTTGGGCATTTTAAAAAGTGTTTTGACTAGTGTTACAGCATTCATGCTGTGAAATATCAGCTGCTCTTTATTCCCGTTGTGTTTAATCAAAGTTTATTGGGATTCGGCAACTGATGGTTTTTCAGTAAGCTCGACAAGAGCAGATACTAGAATGTATTTGTTTGTAATCTCTTAGTGAATCAAGTTAACTATATAACTTTTCTGAGAAAGGCTGAACCAAACCATAGTTAGTAAATATATTACATGATAAATTCCGAAAGATTGTGTAGGAACTTTTTGTAGTATTAATATTACTAATACTGATAGTTCTTTCCCTTTGTTTTACTTTTCAGGGGGATAAGAACCTTTTTGAATTAATGGAATTGGCAGATCAGGCCTTAAGCAGTCTTCCCTACCATCAGCATTTTCCCTTGCTTCAGGAATGCATCCACATATGCTCCAATATGTAAGTAAACTACTATTAAAACTCTTTTTATTTTTTTTTTGAGATAAATACAATCTTTTTTATGGAAGAACTTTCTCAAGTTGTAGAATCTCAAGACTTTTTTAATGCTCTATATTTGAGCAGCTGTATTATTTTAGCTGTTGAAAATCTCTTAAAATTCTTTGTACCGTCCTATTGAGGATTTCTTTTTAAGTTGAATCTCAGGTGCTTACAAACCTAATCCATTATTCTTTTCCAAGTACTTACACTTTTGTGCTTATAAAGTTACCATGTGGTTTACAAAGAAACCGTACTAAAACTTTGACTTGTCTTTCTATTTAGTATTTTATGAATTCTTCTGTTTCAGGTGTATTTGTTTACCTACATTTATTTTATCCTCAGAAATCCTAAAGGACTTTTTTCATTCAGATGCTGTGTACTGCAATACGGCAGCTCATTTATTAAATAACATGATTTATTTACTTTTTAGATTTTCTATATCTCTAGATAGAGAATTTAAGCTATTCTGTGGTGCCTGGAAAAATTCTATATTGAGCACTTGATTAGAAATACAAAATCTTAATACTACACTGATTCATAATTTCACTTTAAGGATTTTTCCAAAGAAACTACATTTAACAGCAGTCCAACAATTAAGTTATGAAATGTTGAAACACTTTTCAATGTTTATCTAATGCTTTAAAATTATTGTGTGATTACTGTTTTGGAAAACAGGAAAAACATTTGCATTGATTTTTGTGTTTTAACTGTTACCTTTACAAGGAAAACATTCTGAAAACATAGAATTTTTTATGATTGTATACCATGATCTATAAAGCCTACTGAAGCCCTATAGAATGTGATATTTTCAGATGAACAGGCATACTTATCAGGTTTCTAATTTCTACCAGAGAGTTTGAAAAGCTGTAGTCTTTATTAGATCCATGTAAAACAAGTGAAATTTGTACAAATGTAACAGTTGATAATTACGATTTCGGTGTATATATCATGATCTCTGAATTTCTGTCTGTCAAGCCTCTTCCTTTCAGTAAGACTTAAGTATTTTTAAAGGATTATCATGAAATTGAACATGAAAAATTTTTGTAAACATCTTTGGATACTTTAAAGTAATTTCATTCCTTATGTACAACAAATCATAGTTAATCTTACTGTGTGAATTTAACTATATTTCCTTTTTAGTTGGAAGTCTGCCCAGGCTAACCCATTGCTCCAGGCAAAGAGTCAGAAGGTGCTTCTCCGTCTGTTGTCTCATCCTTTGCTGAACATAAAAACTGAAGCCTATCGCTGCTGTTTGGAAGTGGTTAAGGTTAGAACTAACACTTTTGGTGATATGCTAAATAAAGCATATATATTCTAGTGTCCTTAGTTAAGAATATTTTACAGAAAAATCTGTTCAATGCTGACTGCTTTCTGCAAGGATGTTTACTGAAGGAAAACTAAAAGAAAACACCAATAAAATATAGACACTTTCAGAATATATGTTTTTATCTAGATTCTGTTTTAATTGTTTAAACTTTATGAAAATCTGAAAGAAAAATGACTCTTTTTCCTGTTTATATAAGCTTGGAGAGGATTTAAGAACAAGTCAGTCCTTTTGTATTACTATTTTAAAGTTTTAAAACCTTGGGGATCTTTTTTTAGTTCTGTATATATATTTTTTCGATCTATGTTCATGAGTTATTTATAAAGATAGCCCAAGGGATAAGGAATATGAACTTCCTGAAAATATGACTATATAATAGGAATGACAGTGTCTTATTCATCAGCTGTCTGTGGGTAGTCAGTATTATTTGCTCATATCGGTGAAAAGAATAATTACCGCCTCTACCATTCTGCAGAAGTTAGCTCTTCAAAACCAAATGATGTAGGAGAGCAGATTCCTTTTTTTATCAGAAGGGGTTGTATATTGTGTTGTAATCATTTTCATTTATGAAATTCCATTGGAAGAACTCATATGTACATGTCACTGAGATTTAATTTAGCTTGCAGAACCATTACTGCTTGTGGTAAAGCATGAAATAGAAAGTATACAGGCTATGTTTCAAGGCTAGCAGTTAAACAGGCATTGTTTTTCTTGAAAACTTCTTGGAAATCACTTAAATACTCCTCAGACCTTATTTTGTTGCAATGGGGCTCTAATGTTTGTTCTCTGTACATATAACATTTGGTATAATGAAGTCCTGGTGTGTGATTAAGCCTCCTAAAAGTTACCAAAGTTGCCACTAAAATACAGACTTTAATCCTGCAGAATAAAGACTCTCTTTGAGGCCTCTCCATAAGGTTGGCCTTAAATTAAATATCCTCACTCTTCCTTCTATCCACTCTTGAGCCCAACATGTACTTTTTAGAATTGGTTGAACAAAGTTTTTCTGGATAGCTACAGACTTAGTTAAACTTAACTTCTAGTTTTTCATAATGGTTTGTCATTCTTATTTTGGGCATCTACTAAACTTCATATTGTACTTAAGGCACAATTCAATAATATGAGAAGTTATCTGAACTAGTCTTTCACAAAAAAAGCAACTACCTGCACCAAATGACACCTCTATGTTTTTGTGAGATTGTACCTGCTTGTTTTAGGTTTTGCTTATTTTAATGTAATACTGAACAGTATATAAAGTTTGTCTGATTTATTTTTACTATTTTTTAAAATTAAAACAAAATGATTTTCTGTTCCTTAGTCTGTGTAGCAACTGGAATTTTCAGTCAATGAAGTACAAAGAAGGTGTTTAAGTACGGAAATGTTTAGCTTTCAGAACTGTAGTCTTCCTAGCTACTTTTCACTGGGTGACAACTTCTGGCAGTCTATAAAACAAGATGTAGTAGTAGAGACTATCTTGAATTTTTAAATTAACCATCTTTCATTTTCACTGAAGGACTGTTTAGGTATTCATAATGTTGCTAAACCTGTGTCTTCAATCTGCCATGGAGTACATTTTCTTCTTCATCCAAAAGTTTTATATGAAATCTCTACATTTGGCCTTCAGGAATATAAAAATGAGGTACTGTGTTTAAGCTATATTTATAAGTTGATGTACATGCATCAAAATAGGTCTTAATATTCTCCATGTGGTTTGAGGCTTACCTGAAGTTTAGATTACGTACAGTGTCTTGTATATAAAAAAAACTATGCAAACAGCGAAGTTCTAGTAAATTGAAGGATTTCTTTATGATGTATTCAGAGACAAAACAATGCCCTATAAATAGGGTGCTATTCAGTGTAATAAACACAAGAGGAAAACAAAATAAGCTGTGGGTTTTATTTTTATCTTTTCCTGTGATATATTCAGTCCTACTAAGGTGGGCATATGACAAAATAGTATGCATGAAGCTTTACATTTATGACAAACATGAAATCTCAAGCCTCTGAAAAGTTGGGATGACCTCTGAAATGTGTTCAGTAGCTAAGGAGCAAAGAGACATTTTAAATCTGCAATGTTTTTGCTATAAAAATGTATTTTTCATGACTACAAACACATCTATGTTTTTACTTATGTATTATAGAAGTACAGTATGGTATTACAGAAGTAAGTAGGATCTGTTTGCAGTTGTTGAGTTCATTTATATGTATGAATGCTTAACATATATCCACTCATTTCTTAGTTTACAGTTGTAACCTTAACATATATCCACTCATTACTTAGTTTTAGTCCAAAATGAGGACTTCTGAGGAAAAAAAATGATTCAGCTTATTCGTAACTGCTTTATTGCTGATCTATGAGGTCCCTAGAGTCAGAGGTGAAAGAAGAATAATTGACAAATTTGGGGTGGGAGTTGTTTTTTTCATTTTTGTTTTTTAAAGGGTTGCTCTTTCCTTTTTGTTGTTTTTACACAGATATGTTTCATTTTAATTTTGTTTCTGAAAAATATCTAAGTATTCAGTTTTGTTTGTCTGCTGAAATGAGACTTTTAACATAACACTGTGTGCAAATACTTCCAATTTGGAAGTATTTTTCAAAAATTAACATTTTGAAAGGAGAAATAAGAAATGTTTGATATGTTTGATATATATATATTAGTAGTTTGTATATAATTTATCCTTTCCAAGGAACGCTTTAATTTTGATTCACTGCTCACTTGGAGGCCTTATTAAAAAGACTGCAAGTTTTCTCTTTTGGTTATTGGTCAAGTGTTTCAAATGATATTTAACTTAAATATTGGGATGGAGAATGCATGTTTATAAAAATAATTTCATGTGGCCCTCTTTACCTTATAAGTCATGTTTATCCTTCTCCTTACAATGTATATAATTCAGGTCATGTCCAGGCTTACTCTTTCTGCTGTTTGGATGTATATTGGCTATTTAAATTATCATTAAAGCTCAGTTTAATCTTTCAGGCATAATGACATTGAGAAGAGATTGAGAAGAATCTTGTATCCCAATGTTGGGTTTTGTTTTTAAAAATCCCAACTCTTAAAGATAAGCTAAAATGAGATTTTGAAAGGCCGTTCTTATTGCATGGAGTGAGAGAATGTTTAGTTTTGGTATAAAGTACAGTTTTTTAGCGGCCTAGATTTATTTTATTTTATTTTTTTAACATAAGGAAAAAATTTTTGGAAGCTTTCTTTTTCTCTGTTACCTTTATAGCAGTAATAATTTATAGCTTATAAACACTTTCAACATATATTGGTGACTATAGAGAATACAATATCATATGCCTTTTTTCCTTTTTTGACACAGAGTTACAAATAAATTCATGTACAATTTGAAATTTTTGATAACCTTCTTAGTTTGAGTGCTTACCTCAAGAAAATGAAATGGCCATATGCAGGTTTGAGTCTTTTATCTTCCTGTAGCTCCAGAAATGCATCATAAAGACTGGGAATTAAATGTCCCAGAAATGTAGAGTCAGGAAAGAAAAGAAACGGAATTTGTTTTACCTGGAGGACAGGGATGCTAATAGGTGTATAACTTGTAATAATTTTTTATTTCATAAAAATTCATTGGCGTTTGTAGAAAATAAAACTCGGAGGTCTGAGATGAAATTGTTTGGATAAAAAGGCACTGAGACCTATCTTTAAAAAAAAAAAAAAAGCTAAATGAGGTTTAGACATATTCTTACATTAAAAAAAAAAAAAAAACTCCAGTACTCATGGTATATTACAGTTTCAACTGGAAAGGTAACATTTCACCATTGGCACACTGTGTGCTTAGACTCACTACTGCATGGGTAACCTGGAGGCAAATTACACTCTCTGAAGTCATCTCTCTAAGGCTGTGAAAATAAATTAACCATGTATCTTATAGATAGGTAACCTTGCAATGAATCTCTGGCATTTCACTTTATTATTATTATCCTGAGCTTAGAGGCTTTAAATTCCAAGAATTTGTCTGTTCTGTTAAAAGGAGAGCTGTTTGTGTGTTTTCTCTGACAGACTTTTCTACAACTTAATATTTAATGTGACTGACAATTTAAAAGTAGTGTTCTGCAGTGTGACTACATTTCGGTCATAGATCCTTTCCCTTTGAGCTGCGTTTGTATAAAATTTAAAGACAGAATTTTATATTACTGTATTGACAAACTGACCTAGACACTTAGGCTGTCACATCTTTATTTATTTCTTCATTTTTTTGTTACTGAGCAGGTGAACTCTGCTGCCAAGTCCATTCTGATGTACCTATTCCAGGGTCAACTAGTAATGACAGTATTGACTTGGAACAAGTTCATTGAGGCTCTCTATCCCATCATTCCTATTTTGCAGGTACCAGTGCTTTTATGTATGAGATATGCAATTTGATGTGTGAGATATGCCATTATGTAAATAGCAACACTGGAAAATAGATTAACAAACAGTAAGTTGTCAGATGGAGAAATGTTTTATATGGGTCCCAATGCCTGTTAAAGTTCCTTTTGGTTTTGTAAAGAAATTTAGCCTGGTAATGTTAGAATTTGAAATTTTGAAGGGATATATTGGAAATTACAGTCGTTAACAAGTACTGACCAGGGCTTAAATTGTTTTAGCATATGATTGGAAATCCAAGTATAGATTGAAACATACTGTATGCTGGTTCAAATTAGTGTCTGATTATTGGAGTGCTTCTCCTTCCTCAGTTCTTAAATTTGAACATTTATAGCTTCTCTAAGTATACAGTTTTCAGATCAAGTATGCATTAGACAAATAGCTAAGCTATATTTAATGCCTATTTTGGTGTTTCTGAATTTTGTTTCCATTTATTAGACATGTCAATAGTCAATAATTATGCTTAGACTTGAGTCTTCATTCCTATAAGAACTGTGCAGATTTTCTTTCCTGTTTTTACTCTCAGCTCAATCTGACAGGAACTTTTCCCTTTCTCAATCTTATTTTCATCATAGTTGCTCCATCCAAGTTTTTTAATGCGTTTTCTCTGGTGCTAGAGGTTTCCCTTCTACTGTCTGCCTATGGTCTTCAAGATAGATATCCTGCTGCACTTATCTGTCTTCCTGCTTTTTGCCATACGTGTCTTTCTGCCCCTCTCCCCAACCCTTTGGCTAATAGATCCAAGTACCGTTTTTTGTCACCTTTTTTCTTCCTTAACATTCCTCCTCTAAAAATATCACTTATGATAATTATTCCTACATGTTCATGTCATTACAATTTATTCATGTAGATTGCCTGTACCTCTGTACTACCATAACTTGAAAAAAGTGCTTGTATAATTTAAACCCTGAAGTAAAGTACGTAAATCAAAGCAAAAATGGGGCAGAATTGCAAACAGGATGGTTCATGAAATAGAAGGAACAGTCAGGAAAACTTATGCCATTGCAGAGGAAATGCAGTATGAGAATTGAAAGTGGTAGAGGAGTTACTGGGAGAGAAATAGCTCTAACATAATATTGACATTCCTGTGTTACCCACATACATATCTTGTATTTCTATTGATACTCAAGATTAGGTAGGTAGGTGATTAATATAAGCTGTAGGTTAAACATGTGAGAGAGAATTTTTCCGTATTCTGATTTTTCTGAATAGTAGTTTTCTCTCTACTGTGGCTTGTAGTGAGCTACATATAGTAGATACTTGAGCAGAGCTTGATTCAAAGCCTGTCTTCACCCAGTGCATATAAAAGGTGGGTTTTTTTGCTATGTTGTTTAGATGGTTGTGGTATCAATTCTTTATATAACTGATTCTGGTTTGTCTTGGTTGTATGTGTAAATGCTTTGACTAAATATCTATAAAGAATAGCTAGGACTATTGTTTTGAAGCCATTTTCACCTAATAACTGAGTTTTATTTATTAAAATGAAAATGAAACTTGCAGAGTAGCATTGTGCTAATAGATTGAGGGCTAAACTTCCAGGTCAAAATACTTGAGTTTAGTTTGTTCTTTTTTTTTTTTTAATTTGCAAAAATTGAATGTCAGTTTTATTAAAGTTGTTGCATATTTTTGGTCCTTCTCCCTTCCCCCTCCACCTCATTCCTAAAAATAAAAAAATAAAGGGGAATTATATTGTCTAGTTTGCTAATTATTAAGCTGTTCTTTTGATTTTGGTTTTTAAATTTTTTTTAGGGTTATGCTGATGCCAAAGATACGCTAGGTAACTGCATCCTTGCTTTGAGTGAAACGACCTCTGACAAAGGAGAGGGTATTCTCCCCAGAGCTACTAGACTACGGGCGGCTCTGCGTCTTCTTTTCTCAAAAAAGCAGTTGTGAGTAATATCCTGTAGTACAATGGGTTGACTTAAAAGGCAGATTAATCAATATTGCTTTGAGTACTTTATTTCTTTTTCCACAACAGAAATTGTATGACCTAAGTAATGTTTAACTGTAAAGCTAAAGATTTCTAGTATGAGACTTTATATATTTATTTTAATCATTTACTCCTTTAGGGTTCGTTCTGTAGCACTTAAACATTTATCATTCCATCTTTTGAATGAAGAAGGGGCCAGCCTGAAACGCCCACATCTGCATGATAGTGTGTTGTCCAGCATTTCAAACTTGTTTATTATAGAAAGAGCTATTGAGCTGAAATTGGATGATAAAACAGAGTCGGTATTTAAGGTGAATAAAATCTGTCTAAATATTCTGTCATTCTTCAACTCTTTTCCATCTGTCCAGTAACTTACATTGTAGGCTTCAGAGAATGATAACTTTTCATACACATTGGCTTATATCCCGAAAAGAAACATATATATATATATATAGAGATATATTTTCTCCATGTGAACTTTAACAGTAGTTTTCACACTACAAAATGCAACAGTGAGTAAGAAAAGAATTCATTCTTTTTTTCCTCTCTGCAGATAACGGTAAGACTTAGCTTGACTGCAAACAATACAGGCCTGCCATGCTTACAACAATTTAATTGTGCATGGGTAGAGTCTGATTTTTCTCACGCAGAGAATTTTTTTGCTCAGAATCCCTTCTTCTTGAAACAGCCACAAAGAATTTCTAACACGAAATATTCTAAAATAGATTACAGACTTCTGTCTGTGTTTTCATAGTATTACAGCTTCTGCAAAATGAAAACAGATCACAAGTATTTTACCAATGGGTAAAGTTACCTTTTAATTCAATCAGCTAGGCTGTTTTCTTACCACGTCTGCTCCATTCTCCTTTCCCCATTACACTCAACATTTGCAGGTTAACAGTACATTTGAAAAAAATCTAAGATGCTTCCCTTCTGATAAAATTTATTCTGAGCAGTCATTGTACACTTGATTTATACTCTTCCCTTACATTCTCGAAAAAGTAAGGATCTTAAATCTATATGTGAATTCAGGATTATTTTAATTGTTCTAACGCTGCTGCTGTTAAAAATGAACTCCACTAAGTTAGAAATGTGTTACAGCGTTTCTGTGTAGTTTTGAGCTTTCTGTAATCCTGCATAAACTGAGTGTTATTGCTTAGAAGTCTGCTTCCAGCTGTTGTGTGCTAGAAACTATTCTCTTCTTATGTACCCCAGGACTTATTAGAGATTTCTTACAAAAAGATTATAATTTAATCCTTTCTTATTATGTACATGTGGAATCTAATCAAATACATTCTAAAAAAGAATATAATTTTTTTTTCCACTTCCTCTTATGAGATTTGGCTAGTTACCTTGTTTCACAACTGTATACTGTCTGTAAATCTAAATACGGTTTTACTTTTAGGCAGAAACTGTTGAAAAACTTTATGGTATCTTGACTTCTGATGCTGTGGACTTAGTTCTACGAAAGTCTGCAGCTGAACAGCTAGCTGTAATTTTGCAAGGTAAAGTTCTGTAGAATTTTTTTATTCATCTGCTGATCATCAATGACTTCATAGTTTGGCTGTTTTGTGTGTGTTTCTGCTAAGGGTATTTTTATTTTATGTAGATTTTACATATGTCATTGGACCAGAGTGCAACACTGTTGTGGATAAAATAACAATCCAAATCAGAACTTAGTTATTTGTTGTTACTGTACTCAAGAATAAGGAATAGTGCTCTTACTGTAGGAAAGAACTCCCCTAAATAACAGAGGAGTAAGCTTAATTCTGTAAGCTCTGTAACAGTTTTTTTTCTCCTTCTCCATTTTAATGTTTGTTATTTTGTGATGTATGTTAGACTAATGTTGCTTCAAAATTTTCCTATTGCCATCTCAGCTACTTCTGTCTTCAGGAAGGGAGGCAATGGTCATTAGAACATATATAAATATTTTTGGTGGTATTATGTTTCAAGTAAGAAAGTAAATTCTTAGATTATGCAGGCTAGTGAAACGGGTTTTACACTTAGTGAAGAGTTCCTTCTAGCTTCCTTAATTTCTTCTTCCATTTTGAGTTAGCATAAGTAGTAGCCACAGTTAAAGTGCATTTAAATGTCATCTGTGTGATTTGTTCAGTAAACTCATGATAAACTTCCATGATGATACTCTCTTTCAATATGAAGTTGCAGGCTCCCTGTGGTATTTAATCTAATATATTGCTGGAAAGGTGTTCCATCTTACACTCTTTATGATTTAATTTAAGTGACTGATCATAAATTTGCATCACAGTTCTTTATAATTGTGTTGCTCACAAGGGAAAAATGATGAATTCTGGTAAAGAATATTTGATTAAATTAGGATGCAAGTATGTAATCCTGAATAGAGCATTATTTGGCTTAATGCGGGACCATAACTTTGGAGTTTCAAACCTGGAGGTCTGTACTCTGCCTACTCAAACTCCGTTTCAAGCATATGTTTTCTTCAAGGCAGGCAAACCATAATGATAGAACATAATTTTTTCACCATGAGAAGATGACCTCTTAGACAATATTAAAATAAGGATTTTTCTCGACAGAAACAACACAAAAAGAAGAAATGTCTCCTATATCCTGTAAAAATACATTTAGCTATGGCTGCCACAGTTTTCAGATGACAAAATATATGAAGTCTAACATAGGATGAAATGATAAAGGAAAAATGTAGCTGTCTTATCAGAAAAAATTTCATATGAAGAATCAACAACCCAAACTAGTTACAGCTTTTTTTGTTGTTGTTAAATATTATTGAACCAGATGTTCTGAATGATGGTTTCAGTGGAAAATAATTTAACTCACGTTACTTTTCATCGACAGATTCATGACTGATTTTTAATATCATTTTTAGTTGCGTATTAAACTGTTGAAGACAGTGAAAAAAAAAAAAAGTGAAATCCCGGATGGCCAGCATTTGAGTTACACTGAGGTCTATGTAGGTGCGGAACATAAGGATTTTTTGGGAAGATATTTAGGTCGCTTAATAGTATAATCAGATGATTGCAAATGAAATGGAGATCTTTTTGTTGTTGTTGTTGTTGTTGTTATTTGGCTTAGAGATTATTGGCTAAAATTTGTCCTGGAATGACTGTTTTGTAGTTCGATCGTCTTAGGTCTTTTTCACTTGTTAGGCAGACATGTCTATCTAAAACTATTGTCCCAAATTGCAGTTATTGTTAAGCTTTGTAAGAAGACTTGTATAATATTTATGTTTTGTAGCATTTCTTTGGGATGGGTTAGCTAAAGGATTGCTGATAAGACTCTAGGGAGGCTTGTATTGTTAGTGCTAGAGCTGTACTCGTTCTGTTTATTAGCAATTTGGGAAACTGTTGCTTTCAACATCACAAATTTGTGATTGCACACTAAGAAGTTTAATATGGAGTCAGGGGCTCCTAATATAGATATGCTTTTTCTTACAGATACCAAAATGCATGATATAGTGAAAAAGTTGGGTATGATAGAAAAGATTTCTGCTTACCTCAATGAATGTATACATCTCGCTGGAAAGGTAAAAATACTAGCACAAGTTCTTCTGCAAATGTTGCATAGCATGGTGGTAGTATAATTCTTTTTTTCTGTACTTATAACACTAATCTTACTGCATTGATTCTGCAAAGAATACAAATCTTTAATAACATATATAATCCTAATATATATTTCGTTTATTTCACTTTTGAATATGCTAACATTCTGTTAATGAAAAAAGATTGGTATAGCTACCTGTGATAATAGCTGGTCATAGAACTTAACTGTGTTTGGTAGTGTGGTTCTGAAATATGACAGCCAGAACATCCATGTTTTTTTTTTTTTTTAAAGGAGACCAAAATACAACTTTTAATGAGCTAAAAAATTCATAAGTAATATGTCTTTCTTCGTAGTCTCCAGGCTTATGTCCTGAAGCAAATAAATATAATATAATTAAAAACTGTCATTTATTAATTATATATGAGAATATATTAGTCAGATTGAGGTTCAGGTATAAGTAATTTACTGACAAACAGAAGATTTCTGCCTCAGCAGGGATGGTTTCAAGACACAAGATCACATTTAGAGTTCAATGTTTACTTGTTGCAGATTCAAGATTTCTGTATGGAATTTTTCCGAAATTCATTATTTATTTGAAATCATTTTATGCAAGCTAATTTAGGCTATAAGTTGCTCAATGTCACTTTATTGGATTCAATTTTTTGTGTATTTCTTAATTTGCTTGAATAGTATTAGTATAGTAATTCGACAGTCCAGACTGAAATATGTTAAGATCCCATGAAAATTTTAAATTGTAGTGATTTTCAAAAAACGCAAAAGAGAATAGACCTGCTTGACATTTTGCGGAGTTGTTCCTACTTGTCAAAGTTACGCCACTCTTCTTTGATAATGGTAATGTGCTTCCCCCCCCACCCCGATCATCGGTATCTAAGTTTATTTCATCCCGGTAGCTTTAAGGGAACCCTAGTCAAGTTCGAAGCTAGAATATGAGTACTTCTGTAAACCTCTGATACTGAGTTGGGGAAATCTGATGTAAGGTTCTTAATTTTTTTTTTTATTATGTTTATTGTAGAATGCCAATGTCTTCATTGTTTTACCTTTTTTGAGACAAAAAAGAAATATTTTTATTACTTTTTATTTTGTCTGGTGAGTAGGTATTAGCATTTAGTTAATAATACAGGAGTACAAGCATGAAAATGTATCGCCTTAAACAGATCCTTCATAGCCAGACAAGTATCTAGGATAAAGTTTAAAAAATACATCTCTTTATCCCTTTGTGATCTGTAACTTAATCCTGAAAGGGCACAGGCAACAATTGTTTTAGGGCTGTAACGCTTTATTTCATATATGGGGCTTGTGGAGCACAGGGTCTTTATCTTTATGCTAGATAGGTTATTCCTATTATACATGAGGAAAGCTAATGAATATTTAAAGGAGAAATCTAAAATTGTCCATGTTGAACAAGGAATGGTTCAACATCGAGTCAGCAAGAGAGGCTGCACCGATAGTTGTATATGAAATTCCACTCCTTCTAGTGCTAAGATTCAAAAATTCGTCAGTCAGCGCTGTGTTGATGATAAAAGTTTCAGATCCTAAATGGTCTGCCATGTCTCTTTTGTAAAACAGTTCTTTTACACCATCCTTACTTCTGTCATTTGAACGCACCCAGCAAGTTCCTATCTTTAGCTCCCTCAAGCTCTGATAATTCAAACCCCTACCAGGAAAGTTAGTAAACCATCAGGATGGAAAATAAATGAAGCGGGAGCACTGCTTACCTCTTGTCTGATATAATGGAGTCTGAAAATAAGATAATAAGTGCGTTGCATTAGGTCAAAGAAAAAGCATGTAGATATGATCATGTAAACTACTCTTTAGGTTGCTATCCTGAGGGAATCTAGCCCAGATTCTTGTTCTCCTTCAAACTGTTCTTAATTTCATTCTAAAATCATTAGAAAAGAAAAAGCTTACATGCTCTTTAGGAAATGGCTACCAAGAAAAGGATGAATGATGTAGTAGAGGAGAAGAAGCACAATTAAATAAGGTTATAAATATAGCTATGCCAAAGACTCCTCTTTCCATTCTAAATAAGCATGGCTATTTTCTATTGAAAATCAAATGGAACTCTATTTGATGATGGAGCTAAAATGAAATTTAAACATAGAACTTCAGTCAAGCAAAGAAATGGTACAATGTGCATACTAATCTTTGAAAGACATACTGTCTTCTCATTCTAAGGAGTAATGATGTGGTCCTATTTTTGGCCGTTCACTGATATTTCAACGCTGAGCAAGCTGCTTCCACTTCTGAGGTTTCTCCATTTGAAAGATGAACCCAGGAAATTAATCTGATACAGTATAGCTATTTGCATCTAAAAATGAATAAGGTTGTATGAGTGTAAATATTTGTTTATTTTTGGAAATCCTTCAGCTCATGTATGTGCTTCTGTATGTACTTATATATTTTCCAAAATATGTATTTTGGAAATGAGTGTTATAAATGTGTTAGGAGACCAGAGGCCAATAAAATTATTACTGTTTACTAAGAAAAACAGAAGTGAATAATATTTTCAAATGAATGTGCTGTAATCACTTGGATAAAATGTGGTTGTCTAAGAAAGTTTAGGTTTCTCTGCCTCAAATAGTAGAATGTATTGGTTCATAGCATGCACGTTTGTATTAAGCATCCCACAATAGATCATTCTAATTGATATTTATATTTATATTTAATATGGTCCTGCAGGTCATGGAATGCATAGTGCTACCATGTCTAACACTTTTACAGAAACTTGCATATGCTGATCCAGTTGTTCGTTTGTCCCTGGCACAGCAGTCATCCTTCCTGCTTGTGTTATTCAGAGGTAAAGATTTTATTTCTATTTTTATTTTAATATCTGGGTAGAAAGAACATGTGTGAAACGTTAAGTAAAAACCTTCCCGATAACCTTGGATCTCTTCAGAGTCCTTAATATTTAAAAGAAAAATCATTGTTTGCTAGTGTTACCCAGCAAGTGGCATCTGTTGAAGATGTTGGCAAAATGACTGTAAAAATCAGCAGTGTTTAACCAGTGTCCTTCTATTAAATATCCATGTTTTCCTAACATATATTTTAAATATCTTTATTTTATTCAGTTTCCTTGATATTCCAAAATGATCATGCCGTTCTAACTGAAACTACAGTATTGCTTTGTCTTCTGTTGTTTGATGAAGTAGCAAGACAAGAAACATGGTATGAAAAGACACAATTATTTAATTATATATCTCTAGTCAAAATTTTAGGTTTTGGTGCAAGTCAGTTTATATATACCCAAGCAAATCATTGCCAGAAGTTTTATATTTCTAAAATTACATGAATTACTTATTCGTGTAGGCCAAACAAATTGTTTCAGTATTCGCGCTGCATGTTGTACAAGTTTACCTGATGTACTATTACAGTATAAATGGTTCATTGTTCATTGTAACTTTTGTTTACTTTCATTTTTAAAAATCCCCAGTTGCTCTCTGACACCTTTCCATAAATAGAAAGTACACTAATCAAATGAAAAACTATAGGTCTGGTCTCTCCTCTTTTTTTTCTTAGTAAGAATTCTCCCATTTACTGTGGATTTTAAGTGTAGCAGTTGTTCTTTTTAAAAAAGACTTCAGCTTATGAAGAACATTTCAGATTTTATTATTTGAAATTTGCATATAATTCAGAAAAAATGTGCTGTTAGAATTCACACATCTGAAATGTACTGAAAAGAATTATAACGCCTGTTTTTTCTCTAATGGAAATATAATTTAAACAGCCATGTGCTTAGATAACTCATCTTTAATTTCATTTTTATGTGCAGTATATCTGCAGCAAGTGTTTTGTATATGTGTGATCTAAGAAATACCTTAATATTGCATAATCATGAAGAAATATTTATTAATACAAATGTATTCATCAGTGGGTTACCAAAGAGCTAGTTAGAGGAAAAAAATACAGCTATATATGAATAATGAAGAAATAGAAGCATTAGTGGAAAAGTAGAGTTTTAATTAGCGAATAATAACTATAGCTTAATCTTTTTCTGGCAGGGCTGATGGCATATCTAGTAATGATACTGACCTACCTTCCTTCAGTTTGCCTGTTGCTGTTGTTAGACGGTATGCTTTTTTACAGTTAACTTTGCTTCTTTCTGTTTGCTGTCAACTCCGAAGGATAGAAACAGGAGAAAAAGGGGATACATTTTATGTTAAAAATAAGATTGTCAGATTTTTAAATGTGAAGTTTTCGCTCCAAGACTTTGTCTTCTGACAAAGGCTTTCAAAAACTTTATTTGCAAATGTAAAAGTATTGTTCTAATTGAATATTTAAATTTATTTTTTTAAGATATCATCTTCCAATCAGAATCACTACTCATCATGCCGTTAGCCCCAATTCTGTTGTTATGCCATTGTCTTCTGACTGCCTGACTATGAAGCCTGTGTCAGACATGCTTAAGATAGCTTGGAATCTGTCATGGTATCATGGGATTGAAAATCTGTTGCAACTGGTAAATTATGAGAAGGAAGCAGAAATGTAAGCCATTTTATCTTGATTTTAAATCCTAACATATTTCAATAATATTAACAGACCTTCAAGGTTAAATAGCTTTTCAACTTCAAACTGCAGTTCAAGCTGTCTATGATTTGAGAATGCTGTCTTTTTAAATGTAAAGGATCACATCCCAGGACTTTGTATATACGATGTCAAGGGCTAATGTTTTACCTAAATTGCACCTATACATGAAGTTGAGAGATTGATCCAACTTATATTGATGGTCACACTTGGACAAAATTAAACAACAGGAAACTCGCCTTATTTTGTGGCTGGGCTTTTTGTTTTCTTTTTTGTTTTTTTGCGAAGGAGCTGTCTTTTTTTCCCCTGAGTTGTTGCATGGCTTAATCTTTAGGAATATAAATTCCATAAAATTACAGCTTTTAATGTTAATACTAAGGATTATGGGGGATAATCGAGAAGCTTCCTTTTACATCTTTTGATTATCTCTTGATTATTTGTAATTTCTCTGTTTGAGAGTATTCTGTGTACAGAATTCCTCATCTTAAGAGATACTTCATTTAATAGGACTAAAATGTTTGTTTCTATACCTCTTTCCACCTTGATGACTTTTCTTTTATAGATTTTTTTTTTTTTTTTTTTTGCCCTTTAAGAGGTCCTACAAGTTTTATTAGTAAACAATATGGTTCTGGGCCATAGAAAACTCTGCATGCTTTGATTACACTTTTAAGTTCCCTCAAGTCAAAAAAAAAAAAAAAAAAAAAAAGGTGATTTCTTAAAAAGAACTGTCTAACTGACCAAGTGCAATAGCATGGAGGAAAAGTTCATTACAAACCGTGTAAATACCAACTCATCTTTCAAAAAACAAACAGCTTGGGATTTAAATGTTTAAAAAGAGGTGGAAAGATCAGTTAATGAAAATAAATTTGTAAGGCAGGTTATAATTTGTTTTCTCATTTGAACTAGAATATGAAGGAGTTGATGCTCACTGAAATAATTTATAAAGATACTGACTGTTAACTGTTGTTCTTTTATGCCTTGTCAGATTTTTAGACATGCTAAAACTGTCCTCAGAAGACATTCTTACACTGAAGATAACACACACAAGCTATGGATTGCAGGAATGTTTTAATTCAATCATTCAGGCAGTATCCCACAGGGATGTTAGGGCTGCTGTCATTAGGCTAAGTTTTTATGTTCTGAATGACAGACTTGCTTTAAAATACAACTCTGGGCCTTGTGGAAACGCTTTGAAGAGCTTTGTCTGGCAGAGAGCATTAAATAGGTAAGCACATTGACTGCAAAAATACATTATGAGTATGATGTTTAAACTGTAAAGTTGAAAATATGAAAACTAGGAAATTTGTGGAATTAGTTGTCCCTGCATCTCTGATTCTAATTGCTTTGTACCTATGTAGTCAAACAGAATGGTCCCCTGGAAAATAGTGTATGGTCCTGTAGTTGAACTATGTCTCCTAGTGGTTGCTGAAGCTGACAGGTGAGACCAACCATACAGTAGGCAGGTAACATTAATCTTGGCTTTGCCATTATGTTATTTCAGTGGGTTTTTTGTTGTTTTGTTTTGTTTTGTTTTGTTTTTTTTAATTTCCTGATGTTCTGAGTGTTTGGTTTGTATGTGGTTTCACTTTTTTTTTTTTTAAGGGCAAACAAAGAAGTAATTTCTACTCTTAAAATTCATCTATCTGTTTGCAAATAAATCTTTAACAACTTTAAAAGAGCACTGCACTTACTTCCAAGCAAAAGTGCCTTTGTTCTGTCTGTATGCAGTTCAGCTGGAAGACGTGTATGTGGCACTGAATCTGAATATAAGCTACCTGTCAATGGAGATTATTATTTCCAGTGCAGTTTTCACTGGTAGTGACTGTACAGCTGGGATATAGCTGGCTTGCCATCACATGATTCAAAACATAGGTTCACTTACTTCCAATTGCGAAGTTCTGCGTAGATTGTTGCTATTCTGGTAAATCAGTATGGCCTAAAATACAGCACAAATGGTGTATTTAATCCCAGAAAGGCTTTAGGATAATCTATTTTGGATAATTGGAGAGAAAGAGACTCAAATTGCTTTTCTCTCCAGCTCTCCACATTGGGATCCCAACATTTGTGATGAGAGTCTTGCCCTATATACTGTGTTTAGGACAGGGATTGGAAGAGTGATTTGGTCCCTTCCATGCTGAAGATACAACCGTTCTCATAACCCACAGGTGTTCTTGTAGTGCAGTATATAAATGCTGTGTTACCTTGGTCACACTCTTGGCCAAGTCTAAGTAAATTTTTGCAACCCTTTAGTTCGGGATTTGGCTAAATATAGAGACGATTTTATGGACATCCACCTGCCTGAAGAAATTTATCACTTCCAAAAGCTTGTTAGTAACAATTGTAAAATTGTTGAAAAAACTGCAAGAAATGGTCAAAAGAATCAGCAGGAAATAGTTGGATATACTGAAGAAATTAGTATTAGTTTTTAGTATTGCCCTATTATCTGCCTATTTATATATACAAAAAAGGCAAAGATGTAAGAACGCAAGATCTAACTTGCTGTATTTAGAATAAGAATTGTCAAAAATGCCTAGTTGGTCTTTGATACTACATTTACATTTTTACATCACACTTCATTTGATACTGCTACATTTAAATGCTAATACTGAATAGCTAACAAATTTTTTTTTTCTAATCCAATCTATGGTCCTATTTGTATTTTTCAGTTTAGGTTTAATATGATAATTCCATGTTTGCAGGTGACTTCAATCCTGCTAGACTGAGACCTGAAACTCCTTTAATGTGCTGCAAGTGTAAAACAAAGTATTTTTGTTTGGATTACAGGTTTCTGCAAGTGCTTCCAGCTTCTATTGAGGATGAGAAGCTTTTGGTAGATATCCTGAATTTTCTAAACAAATTGCTTAGAGAGCAGAGAGCAAGTTTGGAAACAGACCATCTAAAGTGGATGCTGAAAACATTGCATACGAATGTAAGAGTATACCTAAGTTAGTTGTAGACTACAAAATGATGTAACCGTAACCTGTTTTTGTTTGTGGTGAGCTGCTCTAGGAAAAGGACTTCTCAACAAAACCAAAAAATATCAGAGCTTGTAGTTTTAATGTCTGTTACTTTGTGGTCTGTACTACAGTTTTAGTGTTTGGAGCAGTTAACTTTGAACAAGAGTGACTTACCTTCCCTCTTTTGTTTGTTATATGAATTGTTTCTCTAAAGCGAAATGCATTTGCCAAACGTAAACAC
The DNA here is from genome assembly GCF_036370855.1 of Dromaius novaehollandiae. Taxonomy (NCBI): domain Eukaryota; kingdom Metazoa; phylum Chordata; class Aves; order Casuariiformes; family Dromaiidae; genus Dromaius; species Dromaius novaehollandiae. The sequence continues at coordinate 109,630,846 of NC_088099.1, forward strand.
CATCTACCTGTGTGTTTAGTTTGCTCTGGTGCAATGAAAGGATGAAGTAATATGTTGTATGTGCTAACTTTTCCAGACACCTTTATTTTTGTGTACCTCAGGCAGTTTTTAGGAGTAGGTTTATGGTAAAATTAGTATCAAGAACCTCTCAAAAATAAAAACATCAGTGTATTTTTTTCCCCACACTTACTTACATAATTTTGAAACCAATTTGATTTCCATTTGATTGTATTAAGGCAAAGATTGTAAAGCAAAGATGTGAAAATTAAGATTTCTAACTAAACTATTCGTTGCGGTCTATGTATTGCAGTCACTCCTCTGTTCCCCTTTTTATAATATTAAAACACCAAGAGGATAGTGAGTGAGGTAACAGCATATTCTTTTCCTTGAATGTCATTATTTTAGAGCACCTGAATTATGAATAGTCAGTTGTATTTGTCCTTTACTGACATAATATATTTCTATGATTTTTTTTAATGTAGAACCAGGAAAATGATGGGAATTCTGCTTGCCCTTCCTGAGACCATGCTATTATGAATATAGTGAACAAAATTATAATTGTAATACCAAATTCTTTTCTAGTTCATAAAATAGTAACAAATTTCTGCATTTTGAATAAGCTTACAGAATATTTATGGAAAAGTTTGCAAGCCGTAACTCACTTAGCTTTCTTTTCCTAGTATGCTGCTCATCTCAGTAAAAGACAGGATAAAGAGAAGTACTTAACACAAAGGACAGCTGCCAGTTATATCTATCTAGCTTGGTGTATTATCTGACAGTTTGTTTTCTAACTGTATTTTCTATTCTTTTGCTTCCAACTTTGCTTACTTTTAGGACCCATTTTCTAAATATCTGGTAAAAATATAATTTCTCCTTCTGTTCTTTAAGCTCCAAATACCTTTATAAATTATTTTACACAGGAGTTGAAGTGAAATTTATCCATTTTTATATGCTGGAGATTTATGTAATTTAGATAAATGGTTCAACTCACTGTCAACTTACTGTCTTTTCTCTCTCTCTTTTTCATGAGGCAATATAAAGAGTAGAGATAAGTGGGTTTTTTTAAAAGACAAATCCTCTCTATACTGGAGCTTACTGTTGATGACAGTCGAAATCATTTAGGTGAGGTAGTGGAATCATCTACTTATTGAGACAAAAGATGTTTTCTAAACCTGTTTGCAGTCTACTGTTAATGGTGTTATTACAATATTACTGCAGGAAAATTGTGCAACTGGTAGGTATGAATGAATTCAGTTTTTTTTCTTTCAGGCTGCAGATTTCATACAGGTGTTTTAGAACTTTCTGCTTGGCAGAGAGATACAAGTGAACATTATCTGTCTTGCATTAGGAATAAGAAGAACTGAAAATTAAGATAAGGTTTTGCTTTCAATATGTCTGTTACTTCATTTTCGATTTAAGGTTGTTGTAATCTAAGTGAAATACTTTTACTACCCAGAGGAAGGTATTATATGAGTATAAAGTTCAATTGTTATGGTAAAACTTGCATGAAAAGTATTGCAAGTATGTAACTTTGTTCTTTTCAGTTTTTTAGACAAGTGTTTTGCATTGGAGAGAGCCATTCTATCCAATACTGTTCATTTAAGATAAGTGTGAAATAGGAAAAAAATAAGAACAAACAGAAATAAAGATAACAAAGCTTTCATTATATTTATCAAAATATAATAATCCAATCTTGCTGTATAAAAATAATTATTGAGTACCAAAGATAGTGATGGCTTCTGTTTTAGAAGTTTGCATTATAAAGTATCGTTTTTCTCAAATACACTGCCCTCAAAGTAAGCTTGTTCATGGTCTTACGAGAGATATCCTATGTAAAATACAATCTGCATGCACTTGTGTTTTCCCATTTCAAAATACAATCTAAGCTTTTACAAATAAGTGTTGGTAGTCTTCATTGCTAATACTTGTAAACTGAAGTATCTGAGTATTTTGGTCAACTGAAGTATTCTATGTGGCTAACTGGGAATCCTATAAATTCTTGTAAATTTGTCTCTTTCAATATATTCATAGAAAAGCTTTAAATGAGGTGGTTTTCAATCTTTCAAGAAATTTAGCTGTACAAGATGCATCTTGAACTAGTATTTTTACTATGTGTTTTGTTTCTTGTGATTTATTTTTTCATTGCAGGTTATTGGTGCATGTAACTTCAACTTTTCTTGACTGTACTGATTCAAAATACACTGTATGATGGCTTATACCAGGAGATTTTAAAGGCATTAACAGTACATTATTTTATGCCATTTAGTAGATTCAAGTAATAGGTAATTGTAGGAAGTTTTTACTGTACGTTTTACAGAAATACTTCTTAGTAAAATGATCGTGGAATTTGTGATTTATAAGATCTGTGATTTGCAAGCTATGAACAGAAAAATGGTTTTAGTGTAGGTATTAAAGCAGGATGTCAATACTGCATTGTGTGAATGTATTTTTATTACTTTACTTTATTCTAGAAGCCAAAGTCACTCTTGGACCTCTTGGTGCGACCAGAATCCCAAGTGCAGGATGCAATAGATGAAATACAGACAGCTGTCAGGCAGCAACTGGATAAAGAACTTATTCGTCTTTTTAACACATTGCTATTTTGCTCCATGTCAGTGACTGACAGGTACGTTGTAAGGGATCTGCTCATATAATTCCAATTGAAGAGCGTAATATCTAGTGAGACTGTATCTCAGTCAGAATTTATATATGATTACATGGTGACACAATTATTTAAAACTGTAAAAATGGAATATACTCCTCTTGAATTGAAGATCAAAGTTTGGTGGGCCTTTTCACAATAAAATTAGGAAATTAACCTGGAAGGGTATGCAGTAGTGGTCACTTTCTCAAGAAATGATAATTAAATTTGATAACTTGGTTGACTTCCTAGCAGTTATTTTTAGGAAATAAAACAATAAAATATTTGAAATACCAACAAATGTTTATTTTCATCCAGCTCCTTTTTGGCCTAATAAAATGCATCTCTGCACATCAGTCATTAGCTTGGACATCTACTTCCTGCATGAAGTTCCAATCCTTTTCTGCCAATCAAAAATAAAAAGATGAATTTCTATTTTCTTTTTTTTTTCCTTTAAAATAATTTCCCACTCTTAATCTTTCCATCCAACTGTATTCTAAGGGATATTAAAACTGCAGCTTGACATAATACATATATAAGTGCCAAAGCAGAACAATTGATAAAGATACTTTCTTCAAATCAGTATCATCTTCTTTCTGCCAACTCATTTATTCAAGTTATTAAATTTTGACAGATGAAAAAAGGAGGATTACAGAAATCCTTGCCAGTTCTGTCTCTAGCTGAATTCTAGACTGATTGAAACATTTTTAAACTTGTCTCTTGAATCAGAATAAACATAAATATACCTACCTTTTGGTTAAGAAGTACTGTTATTATAAGATGCGATATTATGCTTTCAGAGTCTGGGTGAGGCTATAAATGTCATATTTGCTTCCATCTTATTCTGTGCACGAGGCGATAGTTACTCATTCAGATGCTGAGGTTGACAAAATAACAGAAGAAGAATGAGGCATTGGTCTCTTGTAAAATGATTCATTATAATAACTTTGTACTGATAGCTGATTCCTTTTTTGCTTTTTACAATTAATCCAGAGAAGGCTTGGAACTTGCAGGCTCTTTCAGAACAGAGCTGGCTCTGAAGCTGCTACAATGCTTAAGGCTAACAGATGCGCCACACTTTTATGGACTCCCTTCATTGGAAAGAATACTACGAGGAATGGTTCATGTTACTGCACTTCCAGACTGGAGTACATATTCTGCTACAGTTGAACCTATCACAATTTGTAAGAAATATTTAACAGGTCTTCTTGAAGTAAGTAGGTTATGTTACGTATTTTTGGTGTGAATGCTTATAAAGCACAATGTAATTAATGACATTATGATTTTTATGCTGTACTTCTAGTGGATATCATTGCCAGGAATAGGGGTTGGGAAAGATGTTTTATTTCCTGCCAAGTAAATAGCAGGAAAATGAAGGCTAGATCGAGTGATGTGAGTCTGTACATTAAAAAAAAAAAAAACAAAAAAACAAAAAAAAACAAAAAACCAAAAAACACTAAAAAGTCAAGAGTACAAGAAAGACAGGGACCTACTGGGGAGAATTTGCCCTCGTGGCAAAGAGCCCCTAAGATGATTAAGGGTCTGCAGTGTTTCTCATATGAGGAGAGGCTGAGAGAACTAGGAATGTTTAGCCTGAAGAAGAGAAGGCTCAGGGGGATCTTACCAGAGTTTATATATCTGAAGGGAGCACATAAAGAAGACGAAGCCAGACCCAACTCAGTGGAGCCCGTTGACAAGACGAGGCAATGAGCACAAATTGAATTTGCAAGAAATTCTGTCTGAACTTAAGAAAACACTTCTTTGTTGTGAGAATGGCTGAATACAGGAACAGGTTGCCCAGGGGGGTTGTGGGGTCTCCATCATTGGAGGTATTCCAAATCTAACTGGACAAAGCCCTGGGCATCCTATTCTAGCTGACTCTGAGCAGGGGATTGGACCAGATCTTCTATACAGCTCTCTTCCAATCTCAACTATTCTATGATTCTGTGAAGTGCAAATAAACTGATGTTTGCTTATAATGATTGCATATATTGTATGTGCCTTCTTCCTCTGTTTTAGAGGTAATGTCAAGTGACAATATTTTAAGCAAGATTAAAAATAGCCTTTTATAACTGAAGCATTAAAGAGAGAAATCGAAAATATTCTCCCATAGGCAAAAACCTCACGTGAAAGTGAAAAAAAAATCAGTAACTCATTAGGCAGGTTATTTACATAGAGAAAGAAGAAAAGAGATGATTTTTGTTAGATCCCTTATTTCCAGTGTTCCCATTAGTTTCAGTCCATGGATTTGGTAGACAAGTAATATTCACTCCTAAAATTACGTCTTTCAAAATGTCCAGTCTTCAGTTATGTTACAATTTTTTGTGGTGCTTAAAACTGTATGAAAAACATAGATTTGGCCTTTCGATAGATTATTTTACAGGTATACAGTGAGGTACACTTAGAAGCTTTATTTTTAGTTTCAAATAGTAAAATTTGTTGCATTGTTAGAGATTTGAAAAAGTCTTAGAATGTATTTTTTAATTCATTTGTGCTTCTGAGTTATATGAATACCTACTTGATAACTATTTGGAAAGCTTGCATGCAGGTGATTATTTTAATCAAATTCATGATGAAACAAAGTATAGTGTTCTAGGGAAAAGTCTTAAATTGTCAAGATTTCTGGAATAGAAATAAATATTTTAGAGCTGCTTGATTAGATGAGCTCTTCAGTTTGAAATCCAGACTAAAAATGGCACTAAGCTGTAGGTACTGTCATAAGGAATAAATGTTATTACTAGACAAATTGGTAATAAAACATCAGTTAAGATGAAATCAGCTGGTAACACACAAGTTCTATATGCAGAAGAGTTATGTAATTTTAATTGGCCCAAACGTAAAAATAAATGTAAAATAAAGGTTTCTTTGGGGTTGGTGGGGGGGAGGAGTGTGGGGGAGTGAAAGGAATTGGGACACTGGGACAGTGAAAAAAGAATGAATGACAACAAAAATGGAGAGGTTTTAAATCCCAATGCTTTGGGATGAAAAATGCATCTAAAAGTGTAAGTCTTAAGATTATAATTTAGAAAAAATATTTTGGTCATGTTTTGTTATATGCTTTTCATCTTAACTTGTATGGTTAATTACATTGTCAGAGATGGTTTATTTTGTATTAGGTTTCCATGATCTTTATTTCTGTTCATTAGGATATGATAAAGAAAACATTATTCCAGTTCAATTAAAACATATAAACGACCCTCTTTATTGAGCACAGAATTTTGAAAAGAAATAATATTCTTAATTCCAAACATAGAACTAACTGGGCACAATAGAAGGAATGTTTCCATCAAAACACATACTTTGAGGTCTCTCTTCAGGATTCATTCTTCAAATGAGGAACACTGAAGCTGAATAACAGCCAGCTACAAAACACTGAACCTCAGGGGTTGAACCATATAAGAAAACAATGTATGACCAAGTGACTTATAAATAAAATGCTCTCAATGTGCATCTAAAAATGTGTATTTGATAAAATCTACCATCTTTCCATGAATTTAAATTATGATTTATTAGTGTGTAGGACAGCATATGCTTATCTGTACACTACTTACAGTAAAGCTACCATGAAATTGTTCCACCACTCCCAGGTCATTTCATCATTTTATGTTGAATGGGGAGGAAACGCTATGTCCTTCATGGGAAAAGGTGTTACAAAAAGCACAGTTCTTTGCTTGCTTCACTTGTCCCATGAAATGATGGCTCAAGCCAAGGATATGGTGAGTACACTATAGTTGTCCTTGACTTGTCATTTGTGAAGGTTGTGCATAGATGTATTTTTACTGCTGAAGTTCAATTATAATCTAATTTTTGTACATGGTCAGTGGAAAATGTCTTATGTAACAATACACAAAAATGTCTTATGTAACAATAGACAGTAAAAGAGTATATATCTAGTACTTTCATTTAGCATATAGTGTTGGATAAATTAATAGGAGAAAGTATTTTGTACAAGATAGCTGAAAGTTCAGTTCTACCTTGCTGAAACTGAGTACCATCATTCTCCAAATAAATCTGTAGATTTAGAAGAGCCTTCTTTCAGAAGAAAGTATGACTTTGTATAAAGAATGAGAAATCAAGGTTTTATGTATAATTAATAACTTCAAGGTTTTGTACATTACATAACAACATTATTTCTTAAGCCTTATATAGATAACAGGCTTTTTGACTTATGTACATGCATATGTATATACATACGTGGAAGAATCTGATTATTTTTCACTTGTAAAAGGAGCTATCATTATTTATAATCAAACTCTATATCTGTGCTTAATGTCTATGAGCATATGTTGAAAGCCAATTTTTGAGAGTTTAGAAAAATTTGCCTTCATCCTGAGGCAGCTAAAGCACATCCAGCAGTTGAGTATAAGCCATATGGGAAAGTTAAAATCCACTCTAGTTAATATCTGTGGTGGCCACAAGTGAAAAAACTTCAAATACGATCAAGTACACTTCCTTGTAAATAGAAATAGCAATATACTTGCTTCCTCAAATGCCACATGTCTCTATTTGTGTACTCCTTCAAGATATCAAGTGTTGACAAAGTTTATCAAAATCACTGGGTACAGAGAATTAAGTAGACTGTAGGAAGACTGAAGCTTCTAGAGAATTAGATCATAAATGCGTAGAAGGAGGAGTAGACTTGAACTGTTTTTTAAAACAGTCTTACAGAATAATATGAATGATTGTATAATGATCAGTGGTATATTTGTGACTATGAATCATAATCTCTGTGTATACAACAGTTACTATCTAGACTATTCTAATAACTTATGCTCATAAAGAAATTTTAAATCCTGACCATTATTTACAATTATGATTTAGTGTCAAGTCTTAGGGAGAGAGGAATAAAAAATGAGCCTTATTCCTCTGTGCAAGCAGCAGTAGACAAAAGGTACTCTGGATACCCATGCCTAAAAAAAAAAGTTTGTCATTTATAAAACCAACTTAAACAGTTTAATGACTTGAAAGGAAAGCTAGTTAAAAACAATTTTTTTTTTTCTTTGCTCATCAGCATTATTATGGACCATTCTGTTTTTTCAGTATTAAAAGAACTGCCTTGTTGGGTCAGACGTTAGATCCATTAGCCCATACTGATGGACTGAGGTGATTAACAGATGTTTATGATAAGGAGAACACAAGAAATAAAGCATGTATTTAAGGTGTACTGGAGTAATAACAATCTATCTTCCTTTTTTTTTTTCCCCCTTTTTTTATGGTCTTGTTCACTGACCTATGTTTTCTATTTCATTTTGTATTTTAATGCAAAAAAATTAATCAGATTGTAAAAATCAATGCTTATTATTATTGATACTGTTTGTATTGAGAAGATCCATGCAAAATACTGTGCTCCAAATGAAATTTGAGTGATCTACTGTGTTAAAATCTATAGAACCAAGTTGGTCAGAAAACAGATCTCTAAAATTTTAGATATCATGATTCATTATGAACTTAATTCATTGTTTGTGTAGTGACATGGTTTTGCAAAGTACTTTGCAAGTGTGTTTCTTTGATCTGAGCTAAGGAAATGAATTTGCAAGGTCAAGCTTAGTTTCCTGGAATCTTCAACTAAATGGTATATGGTACTGTGTGTGACTCCATTTAAATCAGGCGACAAGTACATGAAGAACAGGAAAGAATTATGATCAAAGAAACAAACACATGTTGGTCTCATTTGATATTTTTATGTGTGTGTATATATATATATATATATATATATATATATATATAAAGAGAAAGGTGATGTTAATAATGAGTGAAAATAAATGTAAAGAGCAATTTTTGAATAGAAATCATTATCCTAATATTCAAGTGAAATATTAAATATCTCTTTAGCACTACTATCCTAATCTTAGCAGACACAAACTTAATTTTACTCAGTAGGTGAAGTCAGTGAGTTAAGCATATCTTTACAGAAGGAGAATCAAAATCTTTTTTTCTGTAATATTAGTGTTGCGTGAATTTAAAGTCTTTTAATATGTAATTAATAGCTCAGGGTGTTGGTAGGCTGGCATGAAATTGAAGGATTTATAAAATTTCTTTCTTTATTTTCTGTTATCAGGACTGGGTGTCTCTTTGGTCCTTGCCTTATGATAACAATGAAGAGCAAGTTCCTTCTCAGCTAGGTCTGGCATGGCTGGTTCCTTTATGGGTAGATAGAGACCCTGAGGTTAGTTAATACACTGTTAAGTTGATGTCTTATTTTGGCACTTAAATATTTGCAATATTTTTGTTTCATTAATTTGTTTAATATTAAAGCTACTGTTTTGAATTATTCAAAACATTATTGACTATATTCTGAATAACAATAACAATTGGGGGGAATATTTCCATATAAACATCTGAGCAATGCTTTCCTACATCTCTGATCTTCCCTCTTGTTAGTCACTCATGATAATGATTCATAAAGCAGTGTTGGTGAAAACTGCCTCATTTAGATGCAAAGCAGAAACATTGAACTACACACATGAACTACAAATTTAGAGCAAATGTGTTTGATGTAAATCTGTTTGATTTTTGTGAAAGTTTGTTAACCGGAGCTATTTTTAAGTGGTAAAACATAAAGAATATTGAAGACTATCTTAATATTTTAAATATTCAAAGTATTTTTTAATTAATTCTATAATTATTACTTACACATAGTTGTGATTGTGGAGATACGACCAGAGAGAATCTAAGAAAAAAAGTTCTTGCTCTTAGAAAGATTCCTCCTAAGCTACAGATTCAGTTGCTCTAACTCTATAAAAATTTTAATAATTAGTGTTGCTTATTACTGTAAGAAATGTGGCTTTGTATTGTGCTTATTTGTACTAGGTCAGATTTACGTCACTTGGAATAGGATCAGCTCTTACATCTCTCAAAGTAGGATGTATTGCTTTAGCAGAAAGCTGCCAAAATATTTCAGGAGGACTATCGGGAACGGTGATAAATATCCTTCTGGACCAATCTGAATGTAGCATGGTGCGCAGGGAGGTATGTTTCTTGTGTCCTTCTGCCATCTTAGGTTGTGGGTTTTCAGCATATGTCTAAAGCAATGAGCTAATATGTAGATCGTGCTGTTCAATTTGATGTTTTATTGAGTTGTGATGTAGCAATGGGAATACTGATGTTTTCATTTCTTTCAGGCTGCTTTTATTCTACAGAATCTCCTTGTGATCCCAATTCCTACTGAAGATGTGAAAGATTGTACTTGGCAAGTGAGTGACTATTAACGTTTGATGAGAAGGTCACAGTGTCATAGAGAGACATTGTTTGATATAAAAACTTATGTCAGCATATCTAGAAAAAATAAACTTGCTTACCTACATAATATCAGTAATGTTTTAGGATACAAACTGGTCATTTATTTTGCCCAGACTTGGAATGCAACATGATTTGAATGGTATGAGGAAGGTCTATGCATGTGATGTTTATAATATGTTTTTAATATGTTTCTAAATTAATCTATGAGTGACTGGAAACAAGCCTTTTCAGAGAGAGACAAAGAAGCTTGTTACTTATATGTAATTTTGAATGCTGTCTAAAAAATACTGTTTTTATTTTGTATATGCCTGAAGATTTTAAGTGTGGATCTGAATTTTGGAAATGGCATGAAAATTGTCATAGAATCATAGAATGATTGAGGTTGGCAAGGACCTTTGGAGATTGTTTAGTCCACCCCCCTGCTCAAAGCAGGGTGAAGAAGAGCGGGTGGCTCAGGGCTGTGTCCAGTCAGGTGTGGAATATCTCTAAGGATGGAGACTCCACAACCTCTCTGAGCAGTCTGTTCCAAAGTTCAGCTGCTCTCACACACAAAAAATGTTTCTTCTTCTGTTTAAGTGGAATTTTGTTTTAATTTTTGCCCATTGCCTCTTGTCCTATCATGGGGTACCACTGAGAAGAGTCTGGCTCTGTCTACTTTGTTCCCTACGCACATCGATAAGGTCCCCCCTGAAACTTCTCTGCTCGAGACTGAACAGTCCCAGATCTCTCAGCCTCTCCTCATATGAGAGATGCTCCAGTCTCTCAGTCATCTTTGTGGCCATTCACTTGGACTCACTCCAGTATGTCTACGTCTCTCTTGTACTGGTGAGCCCAGACCTGGACCCAGCACTCCAGGTGTGGCCTCACAAGTGCTGAGCAGAAGGGAAGGATCACTTCTGTCAGCCTGCTAGCAGCACTCTTCCTAATGCACCCCAGATTGTTCTTGGCCTTCATTGCCACAAGGGCGCTTTGCTGGCTCATGGTTGACTCGCTGTCTGCCAGGAGTTCTAGGTCCTTCTCTGCAGAGCTGCTTTCCAGCCAGTCGGCCCCCAGCCTGTCCTGGTGCATGGGATTATTCCTCCCCAGGTGCAGGACTTCGTACTTCCCATTGTGAAACTTCCTATTCCTGTAGTAAAATATGTTATTGTATTAGTATATTTAGTAGTGGACTAAATCAGTGAAGTATTCAAGGATGACTATATTTACCAAGATTCCTGCCTTTTTGGATTTGATACCAAAATTGGAAAACATCTGTAAATCATCAATGAATGCAGTGGTGCTACAGCTGAATTTAAAACAGCTGAGGATCAAACTGAAATACGTGTTGTTCTTAATCTCTGTGATGACATCCGAATTGTCCCATCTTAGCATGTATTGTATAGCCCCAGTTCTGGACTTACCTGATGCTGAAGTTTAGTTACCTTTTGGTTGTCTTTTTCTTGTGACTTATTAATAGTTAGACTCTCCTTCAGTCAGACGGACTGCCAACTACTGTGGCAACAGACCACTTCATCATATTTATTTTTCTTCTCCAGTATACTTGTACCAGCTTTTCCAGTTCTGATCTGGAGCCAGTCATCTCATCTTACTTTCAACAGCCTTGATTCATTTCATGTAAAGGTCTTTAAATGAGAGTTCCTAATTTTTCACCTCCTGTTGCTATGATACCCATTCTGCCTGGCCATATTTTTTCTGGTCTGTGAGGTCTTTCTTACACTTAGAACAACGGTACCCATGTAGGTTCCTTCTGGAGAAATGTACATAGCCTGTTTTATCTGTTTCTTTTCACAAAAGATCAAGTTAGTGCTGGAAGATACTATTCCTACTTTATCAGGAGAGGCTGCTTATGGCTCAGCTGCACATAAAATCAATTATGCTATTTCTTCCAGAGCTGCATTTTACAGTATGTCTTATCTTTCCTTTACATCTCACAGTAAAGAAAGATGTTCAGGTAGTGTCTCAGATCTGGCCCTTGTTTCAGTCTTTGTATTAGGTACTTATATTTTATCAATATAAATCATAGTTCTTTAAAAATTTAATAGCAGGGGATTAGCAAGGGCAGACATTGTAACTTATGGGTCTAAAGCTGCTTTTTAATTCTTTTTAAACATTTCAAGAACTATGATGAGGTGGCAAAAATTGAATCTAGTTGCAGAATTCCAAGTGAATTCTGGTGATATTAATATGAGCTTTGAGTCAATATGATTCTTATTAAAAAGTGCATTTTAATGGAAATTGCTTGTCACTTAATAAGTGTTCATACTGAAAGATACCAAACAACACTTCATGCTAATGTTAATGAAAACTGAAAATATAAGCAATAATTAAAACTATAAGACCACTAGAGAGTTATTTTTTGCCTTGCACAGAATGGGATAGTTTGTCTGTAGGACAGTTAATGCAAGCAAAGTTCAAAGGAAAGCTAATAAGAGGATTTAGTGAATAGCGGGAATAATGTTTCATAGCCAAAGTAGAGCATTATTGTTTTATCCCTTAGGCAAATGGGTTTGGAAAAAAAAATGCTGTTCCTATAGAGATTATAGGCAATTTTTTTTTCATGTGAATGTATGTTGTCTTGCTGTTATGCAGTTGATTTGCTTTATAATAATTCAATTTGCTGTGCTGCTTTGAAAGTGGCACGAGTAAAATCAACCTGTGTAAAGTGTTATGAGACTAGAACACACTGCGTTATCTAAAGATTGCTGAAGTCAGAGCATGTTGTCAATGTGACTGATGAATGACTTTCTAGTGCAGCCTTCCTGCCATAAAGTGCTGGCATAGTATTTTAAACTGGCAAAGACAATGCTGGATAGTAAAACTTTGACTAAATGTAAATATACAAAATTTCTGAAGTATTTATGTGTCATAGTTAATACCATCCAAGTATATTGCTGACTGTGCATGATTACAGTTTTATAGTTCCTTGTAAACAGTTTACGTGAAGTAGCGTTCTTTTCCAAACTATTTATGTTACATCTGGTTCTTCATTAATTAGTGTAAAAGGCAAATAATGAAAGTAGTCTGTTTATATATCACAGCAACCAGAAAGAACAGGCAATAGCCATCCAAAACCTCAGCCATAACTTATAACACAAAATAGTTTTACCCCTTCCACTTTATCCATTGCTTTTTTCTTGCAAATAAGCTTGTATTCAGTGTAAATGGTGGGACTGGATCAGATCTAGCCTGTTGAGGATAAATGGTGTTTTTCAAATGACTTATTTGCAGCTGATTTAACTTGTCTGTCTCCTCAATGCCAAAGAAAGTTTCTAAATAGCATTGGTAGATTTTCTTTCCTGTAATTTTAAATAGTTTCTGTTAAAGTACTGCCAGATGCCTACTCAAAAACTTCATTGCAGAATGTAATTGGTTTGAATTTTTCTCGTCTGGGTTCTTTTTGCCAATTAACACTTTTATTATTATGGTCCTTCTAAAACAGGTTATATCTTAGCTGAGCAAAGACTTTTTGTTTTCTTCTATTATTGGAGAAAGCACTGGAGGAATACTGTGACAAAAGCAGGCAAATCAAACTTGATTTAAAATAATACTATGAAGTCTGTCTTTTAGGGTAAATCCAACTCTCCAGAATGTTTTCCCTGAAATCAATATTTAAAAACAAGTTAATGTAAAATATTCTTCAAAGCGAATTTCTTTCTTTTTATGTTTTATTCTCTAAATAAGTCTTTTATTATAGTAGATTGGAATAGATAACTGTAATGTAAGGGCAGTATATTCTCCAATAGGCAGACCTTATTTTATGTTAAAGATTCCTTTAAAGAAATGGTCATTGTGAACTTCATGTCTTCAGGGACCCTGTGTATATGATGAAGAGTCTGGTCTCTCACAGATCGGAAAACCTGCACTTCAGGCCCTTTTCTATCACTGCCACTTCTATGAACATTTGAATCAGATGGTGAAGCACTGTTACCTAGGATGTTACATGTTTGATTTGGATTGTTCCAAGGGAGACAACCTGATCATAGAAAAAAGTGGTATAACTGGTAAGTGACACTAATGTAACTTTGTATTCTTAATCTAATTAAATAATTTCCAGTTTTGAGTAATTTACCTCAAGTAATTCTTAATAAAAATGGAGTTTAAACTGAATAACTAACGCATGAATTTGGATATACTGTTAAGTTAAAAGGTTGCCCTTAAGATCTAAGAGTTGATAGTTCACTAGTTCAACAGATCTCAGAAGTAGCTTTGAACTCATTTATGTCTTCAAAAAAGTTATAAATGGAAAAGATGTATTTGGTTCTACAGTCCATTTTCTTGCAAAATATTGGTGAAAGAATACTTTTTATAGCAGTGACTTCATGAAAGACCAGTATAGTAAAAGGGAATAGGGGGAAAAAGAAATACATGGACTGTTTTTAAAACTGTACACTCCTACTTTTGTGTGTGCTTTTTTTGCTTTTATTTTCAACTTAAAGGTATATAATTTGGAAAGGCCTCTGAGGTGCTGAAGTCAGCTGTATTCTAGGACACGCAAATGTAATTTAATTCATAGACTGAACTAATTAAGAATTTAGATTGGTTACATTTTTTTTAACCTGTATGACCTTGGAATATGCCAGATCATTAGATTTTTTTTAATACTGATTTTTGTTTTGTTTTGTTTTTTGATACTTGTCTCAACTGAGGTCTGCAGACTTAATTGTATCACTTCTCTGTATTCCTTTTGATTAAGTATAAGAATCTTTTGTAAATTATTTTATTCTTTTCTGTGAAATTGAACTTACGCTGGACTGGTTATGACAAAAGCTCAGATGAATGACCTGTATCCGCTAAGGAGAGTGAGAGAGCTAAGACCACTGGGGACCAGGAGTCACAGGGTGACCATACTCATACCCATCAGGGCACGAGGGGCAAGTGCTCGTTGTGCTACCACTAACAGAGAAGCACCAGAAGTGTGTCTCTGTGTGCGTGTACACTTGCATCCACGCACACATATGTGTTTCTCTGCAGTACGTGACTGAACACCACTCTTTACTTGGTGAGGGGGGGAGAGGCTGAGAACTGGTGATTTATAGCAGCATTCGTAAGACAAGCTTCTTAGCTCCAGGCTATAGGAATCTGGAGAAACATATGTCTGTCAGAAAACCTTATCTTTTGAGAATATGTGATTATATAATATAAAAACTAATTAATGCTGGTTAAAAGGGGGGTATTCCTAGTATAGCATTCAACTCTTTCATCTGTTTTATGCCTGTAGAGAGTGTTTGCAAAACTAGTGTAATATATTAACAACAGACCCAAGAAAAGTAATTAGAATTTATATATTTTTGGCTAACTTGCTGAGTTATCAGAGAAATTCCTCAGCAAAAGACAAATATAAAAAAATGCAGACATAGAAATCCTCAATTTCTTTTTGGTAGTTCGGTTAATTAATCGATGCAATATTGTATGTCAGAGCAACTCATCTTCCAAGATAGTAGAACTTTTTAGTGGACACTGGAGATTTGGCTTTGTTCTTGAAATTACCTCAAACAACATTATTCTGACAGCTTTGAAATAAGAGAGGAGAATCTTCTATGAGATTTCTCTTCAGGAACAACATAGTTGTTTTATTTATTAAAAAAAAAAGAAAAAGGAGGGCAGGACAACTTGTGCTCCATTTTTAGTACTGTAGTGCTTGAAGGGCTTGTTAGTCTTTCATACTTTCAGAAACGTTGTTAATCTACAAAGATCTGCTTTTCAGTAGGTCCTTTGTCATCTCTTAGAAGAGGATTTCCTTTTGGCTTATCTTTCTGAAACCATTTTTGTAATTTTTTGATGCATTTTCCTCAGGTTTTTCAGCAACTCAAAAAAAAAAAACAAAACCTTACCTAATTTATAAAGGTATGTTAAAAATAAAGTTAAATAGCTAAGAGCTTAGAGCGCAGATATCTCTAGGACTTTCTTCTGTGATTTTTGAATTTGGAAGCTGTATAATCCAGTGCTATATTGTTTTTGGTTTTTTTGTCCTATGTGTAAAAGCTTCCAAAGAAAACCTTTAATTGACAGGCTTCCACTATACAATATTTTGGCACTTTTTATTCTGAAACAGATTTATAAAGTACTTCTGCCTTCAATAGGCCTACCAATATCGGTTCTCCTTAAACTACCTTCTCCTAAAATAAGAATTTGAAACTTCTTTTGAAGATGAAAACATCTACTCATTACGTATTTGTGCTGTGAGACCCAATTTCTTCAATATTTCTCTTATTATTTTGTAAATATAACTAAAGCTGAACTATTTCAAATGATTAAAGCCTCTGCAACTGCAATTTGAGCTGAATGTATTTTTTGCTAGGCTTATGTTGTAGCTGAACATAGCATATTTTCATTGCTGCTTATTGGAGGGATTTGCTGGATAATAACTCATAGGTGCAACGTGTGAAAACCTGTTAGAATATTCTGAGATCTACAGAAGGAAAACTGATCATCTACTTCTGTTTCACTGAAACAATGATTTGTAAAGCTTGCTAAAGCACTCTGCTGGTCTTGTGGTAATGAAAAAGAAAACTTTTTTTTTTTTGTTGGATTTTGATTTTTTTATCCTTTTTTGGTTTTCCTACAGATTTTGATGATTCTCTTAATCTTTGGAAGGTTCCATCCACTCAAAGCCAGTCTTCACATTCTCTGTCAACATCTGATACTATGGTAACTTCCAGAGTAACCTGTTTATTTTAAATGTATGGTTGTTCATGAAATGATTTGAAGAAAATTAGCACTGTTGTAAATGCTGAAAGAAAAAGCTGAAACTAAATTGAAACTTACTCTAAATTAGCTTTAGTACACTAATAAAAACTTTTATGGTTATTTACCTGAGCAAATATAAGCCATTTTATTTGATTTGTCTAGTTAAATGCATAAGGCAATGGTGGATTTTGTAGCTTCTCTCAGCAAGACATATTCTCTAGAAACTTCTCTGAAATTGGCTTTCTTGACAAAATGTAGCCAGATCATCTATAGTTGTCATTTCTGTTGCCTTTATCCTAACTGTCCTTTCAGAGTGATCCCACATTTACATCATACAGCTACAGAACTGGATCAGTAAAAAAACATAGCAGTACATTAGGTTAAAATTATATTATATATATGTTATAGTAAACTCTGGATTCTGAAAATGCTTTTATAAAGTGTAAAAGTTCTACAAGTATTCTCAAGACCCAAGATAGCTGTGAAAAATATGTGAAAGCAAGCGACTGCGTGATAAAATTGTTTCTGGGTGGGATGATTGTTGTAATGAGGGATTGTAAACACATGCTGTCTTTCAAGATGGCAAATGCAAAGGAGAAGAAAGTGAAGTGCTTTCTTCACCTTCCAGGATAGATTTGCAATACTGGATCAGGCTGTAGGGAAAGATTTTCTAACATCTATTAGCTACGTGATAAAAAACCATGTATTCTCAAAGATTGCAACAGAACTTCAAGAAAACTGTCATATTGCATGGCAATCCATTTTTATAACTTTATAGATATAGTTCTAATTTTTGATTTATGAATAACAACATAATTCATGAGAGCCATAAAATCACAGCTAATGCAAAGTGTAATTTAATTAAAGATATTTTTATTTAAAAAAACCCCTCAACATTTGCTGATGTAATAGTAATAGCATTATCTATAGGTTTGTTTTCCTGTATCTCCTTGATGAAATAAAATATCTCCATGAAGAAAATTATAGATCATATTCATGTATTTGTTATTTCTTATTACGTAGATCTAATCTGATACATGTTATTGCTGAAACTCAACACTTGGAACACCTGTATTGCTTCTGTTTTTCAGTATTGGATCATGGTTATTTTAGGCCAAGAAAAAGAGCGTTTCATATAGGATTGTGGCAAAGTTTTTGTTTTGGTGCTTGGGTTTTTTTTTTGTGAAGAATCATTAGATCAGGGGGCTTGCAAATTCAACATCTTCAAAGAGTTTTCCAGTTACAGAATTTTAGGTCAATGCTTTGCTTTGATTTGAAATAATCATTCAGAAGTTTCTCTTCTGCTGAATAGATGTGCTGATTTGATAAAGACTTATCAAATGCAACAGGCTACTATCTTATTTTATTGACTCATAAAGTGTTATGCAAGTTTTTTGCTATGCAAGGTGATGAAAATGAAAATATAGCCAGTATTGAAATTCTGTGTCTCAAAATATTTCATAGTTGTCATCTTTCCTTATTGCTTTGACTCATTATTGTCAGTGTATTGCTATCAAGTATTGTTACTGTTATCTGGAAAATTCTGAATAATTTAGAATTTAGTTTAAAAATTAGGGTTTTTTCCTATCTTTTTTAGCAATTTTATTAATAAACTAGATTTTCATTTATTTAAAAATATCTAGGAGATATTTTGAACTTAAATATTCAGAGCTGAATATCTGAAACGAAAATAACTGAGTGTTTATAAATCAGGACAATGGGGCTAACTTGAATACTTCTTAAAAAAAAAAAAAAAACCTTTAAGAAAATACATAAGAATCTCAAGTTGTTTAAAGGCATTTTTTTCCAAACTGTTCCTAACTGAATTATTTGAGTGTCATCTTCTTACAAGAATATAAGTGGAACAAGTTTCAGCTTTCTCTATGCATATTATTTGAGGGGAAGTTCAGTTTCAATGACTTAAAAAAAGAAGAAAAGTGCAATTTGAAATTTACTAGATCAGATTAAGGCATCTTCATTTATATGTGTAAAATAGCATCATTGTTTAACATAAAGACTTAGATTTACAGTTGCATTTAGCAAATGGAAAACTCTGAATTATTTATAGCTGAAAGCACAGTGTGATACAATGATATATTCATTTGTATCAATCTTTCAGATGTTGTCAGACCTTTTTATGTATTTGGGAGGATTATGCTCTTACACTGATGTTTGAATACAAGGTTTATAACAAGGAGTTATATACAAGGATTTTTTTTTCTTGCTTCCACTAGTGAATATAAAGATTTTACAAAACAATTATTGGATTGTGTTTTCTCTCTTAAAATGAAAAAGCTAACATTTATAAAACATTATATAATTTCCATTTGTTCTTCATATGCATTAGCATTATGAACCTTTTTAGCAGTTGTAAACTCTAGCTTTTAATGACTAGGTTGCTTCCTTTTAAAATAGTATCAGTGTTGACATGACAGATGGTAAGTTTCCATGTTGGAAGGAGAGATGCAGAGGCCTGATGTTCCAATGCCAGTATTATTTGTGAGAGGAAAGACAGAGGAAGGGAACTGAGGCTGAATAGAAACTGTATTCCAAAGAGTGGCTAGTGACTTTTAAAAACTCAGACGGTCTTAAAATTAGGCACTTGCAGTTTATTTTTTTATACATTTACATTTTGTTTTTCTACAGTCTGGCCCAAAACTTTCCATTTTGATGTTTGAGGAGGAGAAAAACATTTATAAAGTCATTATGCAAAAAGTTTATAGACTTTTGTCTCTGAATTTGATCTATTCATGAGGATATAATTATTCCAAGCCCACTAGATGGCATGCTTTCCCCATCACAGATGAAAGGGAGCCCACATATCTTACTGAAAGGGAGAATGTTGATGCGTTTGTGTCTGGTACAGATTTGATGATAACAGCCCAAATAATTGAGGGTTAGCAACTGTCAAACCAAGTAAAATTGTTTCTATCAGGAGCTCTTCTGTTTTAATAATTTTTTTTGATAATAAAACAAACAAACAAACAAAAAAAACACAACAGTTCTTCTAAATCTGTCCTTATCCATTTGTTGTATGAATGCCAATCCAGGAAGCTGAAGCTGCTTTTTGCTTCAGTAAGCCACATCCTGAATATCTTTGTGGAAGCAAAAGCTCTATCTTTTTATTGAATTCTAAGAACAGAGAAAAGGTCTGCTGAATTTCTTTGGATGGATGAGAACAGTTCAGACAAAAAGAAAAAGACACTGCTAGTTTTCTCCTTTTTCAGTTTTCATGTAATTAATAGTTAGTTTGAGCTATCCAAAGGCTGACTTTACACTGGGTTCATATAAACTTAAATGAAGATAGCATTAACTTTTTGGCTTCATCTTTTTTTCCCAAATTTGTAAAAATTAAAAGTGAGAAAATTAAAAAGCAAGTACATTAAAAACAGAAATGATTCTTATTTATTCTAGTCTATAAAGTAGTCTGTCAGAGGTCTTGCAGAGGCAGTAAGTACAACTCTGCTGATTTTATAGAGTGAAGAATTGCCATGTGGGGATGAAATCAATGACTCAAGGTCACATAAAAGGCAGTAGTAGAACTGGATTGCCTGTACTCTGTTAACTGATCTGCACTGTATTTAGTGTCTTTAAGATCTCAGTAGACTGCAGATTTTTGTCAAAATAATCTTATTTTTCTGTAAACTGTAGTGTGTATATTACAAGCAGTTCATTTCTGTGAAAATAATTTTTGTCTTTTATAGAACTAGTAGTTAAACTAACTCAATTTATCATGACAGAAAACAAACCGTTACTTTTTATTTTAACCACCATCTTTGTTTTATTTTTAATATGTATGTTTCAAGGCACCATGGAGATACCAACTTGTTTCACACTGTGTAAATATACCAGGTCTGTTTGCCCAAGACTGCCTAGAAGAATGAGCAATTGTTTAAAAACTTGGGCTAAGAATGGTGCAGGTTAGAGGATCTATAGACTTTTCCCAGATAGCTTGAAGTCATGGCCATTCTTTCCTATGAAATCTTGTTGCTATTTTATATTAAAAAAAAAAAGTATGCTTTATTTGCTGGATCTATGGTTACCAGAGTGCTCTACACTAAAGTGATTTAAACCTTTGAAAAGAGCACTGAATAGAATTAATCACTGCAAGCCTATTAAAGCAATGCCAGAGGGATTTTTATCCTAGAGGTTAAGAAAAGACCTTTTATTCATATCTAGTAGATAAATGGCAAAACCACCACCTTTGTCTTGTGTTTCCTCATGACAATTTCTGTTTTCTTTTGTATTAGTTCTTCTACTCTGCAGTCCTCTTCCCCCACTTCTTTCTCCCCAATACATCCCCTTCCAAAATTCTGTTGTTTCGCTGTTAAGCACTAGAATGCATCATTGCTCTCAGAAAGAATATGTTGGCAATAGTGAATAAATAATAATCGTAAATATCCTCTACTGGGTATGATGTCCCAGACCCCCAGATCATCCTTATCAAGGGTGATTTATAAAAGTGGTAATATCTTTTCTTTCCTGGAAGGCAGAACACTGGAGATGACTTCATTGTGTTATTGTATGTTTTCTGTTAAGATAGCAGAAAATGTCTGTTTTTAACCCCGTATCCCACTGTGAAGCAATTACCAATAAATGTTCCATCAGTGCAGGAAGCTAATAAGATATATTTTTCCTACCAGATAAAGTATTACTGATTTTTTTTTTTTTTTCAGTAAGATAAGACCTTATTTTTGTATCTTTGACCATAAGGTTCAGACAGTTTGACAGGATGCAGAAAGAATATGTGTTATGCAGCATAGGTGATGTGTTGATTTATTGACATGTGAAAGCTTGTATGCATTCATAATAATATCTTTAAGATGAGTCCCAGTATAGCAATAATTTCTTGCAGAGCTTTAGCTATTACAGAAGAACTACAAGGACTGCTAGAAGCAGTATTTTGGGTTTGTGCTTTTATATTTATTTTTTTATATATATGTGTGTATATGTGTGTGTATGTATACAGACATATATATATATTTTAATATATATTTCTGACATTCATTAAAGTGCTTGGAATTGAAGTACAGTGCTGAATAAATGCAGAGTTTGCCAAGTGTCATGATGAATTGATTTACTCTACCACAAATTATTGATTTAAATAATGACTTAAATCAGCAAGCAGAAAACTTTTATTTGAATTTTCAAATATGCCTTTTAGTTATATATAAAAAATATATATATGTTTGACTTTAAATTGACTGATGTGATTTGGCACTGTTTTTTGCTTGCAGGAAGAATATAGCGTACCCAAACATGTCCTAGTGATCATGTGGTCCTGGGATGCACCCCAAATCTTACTGTAGCTTGACTTCTGTGCTACGTTGACCCTTGGTCTTTTTTGAGGACCAGCTGAGCGTGCTTGCAGAGAAAGAGTCGAGACCATAGGACAGACAATAGTGGGAAACCAAAGCAAAATGGGGGAGAGAAGGGATTTGCAGCACAGAAGTGGAAACTTTCAGCTGGTGCAGGGAAACCTTCAGTGTCATGTGCAGATGTGCTGATAGAAGCCTGACAAGGTTTGGAAGTGACGGGGGAAAGTGAGGGGAAAACAGAAAACCTTCTTAGGGAGGAGAAAAGACTGCATAGAGAGTTTTCTGTAACTGAGAATGCCACTGAGTAAACTGAAACCAAGCCTGGAAAGAAGCGCCCTATCTGCAAGGGTTGAATGGGTAAGAGGGGAATTCATGATTTCCTTCCCCCCACCATTTTGTTTTGTTTTTGTCTTTTAGGTCACTTCTGACTTTTCCTTAGGTAAAAATTATTCCAACTGATATTCTAATAATACTCTAAAAAGAAAACCTTTGAAATATTTCAGTCTTCCTTAGAAGGCTCACTGTGAGGAAAGGTCTAATACCATCCTTTTTAAAGCTGTGGCTGATTTGGGATTTCATTACGGTCCCCAATATTATGTATTCTTTACACTGTACAACAATGACTCCATTGAAAAATGTTTATCTTACATGAATTGTCCAGCTAGGAGTCAAGGAACAGAAGTGAAAAAGTGACCTGGCATAGGTATTTATCAGGTGCTCTGAGACAGGTCACAGGTCCTGGTAGGTCACAAAGCATATTATTAAGCTGTAGAGTCTCGGTCTTCTGATTTTGTGCTTGCGGTTTAAAACACAGTAACAAGAGCATTAAAAATTCCTTTGAAAGCATGCAAAAATAATAATATGACAGGTGATTTACTTGCTCAATTAATAGAAGCAGCAGGGTAGTATGTTACTGTGATGTAAACGTATCTTCACCAGAAAATGAACACATCTGAGGATCACAAAACTAAGGTTAAGAGAAGCACTCAGAGTCGGAAAGGCTCCAGAACTTAAGCTTTGGCTGATGAGAGTAGCCCACTTGTTATATTTTATCTGTGTGTCCTCATACTAATGGATGAGCCCTGATCTTCTCAGTAGAGCAAAAGTGCACAAGAATCTCACCTTTAAATGTTTCAGTGATGCCTTTCTTTCCTCATCAAAAAGTGGACAGAATCAATCATATGGATGAAAAAAAAAGAGAGAGATGAAGAGAAGAAATTTCCAGTATCATTCTTGGGCATTGATCAGTTTCTGAACAGAAATGTTTCAGCTTGTCCATATTGTTCTGTTTTCAGTAGTTGCAATTCCCAGGTGTTTATATTTTTTTAACAAAATCTAATCAAATTGGTTTCGAACACTGTGTAATTTTTAAACTTATTTTTGTTCCTTCAAGCAAAATGTAAATATGTCTGCTCTATTAAAGATTGAATCAGCTAGTTTGCTTTTTATGGCTTTCTAGATTCTGTCTGCATCACCCTCACTGGGGAGTGTTACTGAGCTTCAGGCAAAAGTCCCAACATATTCAACCAGTTTTATTGCTGAAACTGCAGCTGATAGGCTTATGGCTCAGGGTAAGCCAAACTGTAATTGACTTTGTAAACATAACGATGAACATGATGTATTATTTAGCCTGTCCATATTTCAGTATTTGTATATGCATATAAATCTTGCGTGTTGTTGCAACAGTCACTCTGACATTTTTAATGGTTGTTTTAGAAGACAAGTGTAAAACTGTGCCTTTAAAATGAAATAAGGTGAAATACATTGACAGAGTTAAGTGGTAATGGTTGATCTTGTTTGAAATGTAATACATTTGTGAGACTTAGTTCCATGCCTGTCAACTGGTTACCCTTTCGAAACATTCAGTTTTATAAAGCTGTCAAATATAGGTAGATTGATAAAGACACGCACACTCTTACACTTTTTCTGTGAAGGAAAGAAGTGAAAACAAAGTTTATATCATTCCAAATTTACCATTTATCTTTAATAATAACTAGTGCCCTACAGAAAGAACAGTTTATTTCAAAATGATTTTAAATCACACTTTCCTTGTATTTGATTTCTTTTTTTTTAAATTCCAGAATATACTGTTTTAAGTATATAGGGAAGTTGGATATTCTATGAAAAACAGAAAGCACGTTGTTTTATGTAACTACCCTAATTTCTTTCGCGTGGTTTTTTTTGTTTGTTTTTCTCATTTATTTTTATTAAACACATTCTAGGTCAGAGTGATACTACCACAACAGCATCTCCAAGTCGACATGGTTCTCCCATGTCTGTTGTGCTGTCTAAACAGTGTGCTGTAGTCACACCCTCTCTCTTGTCAGCTGTTTGCAGCCTTCTGCATAATCTGCTTGTTGTCACTCCAAAAGATACTGGAATGGCTCTTCAACAAGCACACTTGCTAACAGCTCTTAGCAGGTAGGAGATCAATAACTGCTGAACTACAAACAGGTGTAGTAATAGAGGTGAAAAGAATGAAATAAGATCTACTAGTGTTTCATACCAAAACTGTTAAAGATATTGATCAGATCTTGCTTCTGGGGTGTTAACAAAGGCTTTTCTTTTTTCTTTTTCTTTTTCTTTTCTTTTTTTTTTTTTTTTTTTTTTTAACACAAGTTGCAGAAGAGGAGGATTTAGGTGTTTTATGCAGAGAAGAGCTAGTCGTACTGGTGATTCTAGTTGTGGTATCATTCTTCCACAGGACTAGTGTGTCCTTCAGGAAATGTTTTAGGTTTCATCTAGATGGACATTTTGTCATCCTTTTGGGGGTTTAATATTTTCTTTGGTAGAATAATATATGATGATGTAGTCAGGCATTCAGTGTTGCACATAATTTCTGTTCATTGTATGATTTTCTTTTTTTACTTACATGGAGTGTTTTGAGGACAGACCAAGGGCTGTCACAGTAAAAGAGTAAATAATCCTTGGTAACTTTGGGAAAATACTAGATCAGAAACCCTAACATTTTGGTTCTTTCCTGAAAGGAAGAACAATTTGAAATAGTTTTCAGACTGTATACTTGCCATGTTTCTGCTTGAGTCAGAACAAATTCTTTTATGTGAAGAAAGTGTTTGGAAGTCCTGAAGTGATGCGTGAAAATTAGTTTGTTTTTTGCTTTCCGTTAAGACTTTCAAAAGCTTTTGTAGTTACTCTTTGTGCATAAATTGATAAAAACAAATCTTATTTGAATACAGTTTATATTAGTACAGAGCTGTTAATTCTTATACAGGAAAGAAAATAATCAATCAAGAATAAACAGTTTAGGTTTAAAACTACTTCATGCTACTTTGGTTGCAGTTGCACTACAATTAATGCTTAAAAAATTATTTTGAGATAATTACCTCATATTTTACTCTGTTTATTTAAAATGAACTCTTTAATGTAAAGTTAATAGAATTTTTAATTATTTAAACATGTTTCGTATCAACTTGCTTTATTTTAGTCTTGTAAATGCTAATCTGGTCAAGAGATATATCTTGGAACTGAAAGCTCCTTTGCGTCATTCCTGTCATGTGGAACATGTAAAAGTTCAGGTTAGAGAAGTATTTGTTATCATCTGAATTTTCTTTAAATGGTGAAGTTAATTATGTTTATGTAATCTATATTTATTAATATAGTCTGGACACATTGCCATAGGTAACATTCAGATGAGACACTGCTTTTATGAATAGGTTTCAGAGAAAACGAACAATGTGGTATGTTCAACATACAAAAAATTACTTCTCTGTTAAAAGAACTATACCTAGAACTATTGAACAAATAAAAACCAATTGTTTTTTAAAAATACAAATTGAATTGAGCAGTTACAAAAATCACATAATGGAATTTCTTTGTAGAGTATTGAAGTATTAGGCTTATACAGTTACTGACACATTTAGTTGAAATTTTAAACACTTTCATGTACAGATTGTTTCTAAATTTCATACTTTTGTCTATCTGCTTTGCTTTGTCCCCAGTCTTGTAGACAATTGCATAGTTCTTAACTAACTCTGGTATATGCAAAGTGTATAGACTTATTGCCAATGGGACTACTTTTGTATCAAAATATTTAATTTGAGGTAAAATACCCATACCATTAAGGAAGTGTGTTTCTGTGGAAATTTTTAGAGAATAAATGAATAAGTATGCCAACAATAATTATTTCTAAAGCTTAAAACAAAGCTTCTGTTTTCAGGAAAGATGTATATATTTATTAGTATTAGTGATTATTTTTCTGTTTTCCCTTCTGAGCTTCCAGAAACTATCAGTCTACACGAGCCATGACTTTCTCGTGAGGAACTTAATACTTTTTCACTAGAAAGAATACTTCACCCATGTGTTTCCAGAGTAGGAATTCTGTTTCATTTTCTACCATAAAAATTAGGAAAACAAATTTTAATTTATGTCCTATTAGTTTTTTTAAGTATATATAAATTCCAAATTAAATGAATACGTTGAGGTAATGTGTTTAAGTCATAAAAATATGTGGAAAGTGCAAATATATGGCTTTATTTCATATCTTTTTAAAAATATTTAACAGGTGTTACTGCTACTTCAGTGTTTATCATCCTTGTCCAAGCTTCTGAAATCGTGCTTATTGGTGGACCCACAGCTTGTAATCCAGGATGAACTGTTGAAACCTCTCCTGGGAAATAGCTTCATGATTCTCTCCATTCGCTCTAAAGATGGGCTCGGTAATAAAGAATTTTGTATTCAGCCAGATAAATGCAGGTCTTTACCTAAGTATCAACTTCATTTAAAGTGTCAAACCCTGTGGTCAGGCTTGGCTATTCAAATTTGTGCGCATATATAAATGGTTTGATTTTTCTACATTCTTTTCGCAGATACTGAGTTAACATCTGCACTTCATGAAACTTGGATAGACTGCTTCAATTTTCTAGCTACGTTACTGTGGAAAAGTGGCCAAATATCTTTTCCATCTGTAACAGCAGCTCTTGCAAATCATTGGACAGCTATAATTGGTAATGCCTATTCCTGGATGGTTTGTAACCTTGCAGCTAATTAAAAATAAATAAATAAATAAAGGGGGGAGAGGGAGCAAAGGAGGTTATCCCTGATTAGATGCTGTCAAGTTGTATACAAATGGCATATCCATAATGGTAAACGTTATTGTGCCAGGTTTTCACTTAAGAGAACTTGATTGATTTTTTTTTTTTCCTTTATTCAACTTTTATAATTCTTTCTTATACAGTCAGACTAATTTTTGAACTGCTACATAAATTCACAAGTTTTGTTTGCATGCCTGGTAGTGTTACTAACTGTAAACCTTAACCAAATACTTTACATTTGAGCCTGAACAGTCAATTAGCATTTTACTTTTTCCTCATATGTATTATTTTATCTTACATAAAACAAAAGCAAAAAATTTTGAGGGGAGATGAGGTATACTGCAATTCAAGATATTGTACAGTCATTTTTTTTAATTCCTTTGCTAGTTACTTGTCTAGTCAGGGCTCAGAGTCAGCAAGCTTCTCTAACATGTTTCAACATTGAACTATGAGTATAGTCCATTCAAGCTTGTGATTTCAGTCAGGTGTATGTTAAGTGATCTGGTGAGTGCAAGTCCAGCTGCACATCAAGCAAATGTGATTACTGTCAGTACTATAATGTAAGCTGTAGAATGAAGTGAGGAGAGTTCAGAAAAATGTCAAACAGATGAATGGTTTAGCAAAAGGAAAATATCTTTTTAATTTCATAGTCAAGTTAATGGAGAACAAATAATTCACTCAAACCTTAGGTAAAACTCAAATTTTCCTTTCTTACTTTTTTTAAAGACTTACTATCAAATGCATAGAATTTGTAGGATTCCTCCTATGAATGAAGTGAGGTCCACTAGTGAAGCTGATTCTTGGTCACACATTCTTTGATCAGTCTTCCAAAATTCTGAAGCACTTTAGCTTTTTACAGAATGGAACATAAACATCTTTCGTTGTTTTATTTAACATTTCAGATACCATTTGTGATTGTATTAATCTGTCAGCCACGTGTCCTGCTTTATATATGGCTAGTTTACAGTTCCTCTCTGCCCTTTTGACTGAAGAAGGAAAAAGACGGCTCCAAGATAAACAGAGTATATGTCAGAATCCAACCATTAGCTTTCTTCTAGATGAAGTTGATGGATGTCAGGCATCAGTAACTCATCTTACTGGATTAATAATTCAGGTATTTAAACTTTGACTATGTAATTGTAGGATATATTTTTGTACTTTGTTAAAAAGGAATGTTTTTATCTAATGAAAAATTAGTTGAGTCTCCAGTTATGAACTGAGACATCTTTCATCCACTGTGTCTATTATACTTATTTTTGAACTTTGCGCAATAAACTGGAGAATTTGCAGAGAAGCAACTTCTAGGCAGTGCCTGTCAAGACAATTACTGTTATACTGCAGCAACATGATATGAAATCTTACATGGATTGCGTGTGAGTAGAATATGTTTGGCCAATTACTGAAATGTTTCTTTCTATTTTTCCAAACATATAGTGGGATTTTAAGGCTCAAAATATAGTTATTCCCACTGCAAATGACAGTATCATTGTTCTTAACAAGCTGCCTAATCATAAAAATTGTGAACCAAAACTAGCCATTAAGCACTGTAGTTCCTTTTCTGGTAGTGTAAGATTAGTGTTGTTGCAGTATAGGAACATATATTTTCCAGTATATTGCATTGGATATATGTAATATATAGTGTATTTTCCAACCTAGTTTTAAATCTGTCATGTATTATATTTTCATTCATTCCTTTGGGAACCTGTTGCCCGACATAATATATATTACTGACAAGCCATATTTCTAGATGCTCATTCTGAATGTTTTCTCTTTCCTAATGTAATCCAATTATTCTTATTTATACTTGTTTGTACTGTCCTAAATACTTCCTTTACCTCCTTCATATTTATATCCTTTGTTTATTTACAGACTGTTAACATTTCTTCCATTACTTACCAATAAGACAAGGTATAGATGAAATTTGTATCTAATTTATCTTCTTTCACAGATCAGTTCTTCTATCTACATACTCATTGTCCTTCTTTAAATCATGTGCAGTTTATCCCTGTAACAATAATAGTGATCCATGAGTAAAATGTACTAAATGGCTGAGTAAAGCTGAAGCACTTCAATTTACTAATGCTTTCCTTTTGTTAATTTTAGAAGTATGCTGTTTGTCTATGAGATGCAAGCTTCATATAACCTAATGTGGCTTATGATTTCTAATGTTCTGGAATCTAGGTGTCTAGTAATTATTTTTTATAAAAATCACATTTAACCTTACTTTGCAATGTGAAATATTGTGGGGTTTTTTTTAAGCATGTATCAGTGGATGTTGAATGATGTGACCGAAATAATGCCGTGTTAGCGTCAGTTCATCACCTCGCTTCCTATGGTTGCTGAATTCTACAGAATAAGCTTGCTCCTACCAAGACTTTCCCTGATCAAGCTAACATCTGTCACACAACCTGTGCCCCCCAATGTTGCTGTGTTATGCTGCTATGGCTCTATAGGGATTTTGGGGGCATAGTGTTCTGTGTACTGAGACTCTGGTAATCTTCAGGGAGAAGCATCTTACTGAGTGAGTCTTTCTTGGCATGCCTGTCTAGACCACTAAAACCAGAGTTCCCCAACTCTTTACCAACTAACTTCAGATAACTTATGTGCTTAGAGACCTCCTGTGAGGATGTACCTTTTAGAGACTCAGGACAGCAAAACAGGGGTCACATCACTGAAATTCCGTAAGTTGCTTAATATTCTGTTAGGTTTTTGTAGTCGTATTGCTCCAGCACTGAAGTATGTCAGAATTTAATACTTCTGTATGTACCTAAGCGTCCTTAGTTCTGGCACAGAAAGCATGCCAGTATGTTGAAGAACAAAGACTGCAAATGTTCTGAAGAAAGTCATATTCTTCTGTTTTGCTGCAAGTGTGCATAACTGATTACCAGTCTTTGCTGGCAAAAAGTGATGCTTTTCAGGATGACAGCAAAGAAAGTACATATACTTACAAGTGAAGAATTAATTGCAGCCAGACCTGTATATAACAATGAAAGTACATAGATGCTATGACATAGTCTGAGTATCACAAGAGATACCAGCCTTTAGCTTAGGCTTTAACTTTTCAGAGCTGTCCAGAAGGTGGTTGGACCTTTTTGTTCACAAAAAAAGCTTTTTGTTCACAAAAGAGCTCAAAAGATAATGTATGCTTTCTGGGGCTTTATAATACAAGTCTCAACCAAGAAAGGGTTATATCTGCTGTGATCCCAAAAGAGAATGACCGAATTATGAAACAAACAGCTTCAATTTTATAAAGAGCAAAGTATAGCAAGATAGCAAATACATAATATTAATTTTTTTTTTAGAAGTTTTTTGGGGTTCTCTGAGCCTTAAAAAGCCTTAATGGAAAAATTATTCCAGCGTACTTTCTATAAAAGAATAAAATAATCCTACTATAAGCCAGGATAAAAAAGGATGCCTTAACTAAAGAACTACCTTAATGTCTATGATTATAATTAAGTGAAATGACAAGTGTCAGACAGAAGCAGTAGGAAAGAGCAGATAAAGGGAGAAAGATAAATTTAACAATTAAAATAGAAAAATACATTTACAAACCAGTAAGACATAGCATTCCAGTATTTTTACTTTCAAAATGTATCTATATGTTACTATTTTTTTTTTTTACCATGGTCATCACTGAGAGGCAGTTAAAGGAGACCATAGGACAAATAAAGTAATCTGGTTTAAAAAACAAAACAAAAAAATTAAATATAGTCTTTCTCCAAGAGAAGTACCCAAGCAAATAATTGACTAATATAGAGAAGGAAAGAAGTGTCAGACAATCAGTAACCTCCATTAGTCACCCTAACTTCATAAAACTACAAAATGAATGATAAGCAGTGGCACATTGAAACTTAGGCCCTGGTCTGCGAGTGTGAATATTAGCAGAACAGGTCCTAAATTAATATGTGTTATTGCATACAACCAATTTAGTAAACATGCACATGGTGACTTTAAAAGGTCTCTGTATTTTTTGTACATAAACTTTAGTGCCTGTATATATGTTTGTAAGATCAGAAGTAAAAGCAATAATGCATACAAGTTTAGACACTATTTTTTTCCCTAGGTATAGTCTTACAAAGATTTGCAAAGTCTTTGGTCTCCCTTTAAAATAACTTACAATGGGTACAGACTGACACAGCTATATCTGTTAATGTAGCTAACCCTTAAGGAGTTATGGGACATTTAAAAGGTGTTGCACATCATAATTTGCAAAAAAAATTAAATGTGTCCGTACTCATTTTAATATTATAATACTGACATAAAAGACTATAGACTTTGCAGAGAGAAGTTGTTATAAATTTACGTACTGTTTTTTTTCCTATGTATCTAGTAGTCAATTATTAATAATTAAAGAGTATGCTTCAAGAAAGGGTGGACTTTTGGTTATTTTTAAGATAAAAATTAGAAAATAATAAGAAAATTAAAAATTTAGAGCAATTGATACAAGTATAGTATAACCAACCTTAATTATTTAATTGGTTCTAATCAGCAGCATACTATTTTAATTAAAGCAAAAAAAATCCGAGAAATTGTCAGGGTAATATGTTATATTTTAATGATTACAGTATTCCTAAATACTAGGAAAAATATAAGCAATTAGCAATTTCATAGGGTAGAAATAAGATCTTCACTTACTCTCGCAAAAGGCTTTGAATAGATAAATCATGAAATCTACTTATTATGCAATTCAAGATTAAAGGAAATCAACATTTTGTCGTCTCATGGCTTGGGTAAATTAGCATCAAATTTAAACATTTATGGTTTTTCATATTTTTTTTTAAACTATTCAAACATTTAAATGTTCTGTTGTAGAACTGAACCACTACCTATCAATATGGAAAATAGTGAATATAGGGAGACAACTCTTATGTTGCTTATAGCTTTCTGATTTCATTTGAGATCTGATAAAACTGGTTGTAGTCTAAATATCAATTTTTTTTTATTAGCTATAAATGCCGAACCCAGCCAATGCCTTTGTGTTTTAATTTGCTGTCAGTTGCCCATATCATTGAGTTTTCTATTTCACGTTATTATTATTCTTCATTTCTTGACCTTTTTAGTCCTGACTGCACTGAGCATTTCAATGAATGATAACCTTAGAGCAAACATTGATATTTTATTGCATATTAAAATTTGAAAAATGTGTTATGCAATTACTAGCTAGAGGACTAAAGCCAATAAAAGCTGATATATGTGATGTATTTAGAGGTCCAATCTATGAGGTCCTTTGGCTTGGTACTCATGAGATTTCTATCTTATGTATTAAGCTTTTTATTGGGATGATGTATTTGGGGCTAATTTTAAAATATATTTTTCTTTCTGCAATGATCCAGCATTAGTTCCAGTTTTACTATATTCTTCTGATTTTAGTACATACCATTTTCACTTGTATTGGATATCAGTATTGGGATTATATTTTAGGGGAAAATGGTAGATGGGCAACATTCTCTAGTGGATAATATATAAAGCAGAGGCAGTTCCCAGTCTTTCAACTGTCTTGTTATATGGCTCCAAATAAATATAATCTCTATATTTTCAAAGGGATATTTATATTGTTATTAGTTACTAGAAATATGGTGCTCACAAAGGCCTCACAAGGATACAAAAATAAGACAAACTGCTGTTTCTCTCTGGTTGGAAGAGTATCTAAAAAATTATTTGTGTGTCAGTGATGTGTTTATTCTAAAGAAATTCACTGATATTCAATGTCTCTTCTTGAACATTCTTTTGAAGGAAAATAAGATTGCACTAGAGGATTATTACTGAGTTGTCTACAATAGCATGACTGCAGATTAGAAAAATCCTGTAGAATGCCAAAATTGGGAATCTGGTCTTTAGGAAGGTAGAATGTAAAGAAAAGAATAAGAAGAGTGGGCTTAGGAGCAAAGGAATTTTTTTTAACCTTTTAGTTGAGAAAACAGTGAAGCACTTTGATGCAGATAAGCTATAAACATGAATGTGCAGGGAGAACTCCAAATGGGAATACATTGATGAATCATCAGAATGAGAATATAGACTATAACAGCACATTTATAGGTAGGAATACCACTTTTAATATGTATGATCACTTCTCCATTATGGTAACTTATCTTGCATTGTTTGTAGGTCTATGAAAGAAAATCTTCAAAGGATGTCCTGAAACAAGTTGCTACAAGTGCATTACTATCCCTGTTAGCTGTCAGTAAAAATGCCCAGAAATGTGCTTTAGAAGGTGAGCATAAGGAAATACATTTTAAAATGTATGTTAAATGCTTTATAAATCAAATGTTTGGTGGTGTTTTTCACATTTTAAATATCATTATATTCTTTGTCAAAATAAAAGACTTAATTTTCAGTAACACTTTTAACAGATTTTTACAGATAAAGTTTATTATAATTAAAGTTTTCAGCTAGAAATAAAATATTGTGTTGCAACCAGTCTAAAATTTGTGGTTAGATCATGTTCCGTGTTATAGTAAGAAGAAATGTGAGCTTTTACTGCCAGTGGTATATTCATCCATGCGAAACTGGAGATCTCTTTGCACTGGCAGTGTTTCATGCTCTGCCAGTATAGTGTTGTAGGTGAAAGCATGCCTTGCATTCTCAATTTTCCCTACCCAAATGCTCTTTTGCTTCTCTCTTTGTTCCCATTTTACAGTTTTTAAAGTGGCTGCCCCTCCTCTTGGCAGGCAACATCTTCCATGCCCAAGGCTTTTGCTTTTCAGTGGCAAAACTAAAAGCCTTTATTCAAAGACTTTTTGAGTCCACCAGAATGCAGGAAGGACTGTTCATTTGCACTTCTCATATAATATACACTTAATATCTACTGATCAACACAGATGCTCTTTCTGTCTGGGATGTTTTCTAGGTATTTGCATCTCCACGGTGGTTTGTTTGATATTTTAAACCTAGATCACACTGAAATAGCTTAGATGTATCTGTTCAGTGTCTGATCCCAACACTGGCATCAAACTCCAAAGTTCTAATCCTGTGTTATATACCCATTTTCTGCTCCTCCCCAAGATACTGGTGGTCCACTTAGCCCTTGCTTCAGTCAGGATTTTCCTTTCACTGATGTCACAAGAGGTCATCCAAGAGACTTGGCTTCCTTTGAAGGCACTACCAGTGCATAAAGTTCAGCATTTCTTGTGCTAGAGCAGCCTTCAAGTCACCTTGCAGTAGTGCAGTACAAATGATAAAGAGAAGAGGGAAGAGTTCTGAGTTCAAAGCAATGTCCTGAAGGTGTCTCTAGTTTTAACACCAACTCTTCAGCTCTTAAGGACTGCTTTTTAAGGGACCAGCTAACATACATGGGCAAATTCAAAGTCCTGCACTTGGGAAGGAAACACCCATTACAACAATACAGGCTGGGGATTGACTGACTGAGGACCTACAAAGGACCTGCAGGACTTGGTAGACAGCAAGCTGAAAGTGAACCAGCAGTATTCCCCGACAACAGGGAATGCCAGTAACATCTTGGCTGGTATTAACAGAAGCATAGCCAGTAGATCTAGGAAAAGGATTATCCCCCTCTACTCAACAGTCGTTAGACTACACCTAGAATACTGCATCCAGTTTTGAGCTCCCCAGCACAAAAAAGACATCAACAAACTGGAGCAAGTTCAATGGAACATCGCCAAGATGTTTGAGGGCTGGAGCACTTGCCCTGTGAAGAGACACTGAGGCAACTGGCCTTGTTCAATCTGGAGAAGAGAAGGCTTCAGGGAGATCTAATAGTGGCCTTCCGCTGCCTGTGAGGTTGTCAAGAAAACGGAGCCAGGCTTTTTACAGTTGTGCATGATGTGAGACGTCAAGATACAATGGGCATAAATTGAAACAAGAGGGGTTCAGGCTGGCTATAAAGAAACTTTTTCACCATGAGGACTGTCAAGCAGTGGAACCGGTTGCGCAGAGATCAGTCTCTGTCCTTGGAGGTTTTCAAGACCCAGCTGGATAAAGCCCTGAATAACCTTATCTGATCTTAAAGCTAATTGCTTTGAGCAGGAGGTTGGACTAGATGATCTCTGGAGGTCACCCCTTCTAACTTTCATTATTGCATGATCCTATGATCTTGTAATAACTCAAGGGCTCTAGGTCACAAGAGCCTCACTTAACATTTTAGATTCTGAGTCACCAGAATGTTTGCTTTCCTTTGTCTCCACCTCAGGTATAGCAAATCTGCCAAGAGCAGGGGGGAAGATTTGGGTAAGATAAATGTATGTGGTTGTTTGCTCTCTTGAAGGTTCAGCCTTTGGGTTTCTAAGCAGCACTGATGAAGATGTAAAAAGTTATGAATTGCTATCCTGCTCCCCACAATTCTTTTTCCAAGACCAACCTAGTTCTCTCCATCTTTGACAGCTATCTGCCTAGTTTCAGTAACTTGTGGAAATACAGAACTATAGATATTAAAAAAAAAATCAGAAAAATTCATCAAAAATCCTCTTCTCATCTCCATCTTTTCAGTTCCTTCTTCTTTCAGAGTTCATCTCACAGAAATCAGTTGTGAGAGGAGACAGATACTTTCTTGGTTCTTGAGATCATCCAACTATACTCAATCTATCTCAGAGTGTGTGCTAGTTACTTTCTGAAACCAAAAAAATAGCAATATTTCTTGAACTTGCAGAATTTGGTCATCTGTACCCTTAAGTTTCAGTTCAGGTTGGTAATAGTAATCAAGATAATTGCAAGAAAGATGCATGTTCATGATTTTTTTTTTTTCAGCTGACCTAATAGGCAACTGTGTAGAACAGATGAAACATATTCATGCGCAGATGAATTTGGATTCCCTAAAGCCTGGGAAAACACAGAAAAAAAAGGTAACTATAAAATCCATAAGGCTGATATGATAAGGCACTTTCAGGTTTTTTATTGAGACAAATACTGTTGGCTCTCTGTCATGGGTGAGACGGAGTAAATGACAACCCATAGTGGATATGGCTACTGGTGTTTCTTTAAGAACCAATGAGTTTAGAGCTTTTACTCCACTTGATTATCTCGCACCCTCAATCACTCCCTTGCCCAATGTTATGTTCACTGGGTCTTGGCCTCCTTTCCCAGCAGGGAGAGTTTATCTTCTTTTTCTATTTCTTTTCTTTTGACTTCTGGGAAAAATAATGTATTTGACCTAGCTTCATTCTAAGGAAAAACAGAAGCATTTTACCTGCGATTCCTTTCTTCTCATGAATAAATTACCCTAATGCCAACAAATGGCCTTAAATGATTTACAAGACCCCAATAGTTAGTTTGGTCAAGCTTTATTTAAAAAAAAAAAAAATAAAGGCTTCTAATAAAAATGAAGTGTCCCATCATCTGCCTCTTCCTTCCACTCCTTCCCTCCCTCAAAAAACCCCAAACAAGTAGTGGCGTCCACACAGTCTGTATTTTTTAACCTGCTAACAGTTTACACACTAGGTTTTAGTTGGAGCTTATGGCATTTATAGGATTTGTTGTAGTTTGAGTTTATTGAATAAACAGAGAATTATTTATAATGCATATATAAGTTATTGAAAGAACTGTTTAATGTTTGCATTTTATTTAGTTAAAAATGGGACAAACCTGTTATAAAAGGTATCTGTAATGATGACCTGTACGTTGCTCTTTCACCAACTATACTTGACTTTTGTATCATAACTGTTTTTGAGATAGACTTTTACTTCATCACTAAATGTCATCAGCTGCACATGATATCATTTAAAAGCAAATATTGTTGCTTCACTTTATTTGAGATGAAGCCTGAATACCATTTTACATACATCTCTATTCCTTTATGCTTGATAAAAACAGAAATAGCTTCCCATGGTAAACAAACTTACTGGAATTTGATCATCTTTCAGAAGTGGTTTAACATGTCAACCACTTAAAAGTTAGAGGTCAGCCATGGCTAGAGTCCTTTAGTGTCACAGCACAACCATGAAGACAGATGTGTTGTTTACTTACATAGTTAAATCTCAGTGTAGTACCTGGCTGTTCAAAGGTCTGTATTTATCTTCACAATATTCTTATCAGGCTGAAAGTACTTCTATTTCCAATATTAAGGTTAGGGGACTAAGACACAGAGAAGATAAGGATAGATTGGTCTGACCAAATGTAGAGATCTGCAAGATAAAGCTAGTTTATCCTTGTTTTATATCCAAGCAAGAAAAATAGATGCTTCTAGGGATGATTCATCTGGCTTGTTTTAGAGGTCTGCTTTATAATAGAATAAATCATACCCACAAATTGTTCCCTCCTACCCCTTCATCAGTTGTAAGGGAAATGGAGCTCTACCTTACAGATCTCTGCATTTAGTTGGATCAATCCCCTTAAAAATACTGTCTGTGAGTTATAAAGAGAGATGAGGATGACACAAGTAACTTATTGTGAATGTCTGCAGTGTACATGCATGTCTGCCTGTTTAAAGCTAGATGAGATGAATCCTATCTCAGATCAGAAAAAGTCTACAGAAAAAATTTGACTTGAACATTAGCACCTTAGATTTACACCTGACCTCTGAAACTCTTTTCCCTTGCACAAAATGAATCCTGTTTTTATGTTGATGATCTTCAAATACTTTTGTCTAAATAGGAGGATAGCCTTATCAAGCAGTTAAGGTGTGCCATGCAGCTCCTCAGAAATTGCCTCTTTCAAAATGAAGAATGCAAAGTGAGTATTATTATATTAAAATAATGTCACCACATTGAGTTAGTGAATAAAGATCATAGATTTGTTCTATTTTGAAAATATTTTCAAGTTAACTAGATTTAAACTTGATATTAATGGCAAGAAATAGTTCAAATTTCGTTATTATTTCTGCCTTAGGAATATCTTATGCATGCATTAGATATTCAGTGTTCATACTGAAACATTGTGTCCCAAAGGTTGCAGATGACAGTCATCCTTTATACCTGTTTCTGCTTGGTTAAAAATCAATCAATTCAATTTTCAAAATAAATAACATGAAAAACGGATTTGAAGAAAGGTACGCTGCCATAAGAAAGGAGAATAAGAGAGCCTGTAAAGATTAAAAAAGGATGTGTTGTTTCTTTTCCTTATTCCTCGCTTCTTTTTCCTTTTTCCTTTCTGAAGGAAAAAAAAAATCCCTAAATATTAATTTGCCATTTACTTTTTGTATGGTCTCAGTTAAATTAGTAAAATAATAGTACATTTTAGACTGATCCTGCAGGGTCCAATTTTGCTCAGAATCTTGTCTTCCGTTTTTCATTTTACATTCTTCATCACTTCTCTGTGCTTGTCAATTTTTTTTTCTATTTCAGTTCTTATCCCTATTTATTTTTCCATGTTGCTATGTTCAGATTTTTTTCTTTCTTTTTTTCTTTCCTGCATTCTTTCTCTCTGATCACTGCTATTCATATTCCTTACTGTTGATACTTTTAACACAGTTATTTCCTGGTCATTTTTTCTTTCACAGTTCAATTTGTCTTGGCATTGTGATGCAAATTCTGCTACTTTTAGCGAATGTCTTAGTGGAACTTGGTGGAAGATTTCCAGACCTTTCAGGAATACTGCTGCTGAGGGCATATGTTAGCAACTTTTTTGTGTACGGAACACCATTTATATTATGGGTCTGAATAAGCTATTTGGTTATTCCTAAGGTTCCCATATATCAGTGCTTTGGCTACAATGATGCGTCCTTTCCTTTGTGGAACCAAGAACTTTTGATTCACTACCACTGAGGCAGAAAGTAGATGAGATTATTGTTGAATGTTTTTTTTTTTCTTAATTGTCTTCATCAGGAGTCTGCAGAGACAGTCGTTTGAAGGAGAGGGGTTTGCTGTTGATAATGGAAATGTTTTGCTTTTTGGGGCTCTATAGAGCTCTCCTATGTACTCTATGTCCCTGCTTTTTGAGTTCTAATAATTAGTATAATTAAGTAGAATAACATTGTAGACTGGGAACTCTTGTACAATCACAGTTGGAATAAGTAAATCTTTATTTGTATATCTCACAGTAATTAAAACATTTTAGAGTGGTTCTAGGATAACCTTGGTATGGTTTTCCAGAACAATATATTTAGTTGCTAGCAAATAATGTTCAATAACTATGTATTACAAAGCTGAAGTGAAATAAAATATCAATATATAGTGAGAACTTGCAACCAAAACATTCTAATATTAAGGTATATGTGGCAAAGTGTGGGTATACATATCACTAAAGATAATTTTAAGTATTCCCTGAAAATAGTTCAATTAAAATATTTAAAACTGAAGATTGATTTTAAGCAATTGTCTTGTGGAATATACTGGAAGTTACTTTGGTGCTCAAATGAGGATGTTGCTTCCCTCTGTACAATCATTTAAAAGAGCTAATGGGACAAAATAAGGTAAAAATATGCTTCTTCCCACTTTTTAAAAAAGACCTTTGCATTAAAGTAAATGCTATTTTATATTTTTGCTAAAATAGTATAATCTTTTCAGAATATTTAATAGTATAGTTCTCTAAATTCTTCCTCATACTCTTGCAGATGGCAGCACTGAAAGCTCATCTTGTTCCTGTTCTGCATTCACTATGGCCATGGTTTTTACTAGATGACTCCTCGATGCAAATAGCCCTGCATTTGCTTTGTGTCTACACTGCAAACTATCCTGCAGGTATGAGAGTCACTCTATGATATAATACATCAAAATATTTAACTAGAATAGTGAGGATAGAAATAGTATAATAAGGGGAAAAGAATGATGATATTTATTACTACCATAAAAGCCAAGTACAAAAGCACTGGTCCATCACAGTCTGAGAGTTTTGATTGTAATACATTCAAGACTTTTGCCCATTTCCTCTTTCAAGACTTTTAATAGCTGGGTTGGGTTTAGCAAGAATACAATTATGTTAAAGGATTAAATAGCATTTAATTCAAACCATGTCTAAAGGTTATGCTGAAAGTCCTGCCAAACTGAGCAGTATACTGTAGCGATACTACTCCCAGGAATTATATCAGAGAGAGTGTATATCAGTACTTTATACTTTAGCCCTTATTAAGAAGATTCTGTCTTTGACACATTCAATAATCTAGTTTAATTCCTTATTAAAATTCACCCAATTATTTCTATTATTGGGCTCAGTAACTTGTGTTTGACTAAAGTAGTTTTTCATAAGGATTCTCTTTTGATTGGAGGAAATCCTCTATTTCTATTGATTGTTTTGTTTTGATGAAAAATTATCCCTACTGTTAAAAGCCTGTTCCTTTTTCTAGTATGAATTTGTCTCATTTCATATTCTGGTTATTGGCTCAGATTATGATTCTCCAGTGTCTTGAAGAGACCTTTAAATATCTGTTGATTTTCTCCCTGTCAAGCTACTTTCAAGAGATAGTATAATTAAAATACATTAACTGAACACTCTATGAGCTTTTTTTACAGTCTTTTTAAGTTAATTTCTCCAGGCCCCATAACAGTTTGTGATGCTCTTTTTCATGAACAACATATTTTTTAATATGGACTGAGGAAAGGTCGATACATATTAGCCAACCACAGATGATAGAATTAAATGCAGGGAATGTAATGTCCTGTGATATATTGGAAATCAGGCTTAAAGTTCTGATCGCCTTTCTTATTCCTCAGATCCTAGGTTGCATTTTTATTTTCCTGGCTAGTAAGGGGATGTGGTTTTAAATTAATATTTTCTCTTGTTGTTCAGGGTAGTTGGCTTATGAGGTGACCCAGACTTTACTACTCTGAACTTGTTAACCACTTCCCTGTATTGTCTTTGAACAAAGAAATGCCTGTGGCTGCTTGCAGCAGTTGACTGTCTCATTTTCACTTACTGTTGCCATGTAAGAAAGTAACTGTGGCTGCAGGTGGCAAATGCCACTAAGTAAAGATGTGTATATGCATGTTTGTTTATATACATCGTGTTCATAATTTAGTTGTTCCTTGATGTTGTTTTGAGTTTGTAGTTCTGTAGCATAGAATTTTGCTTGTTATCATGGTACAGGGTAATGACAAATGCAGACAACATTTTTATTTGTCAGAAAAATATTTTAAGAAAAACATTAAACATTCCGGAAGAAGTTTAGAGACTTCTTTTCTGGGACAGTTTCAGTGGGTCACTTCAGATTCTCATGCCAATAATGTCTTAAATGCAATGTTCCAGTTTTTAAGGAAATATTCTGAAATAAAGCAACGACTTCTCTTTAACAGCAAAATTTGCTCTTAGATTTTAGAACAATAGACTCCCATGCCTGTAAACGGTCACATTCAGGTCACTTTTCTACTCAAAGCCCATCCCATTGCTTCACTGTGGTTCAAAAACAGAAAACAACACACCTTGCAGCAGTCCCAACTCAATCTTTTCTTTAATGTATATAAAAATTTCTCATGTGATAAGGGTTTCATTTCTTTAAGGTTGTGGTTCACTTTGTTGGGCAAGTGGTGGACAACCACTGCTTCCTTCTGTACGAAGTGCAGCTGGCAATTCATTAATGCATAACGTCATGAAATTGGCTACCCAAATATCGAATGAGAGCAGCCCAATTCAGCAGATGGTCTTTTGTCTTCTTTCTAACCTTGTTCTGTCTCATGACTGTAAAGGCGTTATTCAGAAGGTAAGTAAATAATATTATTTACTGATTTTAGCACTGCGATGGATGCGATTTCCTTTTCTAAATAAACCCTCAGTTTCAATATGGAGTGTCTTGAGATCATAGAAATGCTTCTGCAGGAAGCAAAACCTTTGGGACTTGTGAGTTGTGTTACTCCCAACTCAGTAGTGCAGCACATGATTCAGTCATATTCGTAGTAGTCTGGACAGAAGTAGCATGTGAAACTGCACTATTTATAGGGGTTTTTTTGTTTTTTATAGCCTTTTAATTTCATTGGGCTGCAAAATTTTTAATATCCACATATGTTATTGGATTATGAATGTGAGCATACAGTAAAACAAACTACATGTGAGTAAATGAGAAATTAAACATTGGATAAATAGATATACTTTGTGAAGCATAAATCTTGATTAAAAATTAAGGTTTTAAAGAAGATGTCATATATGCCAGTAATTGGGTGCTAAGTAGAAATCAGTTTTTATTATATGCACGTAAGTATTGTCTTTTTCCTTTTTAATTTGTACATTTAATGGTCCTTACACTGTTTTATCAAATGTTCTTAGAAAGATCTGTGTTTTTCTTTTTTTTGTTCTTAATTCTACTTTGATCATCTAATTTTACTCAACACCTTGGGACAGAGAGTCAAACTGTGTGTGGAAGATCTAGCATAAAACTAGCTAACGCAACAGCAGTTATTAAAAGTGTATTTATTTTAGCATCTTTTATAGTAGTTTAAAAATTGCAACAATTTCTTTCTTGGGCCTAATTACCTGATAGAAAAGGAGGAAAATATGATCTTTTTATGACAGTAATAATATTGAAATATGATTATACTGTTACTGTTATTCTCAGAAACTTTTTTCTAGAAAAGATATCTCAAATGCTTCATTCTATAGAAGCTGGTCTATTAAATGAAATGTTTCGTCTGTAGATCTCTTTAGAGTTTCAGTCTAGTGTAATGTTACTTTTCTCCATTCTCTCTCCTGGGCTCTCCTTGCATAAGTCTAAGAACTGCTAATTCCTTTTGTTAGAATTAACTTAGCAATATCATACTCGTGTGAACAAAACCACAGTGAGTTTGTCTGCTGGACTGTTTGCTTTGGTGGCCAGATACCTACATGCGTTATTGTATGAAGGTCTATGAGGGTGGGAATATGTAGCCCAGGACTTTTTTCCCTGTAGAAATGTTGTTCTTTACAACATTGCTCTCTTGCAACAGTAGAATAGATTTTCACTTGCTCCAAATCTCCTGAAATTGTAGATTGTTTGAGAATAGGAATGGTAGTGTGTGAGATATCAAGACAAAGATCTTTTTCTTCAAAGTTTACAAAAGTAGGGGGCAGTACTATGCCTAACAGTGAAGGGGACATACTATACCTTTAAGATTTACTAATAACAAAATAATAATTAATGATTCAAGAGCATACTAAATACTATATTGATTTGATTAAATTGTTTCCAGCTTATTTTAGAGCAGAAACTCAAAAGTACAAAGCAAAACAAAAAACTTACGGAGTGACTGATATTGCTCTTTAAATAAATATATTGTGATAAATATATTGTGATACTAAATAAATATGTTGTGATACTTTTATGTATCAGTATTACATAAGTTATTATAGAAGAAAATGTATTTTATCAAACTACCTTTTTAAACAAGACGTGGATCTCTTTCATAAATAATTCTTTCAAATATTCTTGAATAATAATGGGTTTCGCGACCAAAAAATAGTATTGATGTTTTATTATACTTATTTCAAGTCTACAGATTGGAAGGTCAAACAGCAATGAAAGCATACAATAATACGAATATTAACATCTTGCATGTTTTCTTCCTTCTGACAGAGTAACTTCCTGCAGAACTTTCTGTCTCTGTCATTACCTAAAGGCAGTCATAAAAATGTTAGTAATGTGTCTACTCTTTGGCTAAAGCTGCTACTGAACATATCTTTGGGAGAAGATGGACAGCAGATGATTATGAAGATAAATGGTACTTTAGACCAGATTGTGGAGATGTGTAAATGCAAACACAAGAACAATCAACATATAGCACTTCTTATTCTACATAACATCTGTTTCAGTCCAGCTAATAAACCCAAGATATTAGCTAATGGTAAGTATCTGAAAAGTATTGAAACTATTTTACTCTGAGAATGTGATGTTTTCAAGAATACCATATTTTCATTGCAATTTAGGTTACTCATCAAGAAATCAATATTGTTATTCAGAAAATATATTTTATAAAAATAATTGTCATTATCAACATAGAAGTGATTATAGAAATTATATTTTGGCAGAAATGTACTTATAAGAATATATAGCAAGAAAAAAAAAGGCAAATGTATCAGATAACTAAAACATTTTCAGGATTTATTCCGAGACTGGTCATTTGAATATAGTAACGCAACATGAATGGAAGTATTTTTACAGTTTTCTCAAATAGTCATGTTGCATTACTGTATTTCTCTATAAGTATTTTTACAGTTTTTTCAGAGGGAGATTTGAAGGATTCCTTGTGTCAGTCATTTTGAAATAAGCTACATTAGGCTTTCTTTTTCTTTTTTTTTTTTTTTAGTATTTTTTTCATGGAAGTTCCTGTCTTTCAGTTGGACAGAACCTTATTAGTCCCAACAAATCATAGGTGTTGTGGTGATTGTAGCATATATGTTTAACGTAACAACATGGAGTGAACTTTTCTCCATTTAATTGCAGAGGGAAGACTCTTGTCTTCCTTAAGTTCTCAATAGGTCTCCTGTAGTGTCCTTACTTTTATTTTTTTTTTCCAAGATGG
Organism: Dromaius novaehollandiae; assembly: GCF_036370855.1. Lineage (NCBI taxonomy): Eukaryota > Metazoa > Chordata > Aves > Casuariiformes > Dromaiidae > Dromaius > Dromaius novaehollandiae. The sequence continues at coordinate 109,675,088 of NC_088099.1, forward strand.
TGATTCACTGCATTAACTAAGCACACATTATTCAATTATATCATCTACTGAGTGCATTTGTTTTATGAAGTGAACAAGCAAACTTGAACAAGCAGAACAGAGTAAGCCTAGGAAATTAAGGGACCTCAGGTGGAGTGGCAAATTTCTCATCACTTACAAATCACCTACATAGTAATTACTAAATAGAAAAAGGAACATCTTAATTTTTATCCCAGTGTGGCTGTAATTGTGGCTACTGGAAGTTATAAGACAGTTTCAAGAAAATGACTTACTCAGTACTTATGCATCGGTGATGGCTGTACATTACGTGTTTTATTACTTACGGCTTAATTTTTTAGAAGTGCTATACGCTTATTAACACTCCTTTACAATGCAGTCTGAAAATTGTTCAAACATATTTAGTTAATCTGATAATTTCTGTAATTCTTGCATCATACCAATATCTGTCATAGATATATATCATAGAAATAAGCACACTTCAATCATAAAATTACTCAAAAGTGTAAATACTTTTGTGCACTCTTGATGTTTTTTGCTAGGTGAATTTTTTATTTTTCTCATTAGATAAAGCTATCAGTGTGCTATCTACCTGTTTGGAAAGTGATAGTCTTGATGTTCAGAGAATCGGAGCAGCTTCACTTTGGGCTTTGCTTCACAACTATCAGAAGGTTAGTATTTGATAAACACCTGTTGTTTAAGAAAAATTAGCGCATTTGAAGGAAAAATTGTAATATTACTTTTATTATGCAGTAAAGAATAGAGTAACCTTTAAATAAATAAAAATAAAGTTTACAGCTGCAGTTCCAATTTCTAATTTTAATCATTTGGTCAGGTCATGTTATACAACATGAAAGGTAAGCAGCTTGATGTGGTTTGTGAATGTTTATATAAATGTCATCTGTACAATGAAGTCATATACTAATTCTAAAATTCTTGGATATCATATTCTACTGAATTACAGTCATTTTGAAATTATAAGTAGAAGGGCTATCTTGATTATTGAAGTATCAACAGGTAGGGGAAAAGTAAAATCATTTTGTTTTTGTTTGTGTGTGACAGGCAAAAGTGACTTTGAAGAATCCATTAATAAGGAGGAGAATAGATGAAGCTTATTCTTTAGTGAAGAAAAGTAAGTTTTGAACAAGCCGTTTTCCATCTGGAAGAACTATGCCAGTCTGTAATTTTTCCATCAAATAGATCGTTAGTACATTCTAAATTACAGCATCACAGACAAAAACATAGGTTTTGAGAGGTTATTTTTATCCCTAAAATAATGAATAGTGATATGGTTTATATAGTTAGGCATCTTTTAAATACAGATATGCAAAAATGTCTCTTGGTTAACAAATTGTAAATCAGACCTGAGAAATTGATAAGGTCAGTTTTAAAGATGGGGCAGCAAAATGCTTTCTTTACTACATGCTATGCTTTGTTAATTCTTAAATTTAGTGTTTGGAAAAATTATTCATTTAAAATTGAGGTGCTTAATGTTGTTCAACCTCACTGTATTCAACTACATAGAGAAGAGATCAGAACAGTTCATTGTACCAATCTGAAAATGTTGTACCATGAGCTGCTTTTTGAAAACTTGAGAGGTTTTTTTTGTTTAAGTAACTGAAGATAACTATAGTTTGAGTAGCTTTTATACAATAGATTACTTTGTTCAACTCAAGAACGTTCATTTTGAAATGATGCTCAGACATTGCTCTGTAGCTGCAACTTTAATAGCTAGCAGTAGATTTGTTAGTTGCAGTTAAGACTCTGATTTTGCAAAGGTGTGCAAATGCTTCATTTTAAGCTGTTCATTTTTCCACTGATTGCATTTGCTCTATTTTGTACTCAAATAGGTTTACCTGTGCAGGAATTTATAATTCCAAATTTTCTGGCAGGACAGAATTGCCACAAAACTTGCACTTGCATTGAGCACTATTTGGCAATATCCTAACAAGGAGGTGTATTTTTGCTAGAACATCTCATGATAGTTCTTCTTGTGCTATGTAACTCTCATCCCTTGATTTCATTTATGTTCTGTTGTTCCAAATTCGTCCTTTACTAAGTTAACCATCAATCATAATATTATGAAACATTTTATGTACTCAGTGTGTTATAGTTGATAAAGAATAATACAGATTTATCTGTTTCTTTATAGTATTTGTGGTATACATATTAAACCACAAATCAAAGATTTTTTTCAAATTAACATGTTGTATCAGCAAGGTAGAAATTTACAGTTTTTACAGACCAGCACCTCGTAACATTGATCCCTATTTATTTATGTACTACTTTAGAACATAGGATCTTAGACTGAAATATTTATTTTGAATTTTTAAGAAATAATTAATATAATATTGACTATCAAATGCTTTATGGAACTGTAATTGTAACCGTCTAGTCATGTGAAGTTGTCATTAATATTTTCCTGCATTAAGTTTCTAAACCAGCCTACCCTAATAAAGCTTTGATCATTTTCCAGTGATGTCTGGGTTAATAACCAGAATGATAGATTGTTCTTCTGAGTACAAGTGGAAGAATTTTTCAACACACTTTTTGTTCCTTTTCATTTCCAAATTTGTCCTTCACATGGAGAAAGGACTGTAGAAACAAATATTCCCAGAGGTTTTGGCAACTATCAGGCATGCCTATATTGTAATATAGCATAATCAAAAGGCAGTTTTCATTTCTTTGTCCCAGCTGAGTGAAGGCTTAGACAGCCGCTTAATTCTATCGAGGTTTGTTAAAAGCACATTTTGCAAAATGAAGTATTAGTATTTGATTTGCTACTCCTAATATAGAGGAAAAGATTAGAAAATAGTGTGAATCCTAACCATGCATTTGATGTAATCTTTGAAAAAAATCATTTTATGTTAAGAATCAGCTAGAAGTTTAAGTCATGTTTTTTCTTCTCCTTAGCTACACCACAGCCAGAAGGAAATCAGCTAAATGCATACCACTTAAAATGCTTAGAGAATATAGTGCAGCTTCTCGATTGTTAATGAGTATCAGATGACTTCTCATTTTGAAACTGGACAGCTTGCTCAAGAGGAGACTAGAATTTAAAGAAAAAACTTTTAATTCTTGGATTTATGGCAGCAGCATGCTACGGAAGATACTTATGAAGTCTTTGAGGAAGGAGTTGATCACCTTGAACAAAAGAATCGCACTAAATATGATTGAAACTATTTGTATTGTAATCCCAGTGGGAAGTTATAATGATGGTACTGTGTATAGTACTTATGTAGCAAAAAATGTACAGTGGAAACATATGAAAAATCAGTACTTAAATTATGCATTGCAAATATTACTGTAAAGTAGTAGAATTGCTGGTTTGGATCAGTTTTAATAAAGTTTTTTTTTTTTAATTCAGTTTGGTATTTGTCATTTGTGGATTGTAATTTGTAATGCCACAGGGGAACACAGGAAACAGATTTAAGAACTGAAAGTGTTCACAGGTCAGTGGTCATATGCTGTACCTATTAGATATAGAACAGAAACATGTGTTTTTTATTTTCGGAGGAGTTTTCAGTTCAAACTGCTGCCTTTTTTTCCTTAAATGATAACAATGTGAAAAAGAGCTCCCACTAACTGATACTACAGGTGACAGTTTCGTTAACATACCAGTTTATAAAGGATATGAGGTATGTGCATCAGTTTTCGTTACAATATTATAGAAAATACTTTGAGAGACAATCTATTGATTCCCATTTCATAAACACTTCCAAAAAGAGCAGTGTTTTTGCCTTGAGGAAAAAACCCAGTATGTTACCTAGGTCTGTGCATCCTTTAAATTGCTACTGTATATTCTGTGCCAAATGAATTTAGGAGGGAAATACATGCCAGAAAATGGTGCCTCTCAACATACAGTGAAATATGCTGCACACACCTCTGAAATATCTTAGAGGGTGTTTATGGATTTCCCTCAACACTTGTAGTCGTGTGTGCTGTCAGCAACAGGTAAAAATGAGCAAATAGAAAGCAAATCTTGGGTAACATCTCTAAAAGACTTGGAGCAAGGTCAAGGTCTTTTTCTTTGACAATGCTTATAAATAATGTGTTGTGTGATATTACTTAATAGATTTAACCATGATGCTTATAATGGCTGGATTAGATCACTACCTGAAATGTGACTCTATCAACTAACATAACCCTCTCTGAAAACAAAAAAGGGGAGACCACCGAAGCGTGATTCTTTTCCACTTGATACATTGCATAATTACTGTAACTTGCAAAGTGGATATGAAGTACTGTCAGGCTTTCCTCATAGTTTTGTAGAAGTGTAAGCTGCTAGGCAGTCGAGATCAAAACACTCACAGGTAGATAGATAGCTCTGTAAGTCCTGGTGCCTCTGGGGGAGGGCTTGTCTTCCTCAAATTAGCAACTTGCTTCTTTTCAGGCTCTTACATACTTGCGTGCTTGCCCCTGATGATTTCTCTCCTAAGTCAAGTTGTGAGTCACCATGCAGACTGCCAGTTTACTAACCCTTTTCAGAGAGACAAAAAGTGAAACCACTCAATGCCAAATTCCTTTCAATGAAAATAACTGATTATTCATTTAGCAAGATAAAGAGAGAACTCTTTCAAAGCACAGAAATCCACATGGATCTAGTGAGATGGAAGAGGGTGGCATTTTTAAAGCTTATTCGGCTTTAAATCTTGTTTCTATCTGATTCATATTAATATGTTTCTTAGGGATCCACAATCTTGGAAATCTCTAGCCTTGTAAAGAAAATAGTATATCCTGAAGAAATGGGAACAATGCTAAGTTGCAGAGCGTGAATGAAGAGGTGTTTGAAGGCTTGTAACCTTGGTAGCAAACTGATCTCCATCTCTGAACCGTTTAAACCTGCACAGACAAGAGTTTGCTTAATTAAGGTAGCATCTCTTTACAGCGTATTGGCTACTGGTTTATCTGTTTTCTTCTGAATATCTATTAGATGGTTATAGTTGAATGGGTTTATTAAATGCAAGTACAATACAATAAGAACATAAAAGTACTGCATGCCTGTTTTGTATTAAACATATCTATTTTACTGAGTTATATTCTTTATGAAATTATTCATATGGAAAAATCTTGATAGATTGCTAATACATTTGTTCTGGTAAGTCTTACAGCACGAGTGGTGTGTTTTTGCCCAAATGAGCATGCAGATAACTTCTATTTTCTCAGTATTTTGCAACATTTTACAGTTGTGGAAGGCAGGCTCATGCCCCCTTAACATTGGCATAAGTAAATACTTCTATTTGGTACTGCTTCTCAGGAAAATCACAGTATGTGCCCTGAGGGCATGGACATCAGCTCTCTATTCACTTTCAGTGAAAAGCCTTCACAGAATTTCAGAAGAAAATTGTTTCCAGTTTCTTCGTTGAAACTTTTCCCCTTCAAGATTAAGGAAAACAGAAATTAAAATTAATGCTCAAAGGTGAGATTGAAGGACAGCACTTTCTTCATCATTTTTATCCGCTAAACTGAGGGAAATACAATAGGTATGTCTTGCTTCCCAGCATGAGAATATGATCTATAATGATGAGGGTTATGAGGACATGTGACCCTATAATTTCTGCTCAGTGATACTAGATGACTGTAATTATGCTTACAGTTGCTTAAAGTCTGAATGAGTTTCATGAAAGAAATTTGAAATCTTGAGACTCATTCACAGTTAAGTTTAATTTCAGAATGTTGGCAGTGCATCTGTTTTCAGGGATGTGTCATCTGAAATGTTTAGGTTTTTAAAGAAAAATGCTAAAATACCTTCAAATTTTAAAAGCTGTAAAATAATTTCTCCTCCTACACAAGAAAGTGCAATTAAAGTGGAGGGGGATTCCTGGAAGAGACTGAAGAACTTAAACTGAAAGGTAATTTACAGCATGCATCTAGTTTCTTTACTGAAAGGCATTACTATGCAAGTTAGGTGTCTTCTGAAAATCCTTATCCAGGAGAATACGATCAGTTTGCACTAATGTAGATATACTATGCTCTTCCTTAGTTACAATCTTAGTTGTAGTTTGTATTTAAGTGGGAAGATATTTTAAATGTGAAAGAGATACATACATAAAATAAAGCTGTTAGATTTTTCAGGACTGATGTGTCATCTAGTGCCTATTCACAACTTGGAGAGAGGCTACTGAGACAGTTTCTCAGACATGATTGTCTTTCAGAGAAGTGTTTTATTGTCTTTTAGGAGTAAAAATTGATTAACAAAAAGACATCTAATGATTTTCCTCTTCCTTTCCCCTAAGGAGTCTAGGAATGCTCTACTACCCACTTGGGCTTTCTTCTGATCATAAAAAGGGATCCCTTCAAATCTTGCCCTCTGATGGCCTCCTAGAGTGATCTTGTGCAGCTACACCAAGGCCATAGCAGTCATACTATCAAGGCTTTAGAAGAAAGAACAGTTGTGGTGAGTAATTTCATAAATTCTTAAACCCTTTTCAACTCATTTTTTGGCTCCTGGGCCGCACTGTGGAAGTGGCCACACTTTCTTCATTTATTACCTCTTCCTCAGCCTACTCACTTTTTGGTGATTACCTGACCTCCTTCAGCAATAAATTAACTGAGGACACTCAAGTGAAATCTATACTAGTAAGTTAAATAGTGACAGGAGCTAGTGGAAGGCACAAGAAGTCAATCGTCTATAGTGTTAAATAGTCTGAAGAAGCCTGGCGCAGGTTTGGCATGTACAAGCTACTGCTGTTCCCCGCCTTCAGATTCCAGGCACAGTTTTGGAGCAAGCGTGGCCCCTCGGTGTTGTTTTGGGGAATCTGGACGAGTCTGGCACTTTGGGCCAGGGTCATCCTCTGGCTTCAGCACCACTTGGGTTTGGGCACATTTTGTCTGGATAACTGCAGCCCTAGGTGCTGCAGATTAACAGCAGGGGTTTTGCAATTCAGTTTGGCATTCGGCTGGATGTTCCCCCCTCTGAGCCCTAACTCATTTATCACAACCTCTTCAGGAAACAAAACCCTGCTGTGTGAAACCCAGGCCTGTTTTCGCTCAAAGAGCAGATTCTTAGAGCAGCTGCTTTCTTGTGTCCAGAACGGAGAGTGGCAATCTCTCTTGGATTTGCAGCAAACAAGCACACTCAAATTCATGAGTGTGCTCTTTCCTTGTAAACACAGCATGAAAATAATAAAACTTGGCAATTCTGAATAATCATTCTGAACATTATGCCACCGTTCTAGCTTCTTGACCATTTGCCCACATGAGTTTTGCATTTTTGAGATCCTTCTCTTCCGAAGTTTAGTGTATGTGTGCAAGTCTTTGCAGGGCAGAAGTATAATTTTAATGGAAATAAATACTGTATATGATTTTCCTACAGTTCTGTTATTTTATTCAAAATGAGAATGCTGGGAGATAGTTGCAGTTAGCAGAGTTTTTAGTAAAGATGCGATAGGGCTATTTGGAAACAGATTCTCTTTTCTTTCCACAAATTTTTACATTTTGTTTCCTCTTTAGCTGAAAATAAAAATAATCAACCAATTAAAGAAATCTCAAGAAACTCATAAATAGATTTTTGGCTTCACATTTCATTTCTATACTTTTCTCAGAATTTTTAAATAAATTTTGAGTAACTTAAACATTAGTGTTTTCCAACTTTTGTTCTGTCTCTTTTCCTCTGTTTTAGACTATGACACATTGTTATTGACCTTGTAGATCCAACATTATTTGGGGCCTAAAAATGTAAATTTTTCTGGCCAGTGATTCTATCCAATATTTGAATCTTGAATTTGATTTGGCCTTTCTAATACTTCTTAATAATGTGTATAATTATGCAGTTGAAATTGTTAGCCACTGTTATCAAACTAATCTGAAATATGATGCTGAAATTTTCAGTCATAAAGCCAAACACATTTCAATAGTTTGTTGTTTTGTTGAAAGAATAAGTATTATTATCATTTTTATTGTTCTTTATTTGTTCTAATCAGCATCTGTTGTTCCTCCTACTTTCCCCAACATAAGACCAGCATCCACGTGATTTTATTGAAATCGCAGAGGTTAACAGTAATTCTTGCTGCCAAATGCAACTGATGATTTTCAAGAAGTTGGCAGGTATCTGTTGGTCTGTGGTTTTACACAGCATGGGTGATGCATATAAGCCCCTTTTGTTATTTTTAGCCTGCCAGAGATATGCCCTACAACTTACAGAATGTGCTTTTATCTGCAAAAAGCTGAAAACTTTGCTGATCTTTCTCTCTTCCCTTGCACATCCAGTGCAAGAAATAATCACAACAGGTAACTGTGATAAGACATCTATCAGAAGCAAAGAAGTTTTGTTCATGCTAAATTACGCATAGTAGCAAAAGTGCCATGTTCTAAGTATTTTACACAACATATTGTAAGCAGTACTTTAACCTTCAAGCAAGGTTTCTTTGTTTATAATGGAATATTTGTTTAATAAGCATTTGGTAGCAAACCTTAATATTGCTAAATGTAGAATCTAATGTAGCTAATTAAAAATATTCTTTATCATCTCATCTGTAGTATTTTATTTACTTAGATATTATGAGATTTTAAGGCATACAGTGAAATACAACAGAAGCCACTTTCAGAATAGAAATAAAAAGTATCCTCAAAAGTCCATAGCTATTTCACAATAACATTAGACTAGAGGAGAACTGGCCAAAAGCTTTTCTCAGCTGAGAGCTCTGTTCACAAGCCATGAAGACATAGAGCTGAACCTAATATCTAAGTGACAGAACAGGTTGCATTCACCCACATCTTTTAAAAGGACACAGTGGTTGAAGACTCTTGATCCATTTTATTTAGAGTAGAGAAGTCCTAGTTAAATGTAGTTTCTAACTTTATTAACAAGGAAAAAATGCAATCAAGCTCCTATTTCTTCATTGCTTATTTCTGAAAATGGGAGAAAAGCTGGTTTAGGTGTGTCCTAGATATTCTTGGATTCTTTGCTCAGAAGGATACACAGAAGCTGTTGTTTTGCTCATTGATTTGTCAACCACTTTAGTGCAATACTGGTTCAGCTGGACAGAATTTTTGGAAAAGAAGAAAAAGGCAATACACAAGCAATGCATATCCATACGTACTTTCTGGAAGAGCTATTTTTTCTTCTCACTGGAAGGTAAAACTGCATAGTTTCTTTTCCTTCTCCCTCCATAGAAAATGAAATGTGCTTCTAAACACTACTTGAAGAAATGTAGGATACTATGAGATGAGAAACATTGCTAGTGATTTAAGTGTTTGAAATGTTTAAAGCAATCAGAATACAGGTTTGCAATTCCCAGTGCTTCATGTAAATGATACAATATTTTGTTTACTAATATAAGTAATTTACACACCTTGTGATTTTTCACAAGTTTTGCCTATCTTAAAAGCGGAAGTTTTAGAATTGCTTAATAATTGAGAACATTTTCAGAAGACTGATCTGAAACTTAAATGCATACCAGGTTATCATCAGTAAGAAATGCCTTTTAAACCCAAATATTCTCTACTCTCCTTCCTTAAATAACTCTATCGAGCAGTGCAAAGCTTCACTGTGACAGAACAGAAGTGGAGCGAGAGCAGAGATCTTCACTGCATACAACTCAGAAACACGTACAGGGAGGTAAACGATTGCCTGTGTCCTTGCTTTGGATCCATGAATAATAAAATATATGTAATCAAAAACTTACTAGCCAATTTAGATGAGGTTTGCATACTGCATACCTAACATGAAGATGATGCCTCCTCAGTTTATTTCCTGTGTCTGGTCTGTATCACAGGCTCCTACATATCTACCTACTAAGTGTCAAAATGTGTGGCTATATATACCTACTAGACATTTTTACTATAGCAACATCCAGAAGATAACCTATGTCCCATTGCTGCCAACTTTGCAAAAGCATTTGCTCAAATAATGTCATTTGGTGCCCCAAACAATCCTAATTTATCTGCTCCTTAAAAAAGTTATCTGTGTCTTCATGGACAAGTATATCCAAGAAACAGACTTCTTTTATCTTATTTGATAGCTGTTCAGCTCGTCCGTTGCTAATCACTACATGTGGTGTTTGTTTAGCAGCTGGGTACGACAGGACTAGCTGCACTGCAGCCTGAGGGACCTGCTGGAGGGAGGGAGAGACTCTCCTTCATGAGAGCTAATGAGCGCGCTGCAGTGGCAAAAAGGTTTGGGGCTTCACAAAACTTTCTGCTCCCTACAGAGACTGTGAGAGGAAGGCAGCAGCCTGCAGCAAAAGCAGATGCATGGATGATAGAAAGACAAGGGTTTTTTTCCTTGTCTCTCACCTGATTATTGTAATTAGATATTCCTGATGCTGAACGTGAAGAACAACACAGACACTTCAACTAGTTCAAAGTGCAGCCGTCCACCTTTTCCACGGTTTAGGCTGTCATTTAGGCCGTTAGATTTCTTACCTTACTTCAGAGACCAACTAGAATGTCCTAGTGCCAACTATTAAACCAAACGATAAGCCTGAGCAATATTAAGGAATTTTTAAAATGTGACTTTCTAAAAGCTCTTGTGAGAGACCCCGAAAGACACATTCTCAACTGAGGTGACAGCAGCCAATATACTAACATCAAAGTTGCAGTACTGCTCGCATAACTGCAAATTTAGGGTATTTTAGAAAAGCTCAAAGTGCTTCCCTTTCAACAGTGAAGTCTGCTAAGTCAGGAAGGGGAAAATTCTTTCGTGCACGTTTGTGTTCCAGGACCCTCCGGACTGGAGGAGTTGCACAGAAAGCCGTTTCCATTGCCACGACAGCTGGCATATGACTCACTCTTTGTTTTCATCCTGAGTTTCTCGCCCATCAAGGGCAATACCTTCCAAAAAGGTATCTTCCTGAGTTGAAGAATAACAGCTGAATAAAAATTTGGCGTTACTTCCAATTTAAGTTATTTTAGAATTTCAGAATTTCAGAGCCTTCCTGAAGCTGGAATTTGCTGAATACTGGGCCTATTCATGTGTTTGAATGCCTTTCAGGTTAGATCCTCCATAGTTTAAAAGTCTTTCATAAATGGCAACTAATTTTTAAGGGCTAATACAAGCTTCTCCTTGCTTGTAAAGTCAGTGTCACTAGAATTCAAAATGTCTCTGAACTTTCGGTATAGTTTTTACTTTGTTTGTCTAAATTAAGACATCAGCTGCTCCTTAATCCAGAGCCCGGGAAGCTGTTTCTTAGATCATTTGGTGTGGTTGCTTTGCACCTGCAAAATGTGCTGCTTCCAGCATTAAAAGCAAATAAGTTACAAAGAAAGAATATTTAATTCACCTGCATACTGGTTGCTTACATATTAAAAATGCTCCATTTAAATTAAAAATCTTGTGTTGTCTGAAATTACCGTACATAACTAAAGATTCACAAAGCATCTTTGCCAAAGGCTTATTCATATGCAAGACTCTCCCCTGCTCTGTTTTTGTACACCCCCCTCCCCATACAGCGCGTTGGAAAGTTGGTAATCAAAGGACGGCTAAAATAGCAAACTTTACTTGAAAGTGAGTAGTGAGGATTAACATAAAAACTAGTGATTCGTTCTGAGAAGCTTTTTTTTGCTTTTTTTTTTTTTACCATTTTTACATTTAAATTTGTAGGAGAAACACTATTTTTTCTCATTTTTGGTGTTTGTTGACAGTAATGTGCAGTTCTGTTGTTTCTATTTTATAGTCAGTTGCCATTTTTATCTGGGTGAGTTTCTCGTACATAAACAGGGCAAAAAAATAATTAAAGAAAGCTATAAATACTGTCGTACTGTTTTAGGTGGCAAAATGACTGAGGCAAGAGTCAGAAAAATTACTCTGAATATTATTTTTAAATCTGACTTTCTTAATGACAAGGAGCTTGTATCCTCTAGGAAAAAAAGGAGGAAAAAATCTGCCACTGAAACAGTTCATAAGGGTTGGTTTTCTTCCATCTATATTACTTAGACTTTGTATGTGGTTAAACCTGTAGTTTGACATTGTGGTTTTTATCCGGTATGGTTTTAAAAGCTTTTCTTGACAAAATAAGCATGCCACATGCAAATATATTTTTTATGAGTGTAACAGCAACTAGTTTTAAGAAAACAAAGATCATTAAAGTCAATAGAAAGATCTAACTTTAGGAGATGTTGGACTAGATCCCAGCAGGGGAAACATTATTGTATGAACAAATTCAGTATGGAGGACAGCAGGAATTGAGGTCAAAATGTAATCACCCAGAACGTAGCTCTTCAGGGTAAATTGTTTTATTCTACCTCTGAACTGAAATATCTCTTAATGGTAATAAATCTCCTTATCCGGTGCTGGGACTGTATTTGCAGTAATATATCAGAAGAAAGATCTTCAACAGCCTACACACTTTTTCATATGACTCTTTAGAATATTTGGTGCTTTCTCCCAGGCAGGCTGGCATAATTTTATTTTCAATTTGAGATAAACTTGTCAGATGGAAATAGTAGCAGTTGACATGCTAAACTAAGGGTTTGAAATCTCATTGAAACTATAGGTAAAAAGAAGACAAAGAGCATAACAAGTAAAATAGCCTGATGTTGTAGTAAATAAGTTTAGAGCATCATAGCTGTACAACATTTGTGAAAACAACAATCTGGGCCATCATAGTTTGTTTGAATTTCATCTGTTTGATCTTTATTTTCTTACTTTTTTCTGCTTGGTAATGACCTACTTAAGATGTTTCCATTCCTGCAGTTCTAGAAACTTTTGTTGAACCTTGCTGTGTGAACTGCAGTCATCTAGCACTAAACAGTCACTTAAGAGAGCGACTAACTGCTTTAAGATTGGATTTTTTTATAGCAACTCAGTTAAAATATTGTAAGGTTTCTCTACCAGTGTAACTATTATTTTACTATTGTGACTATTGTAACTATAACTGTAATACTAACTGTATTATAGATAACTTTCACATATGTTTACCTTCTCCTATATGAATGAAACCTTAAATGATTAATAAATCTTTTAATTGGCATAACTGAATCTGTCCAAAGACAATGACATTGCTCTAACTTTAGCAGCATAGAAGTATAAGTTTTGTGCACAGCAAAGCTCTTGATCTTTTCCATGGGAAACAAAGGGAATGTGAGAAGATCTTGTTTGGCAGTTTTATATTCCTTCTGCTGAAAATGTCCTAATTCTGCCCTTCCCCTAAACTCTGAAAGTAGCTCTTTTTTAGTGTCAGGTAGAAATTTTCTATCTTGTCTTCTGATCTCACAGAAACTAACAGAGTCTGATTTAGAATTACAGATAATCTGATGCTGCCCAGCACAGAGTGAAATGGTATACAAGGCTATCTTTGCAGGGTCTGGCCCTGGAAAACTGTGACTAGCTCACCTGTCTGTAAAGTCAAGCTGGCTGCCACGGGATGCAGTATGAAGCTCAATTTATATTTGCGGTGTGTTTTTGAACTTTGAGGAAAATGAGGGGTAGACTTGTGATTTTGTTCTGTCTTGCCGTCAGTGCATTTTATTGCTGCTGCATTCAAAAGGAATTAGTCTTTTAGTAGTCTCTCTCAGAAGTCCCCTCACAGAGGAAGTAAAATATATATTTTGGTGAAGACACTGGATATGCCTTATTTGGTAGCTGACAATACTAACTGTAATTTTTTTTCCCCCAGGAATTTCACTGCATGCAACAGTGCAACAAACCTGACAGCCTTTTTCAAATGCAGCAGAAGGTCAGATAGGAAAAAATGAATTCAGAGGGTCAGAAATTTCTCTTTCCAGTTGTAATTAACACTGTCAAAGGTGAAATCAGGACTATTTAAGATACTTTAGATACTACCTCTCTTACATAAAGAGTGGCTTATATCGGAATGACTTGGAATTTGTATCTTTGTTCCCAGAAGACTCTATTTCCCCCTTTGATGAATATCAGGCAATAGAACTTCTGCTCAAATGGAAGGGGGGCAAATACATTTGTCTCAGATTTAGTAGAGAATACAATTGATTCAGTTGCGGAAAAAAATGCCCATTGAGACTCAAACATAATATCCAGGAAATTCCGTTCATCATCACCTACAACAAAAAACAACAACAAAAGCCAGAATACAAAGTTCTCAATCATGCCAGGAATCCAGGAACAAAACGTAGTGATAATAATACAGTATATCTTTTATTTTTTGCTCTGAAAAACAATCAAACAATATAATACTTCTGCTATGTATCCAGGTTTCTGGTTGAAAAATAAATATATCTTGTCACCAATACAAATGCTACTGAAAGGAAGTTAAGAGATAAGCGCAATTTTGACCTTGCCTATCTTGATCTAGGCTATTAGCTTGAACATCCTGAAAAATAAAGTTGTCTCTGTGGAAGTAAGTCTGGTGTGTGCGTGAAGAGCGCTCTCCTGTTAGAACTTCAACAATGACGTGCCTCCAAAGCCAGCATCTCTCGTTGTTTCTGATCACTCTAACCTCTGTCAACCAACTCTCTGAAGATACCACAACAACTTTAGCCTCCCCCCGTTTCAATTCTTGCTCATGTCATGCTGCAGATTATTCTGATAAGCCTTCATACACTTGTACATTAGATGCCATAAACTCAGATCATGAGTTTTTCTCTTTTGTTTCTTCTCTTTCATCATAATAAAAAAGAAACAAAATAGCAATTAAGAATAGAAAACCACTAATGTAGTAAAAGAAGTAGGTACAACTTTTAATTTTGAATAGTTTAAAACAGAATGTATTTCAAACTGGTAGAGGTTTCACACATGCATTCAACTAAGCAAAATTAAACCAACACATAAAAATAAAAGCATAATATTTTTGATTGGTAGCAAATCAATAAAATTTGTTAGGGTAGTTGATAAGAGATCCTTGGGTATATATGCTACTTTACAGAAATTTTGTGCTTCATATAGATCACATGCACAAATTTAAAAAAAAATTGTCAGAGATCCATACCTCTTTTTACAAGCATACTAATGAAACAAAGTGCAGTCATAATAATTATATTCAAATAATAATACTCAAAAATAACTCGTGATAATTCTGAAATGGGTGCTCTGAAGCAATAGAGATGTAATATAATTAAACTTTCAGGTTCTTAGAAATCAGTTACCATGGTTGCAAGTTAAAGTTTGGAAAATAAAAGAAAAAAATATATTCTTTCTCAAACTGAAGAGACTAATTGAGAATATGACTCACTATTGCTTTATGTCAGGATAAATATCATTGATTTCTTTGGAACTGCTTTAGTATAAGACATGTAGTGTGGTTGTACTGAATAAGACAGGAGGTTATGGTACAATCACACTGTTTCTACTAAAGTGAATGATTACAGCAGATACTCCCTCATTCAGTTAATTTACAGTTGACTGTGACACCTTTGGCTAAGTGAATGAACTTCTGTAAAGCAACATCGTGCTCAGAAACATCTGTTCTTGACTTTAGTAGGGAGGGGATTTTCACTTGAAGAATTGCAACGTATCTGTGCACAGGGGTGTAGAGGTGACAAAAAAAAGAACGACAGATTCTCTCGCCCTCTAATGCATTTGTAGTTCTTCCAGCCTTTCTTTTGGAGCTGTGAAAGACTGAAAGAATCAGGTAATAAGCTCAATAGTGCTCAGCTCCTTGGATGCTGGGTGCAGGATAAGACTGTGAGTACAAAAGAACAGAATTTTTAATTTCTCTTTAGGTTTGTCTTTTGTTGCTTCTTCCATTTAATTACCCTTATAAAGATTTGGTAGGAGGTAGTTGGTCCTATAATATTTCTTTATCCTTTTCTCCCCCTCCCTCCCTCCTCAGGTCATTTCTCCCCCTAGAGTGGGGAGGGAGTTTAGTCCCTTATCTCTTCAGAATGTGCTAGCCAATATTTTTTTGTTTTCCATTTTGAATATCTGTAAGCAGTATACTTATAAGGGAAGAGGTTGCTAGTTTGTTATGAAGAATGTTTCTTCTGAGGGATGTGAACTGCTGGATTGGTACCTTCTAGAACATTTTAAACTGGTCAAAGACTAAAAAGAGGAAAAGAAAAGAAGTGACTGTGCATTTGTGCTAAGTTAGCCATCTGGAAATCTGAATACAGCCCTTTTTGTCTAACGGATCACTAGGTTGGGAAGACTTTGGAGCTGGAACTGCCCCTGCTCCTCCTGAAGTTGCTGTGCCCAGGGTGCAATCTCGCAGCAGCGCTGCCTTGGGCTGGGTTTCATCAGGACACAAGTAATGCGCCACGTCAAGGTAACTCTTCAGAAAGACAGATCTCAAAACTCCTAGGTGTGATAGATTAAATAAAAGAGTCTGAAAATAAATTTCCCCCTGAAGCCTGTGTCTTCATGGGAACAGTTATTTCCTCCAGTTCTGCTTCGAAGCCCATCAGCTGCCCATGGCTGAATAAATCTCCACAGCCCCTGGTGTCTATAAGGCATGCTGAGACGGGGGCGAGGGCTCTTGCCTGCCTCAGGTGCCTCCTCTCGCCATCTGGTCCGCACTTGCTCTGCAGGCGCTTTGGTTTGCATGGACAAGCACCTTTCCTCTCTGCTGCCCAGTGACAGCCCCCCCCCCTTTTTTTTAGCAGAAAAGCAATATACAGGACTCCACAAACTGGCAAGAGCAAACAAAGCAGTTGTCTCATTTGCTGCGTTCATTGCTACTAACTCCAGGATGTTTGGTGTTGGGGGAGTTTCCTCTGGTTTTAGTTTTCTGGGTTTTTTTAGAGGGGGGAGGGAGCTTTGAGATAGCATCAGCAGCTTGACTTGCTCTTGTAAGGACAGAAATGTGCCTTATCAGAAAATGAAAAAGTGTCACTCTGCTGTTCACTAAGCCCTTTTATTTTTAAATAATGGGGCACAAAAAGGACTTATGAAAAGAAGGTACAAAAGATACCTTTCTTTGTTAGAAAAGTAGGCTTTGTCAGGTCCTGGTGGTGTCAACAAAAAAGGTTAGAGATGCCATATAAAAAAGATACATACATTCTTTTCTCTCTTTAGTGTTCTCTCTGGCTTTTGAAGGCCATTTTTAAAGCCATAAACTTATTTGCCATGTATAAGTTACAGGTCTTTCTTGGAGACATGGCTGAGCTGACAACATCATAATTCAGGGTGGCCTCAACCTTAGCTGAACTGCCTCTGAAGGAAGGCTTTACACCCCGGCTCTCGCTGAGGGCATTGCTTCGGAAACAGCTCCGGCAGCCTCTGCCAGCAAGAGACAAACCCAGCAACACTCACCTCCTGAAAGGGGCTTTTAACAGCTTTAAAGTAGGAGCACATCACTCTTTTTAGGGAAATGATTGACATAAAAGGTATAGTAGAAGCAGGAAAAGAAATAATTCTGGAAAGATAATAGGTGTACCAGAAGGGCCGTGTCTGGAAATGGAAAGGTCTATTTCCCAGCCCGATAAGGGATTTGTTTGAGAGCCTTGGAAGTCTTTTTGCTTCCATTTTTCTTTCATTAACATTAAACTTTTAGGGGTCTGCAAATAATATCACTTATTGGAAACTAACAAAATAAGAAACTTCAACAGGAAGACAAGAACTAAATTAAAAAAAGAAAAGCTGAACATAGTCAACTAAACAAAATTAGTACATTAAATTCATAGAGACCCAAATGTAATAAACTACTTTCTTTTGTAAGTTACTTTCTTTCATGTCTGTCAAATGCTGTCTTCTGCATTATTATCAGATGAAAATGCATGGTCAAACCAAATTAACAGCAAAATGGGAATGCAAATCCAATAGTTGCTTCCCTTTCTGGTCTAGAAAATATTTTTAAAGGGTATTTTTGATACCTTGTTGTGCTAATCAGTGGCATATATTTTATGGTCAATAGAAAAGGTTTAGATAGATGGAAAATGCCTTGTGATAGCCTCTATCATTAAGTAAACACTTAATTAAAATATAAAGAAAATTCTTATCTAAAAAAATTATCTGCTTATTTTCCCAGGATTTATTGTTGAAATTTTCCTCTCTTTTTAAAGTAGATCAGCTTTTCTTTTTGAATCGTCTTAAGAATTATCTTAAGTTCACTTTTTTGTCATATTTTCCACTTTTGTTTTTTTTTAATGGACAGAAGTATTTGGCTGTTTTAGGAATTTCCCCTTCAAACACACAAATATGTGAACTTCACTAAAGTTCAGTAAGTTGTCACAGGCAGACTCTCTTGCTATGAACACATCAAAGGAGCTGTAGTTACACAGTGGATTTAAAAAATACCACAGACTTTCTTATCTCCTACCAACACCCTTTTCGCTTGATAGTTTGCGACACGAGTGCTTTAGGATATCTAGTTCTACATTTGTTCAGCAATAGTGTTTTTCCTACTTCCTTAATCACACATTTATGCTATTAGTATATCTCATCATTAGCTAATTCTATCACTAAATATAGTTCAGATGACACCAATTAATCACAACTTATCTCTCTGAAAAACCTGAGAAACTACCATTCCCGCATCTCAATAACGAGTGTCATCTAGCCTTCATATTATAGCTGTTGTTTTATCACCAGCAATCTTCAGCTTCCTGACCCATTTAGGTGCTCAGTGTTATGGCAGAATGAGAATCTAGTTTGTAGTCCAGTTCCAAACATGTAAATTAATAATTATTTTCCAGTGCTACAAAGGTAAAAATATAGTCCTTTATGTACATATTCTCTTGCAAAGATAGATTATTTGGAGTTGAAGCATTTTATTACAGATACTATACCTTATATAGTATCACCTCTCTGAGGCCATTATGTTTAATAATAAATGTAACTTAAAACTACGTATTTTGTATTTTCTTTCCTTTTCTATGTTTGGGAAAGCCTTCTACAGTCAACTTTTTCTCTCTCTGAATTGTCTTTATCAACATATCTCTAAAATGTAATTGTTTTTAATTCACAGCTTTCTCCTTTCTCTTTGGAAGAATACCTCGCATTAACTAAACTTCTCCTCTGAGGTTAATGAATACATGCTAAAGATACCTATCTATTACACTACTGAACCAGACCTGCTTGTGCATTAATCCAATCCTGGGCTTTATTGATTGAATTAGATTAGCTGCAGAATAGGAAAAAACAAATTGAATTGTTGTGCCCGTATCCTGCTGTACCACTCAGCCATCCTGTGTAAGGAAACATAGAACGGTGAACAGAAAAGGAGGTAATTTCCTTAATGGTAGTATGCTAGCAACAGGAGGCCCATCATCCATAAAGAAATAGGGACCTATATGATTTGTAGTTGCTTTTCCAGTTTGGTTAGCCTGGCTTCCGGGGGAAGACCTAAGCTCAGGGGAGGCTCAGACTCAGCTCAAAGACTGCAAAACCCTCCCTCCGCTCACCTCATTTGCTTCCTTACCTTCTCCTTAAGTGTCACTGAAACTAAACAGCCTATCCAGTTCATTCGCAGAGCTGAAGATATAGAAGTGGTACCTGGAGTGGTCTCCCTTTTTAGCTACCACCTGCTTCACTATACTGCCACAGTCAAGGCCTTTTTTCTGGCAGCAGCAGCAGTCTGCAAGTATATTTGCCTCTTGCTCCACTATTGCTATAGGCCTATCTATGTATGTTAAAGCTTAAATACTAATAAATCATTAGAAAGGGTATTATATATATATCTTACTCTTCACATTTGTTTAGCAATTTCCATTAAAAAGACTCATTACAGAGATTGTTTTGACATACTTTGAAACAGCTGTGCTCATTATATATTATCTGTGTATTGGAGTTTGGGAAATGAATGCATCAGGAAGTGAAATGACTCATCCAGGATCACAGAAGAAGTATGATCAAGTCAAGATTAAAATCCAAGTCGTAGATCTCCACTATGGTCACTGAACAGTCATCTTTCTCTTCCTCTTTCTTTCTAGCTTTTCTTTTCAACCACGTCCTACAGTTAAACATTCACTGGAGAAGTCCACCATGCTGCTTTCATGTTCAAAATGCAATTGGCATTTAGATAACAGTTAGCTAAATACAACTTGAAAGTCTTCGGGATCAACTCCTTCCTTTGCTTTGAGCTTCAAAGAATGGAGAGAAAGTGAGATTCCTGGGAAAGAAGAGCAAGGATGGCAGACAGGGAACAGGAGAGGGAGAGCCTTAATGCAATGGGGTGAGCTTGAACTCTGTTGCTGCTGTGGGAGTTTCTTCCACAGCAGATCAGAGATATGTGAATTTTCCAGCCTTTGGATGCTGGGGAGTGTGGGAAGGCTAGAAGGGAGAAGGCTGCGAGATGGACCTGCCCTTCTGCCACCTGCGCTGATACTTGCGCTACCTAGGAGAGCAGGGTAGAGATGGTCTGTGTTTCTGCTTTTCTAGCTATACTATTTTAAGTTACATTTTATACATTTGAAAGCATAGTACTGTAAGTGTGTGCCTGCTCCCAGATTACATCTGTAGAGTCAGCTTTTACAAAGCCTGCAGTTTTCTAATTTGTGCTGGCCGTGTTGCCCAGGCATCCAGAGGGGACTTTTATTGCAGCCTTTACAGGGTGACCCAGTAATGTTCCCATTACAGGCTGCTTCTTTTAGCACACAGGGCAAAGAACCCTGTTTTGGGAATTAGATGACCAGGAATCCCTGGCATGACTTTTATAGTAACTGTGCCTGTTCTACTACAAATAAATGTCTGTAGACAACACATTATATCAATGGTACTTAGTCATCATGCGGGACTGGACGTTAATATTCTTCTGTTTTTCTTTTAATGCCAGATGGAGAGAAATGAGCATGAAATTCAGACCAATAAAATAGTAATTTATATATAAACAGATGAGTGAGGAATAATTTTCATTCAAGGGAATTTGTCTTCATTTAGGAGACTTCCTGAATATTTCATCTCAGTTTCAATTAAGGAAAACAGATGTGTAGGAAGTTTAATTTGTAATAATAATAAAAAAAGTTATTAACATACATTTATCTTTTTCTTTCCACTTTAGATTTTGTGAAATACCACAGATCTGTACACGACAATATCGATGTATAGCATGACATAAAGAATAATATTTCAAGCTAGAGAGGTACTTTGACTTTTTGTCTCCTCACTTACAACTACAATTTGAGAACAGCAAGCCATTAGGATTATTAAAGATTTAAATGTGAGAACATATAGACCGTGCATAGCTGGTTCAAAAGCCACAAGGCATCTCACAAGGCTGTACAGCATCCAGAGACCAGATCTCTTTGCTTCACAAAACCCTTTCTTTTCCAAAACAAAATCTGCAGTTTAGTTTCTGAGGCTTCCCATTTCCTGTTTTTCTTATCAGTAATATCTCTATTTCCTGAGGCAAGCTAAATAGAAGGTAATCTTTTGATCTGTTTGAAAAAGATAACTCTGTAACACTAATAAAACAACACTGAGTCTTCAACTCAGTTCTTTTCCATTTAAATTTTTACACTCAGCATCAGATGGGCCACTGGCTATCTAGGAATATTTTGAAAAAAATCCAGATTTTAGTCTGGGCTAGGAAAACTTTAATTGCTTAATTATTAGCAGGTCCTATTCTTAGGAATTATGAAGTTGCTTAAATTAAGTAGGCTGAGTTATAAGCTTCTGTTAGTCTTCCAAGTTTGTGCTGTTATGAAGTTCCAATATTTAAGGAAATGCTCAGAATATAGAAGTAATTGAAATTGAAAGAATACACAAATGGAGAGACTATGAAGACAAGGTCATTAGAAAATTTTATGAGAAGTCATTTTTGTTAAACATGCATCATTTTGAAGGCTGAGCTCAATTTTCTCTGAAAAGATTTCACTTACTTACCCTATTTTCTCTTTCTAAGAAGCTTTTGATCCTACCTGTTGAATTAAAGACTAGATTTCACCAAAAACCCTAAACATTTCGTATTATGAGGGGGAATAATTTGCTTAGAGCAATTGCATTTACTTAATGAGTCTACAGCTCTCAGACAGGAAATCACTCCTTAAAAAATAAAAACCATGATGAAGAAAAACAAACTTTACTGCTTTTTCACACTGAATCTCAGATCTCCTCCCTTCCTAGGATAGGCCATCCAGAAAAAGAAAAATAAAAGATTTGAACCTTCAGTGAAGTTTATTCTAGATAACAAGAATACATAGACCATATGAGCTTAAGACATCAAGCAAAGTAACCTTTACAATTTTATTTTGTATAAATTTTAATAAACACATTAATATTGATATATGCATATAAATACATTGCCTTTTATTGTTTCCTGAGAGTAAATGCAGGCTCTCATTCAGGTAGTTAAAAATTGAGCATAGTCTTGAGTTAAAAACTGGTAAAGATTACAATTTTTCTACGACTTCATTGTTAAATTGGTAGATTCTGTATTTATTGACAAGATAGAGTAAAAATTAGTGCAACAACAACAATGGAAAATTAGAGATTGAAAAAGGAAGTGGCAAGATGGAGTTTCTGCAGACGTTCAAAGAGTTGTATTTTCCTAAAACATGCTTGGTTTAATACAGATAGACACATATAAATTTTATTTTCCAGACAGGTCATTGCTTCATGGGAGGATTCTCCAAAATAACTAATGTTAAGTCTGGCTCAAGCTCTTATAATGTATGACTCACATAAAATATTCATTCCTGTGGTCAGCTTCAGTTCAATTTGCATCTGTTTACTGATTTGATAATTTTAACGTTGATTCAAGCTTAATTTTGATATGAAATCAATCCTTACATTTTTCTAGTTTTAAACAGCTCCACAAACTATAGTATAGCTTGCTGAAGTGCAAAAATACTTGCAGTTGTTTTGAGAAAAAAACACAGACTTGCGAGAGTGTATTTTATCCTGACAACCTTCAACATGGGTCACAAATACTGAAGATTCTTAAACAAGAATTTTCAAGATGCAGAGTTATGATCCCAAAATACAATCTCATAACATGTTATCACCAATAAAGACTCGGACCTTAAGACTTTACTTTTTATAACTAGTCACAAAATTATAACCTCTAATAGATGGGAACTGTCTCATCTTCTTTACCAAATTTTTGTACTCCCTGAATAAGAGATAAATGCTGAATTGCAATGGCAGAAAAATGGAGAAATTCTATTTATTTTTGGATGTATGGCATAAAAGGATTTTACTAACTTGTGCTGAGAAAACCAAAGATCCCTGCTTCATCAGTTATTATAATATTCATACCTATTCCCAGAGATTCATTGATAATGGAAATTTTTCTCTCAAGTGGATTTTGATTGGCATTTAGTGTCTCTTTCATGCAGCTGCACCAAGATCTCAAACTCGGTGTTTATAGAATGTGAAAGTAAAAAGCGCATGATGTCTTTCATGCTTCAAAGGTAAACGCTTCCGGGGAGCAGGGCCCATGCTATGCAGAGACTGGGTAAAACTCTATCGCACAGTAATTGAGTCCAGCGTTCCTGGAGATGGACCATGTAACTTTTCTTATTGTTGCTCTCCAGCTCTATGGATGTAAGATTTTGTATTCCTAGCTTACACTTAGCCTTATTCCTACCTAACGTACTTTCATTTTTTTCTTGTATCATGAAAGATATGATCACAGTTCACAAGGGTGACTGTATGGTGTAGGCAGATTTTAAGTGTTCAGTCCTATTCAAAAGTTAAAAGTAATGATAACATCTAGGGTTCTTTTTTTAGTGCACCATTTCTTCAGACTTTTCAGTGTTTTGCTTGTAGTGCTTCCAAAGTTATTTCTGAGTTTTGCTGTTATTTCAAAGTTTAATGACATTAATTCTGAGACTAAACTTATATATATGTTTTAGCCAATGTGGAAGGAAAGTTTGTGGATTCAACTGTAAAGCTTACAGAGAAGACGAAACTGGATTGTGTATATCCAAAGAAAGCCATGATAATCCAGACATCCTGGGTGAAAAGTAATTTAACTCATAAAGAAAATATAGCTGTCTTGCATCCAGTCTATGGCATACATATTGAAGACAGTTACAAAGGAAGAATTCATTTTCAAAATGATTCCAGTGAAGACAATTCCTTATACTTCATCAAGAGCACTCTGGAAGATGTTGGTCTTTACTTTTGCTCCGTTCAAACTTATCCAGATGGAATTTGGGAAAAGGTAACAAAAGTTATTCAGCCAGGTAAGTGAATCTTTCATTCTTCTATAAATTTATGGTATACGTAAAACAGAAATGCATGCTAGTTTAGGGAGTATTTGGCAATATAATCCGTCTTTTCAGTTATATAACATATGGAAATGGAGTAATTTGGAGGTAAGTATTAGCATGACAGAAAAGAATTATAGTACTCTGACAGAAGGTCATTTTAAGAAAAGTAGCAAGTAAGGGAGTGAACTGGAGGAGCCAGCCAGCCATCACAGCAGCAGTGTGTTACATGGCAGTCTTTGGGTACTAATGGTCAGCGATATTTCTGTTGGAACAAGCTTCTCATAGCACTTCAACCTGTTACAGGAGCTCTCCAGAGTATGAATAAACCATGTATCTACACTTGAGGGTATCCTATTTTTTCATTATGGTCAATGATGAGGACATCCCTGGCACATTCCTAAGGCTCAAACTAAGATTGTTTTTCCTAGAAACTTTCTCTTCTTGCCTTTTTGGCAACAGCATAATCATTTAGGACTGATGTGGCAACAAAAGGGAGGCAATTAGGGAAGTTTAAATGAAGAAAAAGACCTTTTCTTTAAAAGGCACATAACTATAATCATTAAGTCCTTAGGAAATCATTATGTATACATGACTGAATAGCCTTCAAAAGTTAACTAGTTTTGGTTACTGATTTATTGATTAGATATGCTGAATGTAGAAAAACTCTAGACCCTTTTCCCATCCTCCAGCATGAAAATAGACTTTATTCAATATTTATTGTATTTCTGAACAAAGTATGGGAAATTTAGTTTCTAACACTTGAAAGACCAGAAGGTAAAAATAAGGTTTTTTTTCCTATCCTGATCCCTTTGAGTCTTCATTTCCATCTTATTTTCTCTACACTCCTCTTATTTCAACGTTACAGTGAAAGGGTGGACCTGACCTTTGTAGGAGATACCTAAACGTCAGAAATTCAAGCTAGATAGGTCCTGTCTTCTTACCTCTGCTATCTTTTTCATCAATAAAAATTGGTGCTCGTCAATGCAGAAACTAAGCCACACACAAATTATTGTCCTCACTTTGAAAAACATAATTCTGTCTCCCCCAAAATGTTTAGATAGGTAAGACAGTTTGGAGTGGAAATCATTTTCCCCTTTATGACCCATTGGCATGGCCATGCAATTCACATAGTTATTCACATGTGGAGGGGATGTCCTACTAGTGAAAGAGGTGAGAGGGGTCCCTTAGGTCAGACTGGTGGTCCACATCAGAGCTCCTCAACTGCGATTCCTTTAGTGGAATATCTGAATGCCTGCTTCACTCGAATGTCTGTTTTATTAGGTAAGGAGTAATATTATTGAAGAAATATCTCTAGTTTCTTTTTTCTACCAGTCCATTTAGTGCACAATGCTAATACTACTTTAGATATTAGAAACATATTTTTGACTGCATTAAAATAAGCCGAGATCTGGAAATCTAGATTGCTGTTTACAAAAGAGAACAGGCAAACTAGATCTCTTATGTGGTTTATTCCAACCTGAGCTCTGGCAGTGCTGAGCCTTTCTTGACAGTAGGTTGGTTTTCTATAAAACCCTAAAAGTTAGATGCAGTAGTGATCTGCAAGCTCATTCAGTCCTTTTCCTGGCCATGGCAGTACTGATCTCAGCAGTTTATTTCTGAATGTATTGTCTGGGGTTAATCTGAAGTGATGCAAGAAGCAAGTTATTCAGTGGGATATTATCCTTTTCTGCTTACAGACTTCAGCACAGTGTAAACCAAACACAGAGTGGATCTGTTATCAAAGGTATTTTTTGAATGATACTGTGGGATTCAGTATTTTCAGTATACAGGATTTTTCTCTTGGTTTGAGCACTTTAAAACACAAACCTGAAATAACAGCAAACCTCCAATATTTCAAGTATATCTCTTTAATCAAGCTACAGAGGGTGATAATAATGTTGTATAGAAATTAATCCTTTTCTTTTCCATTTAAAGATTCAAGATTTCTGAGAACAGCAACTATCCTGTTCAGCATCTCTATAGTTGTGTATAAACATGATCTTAATATCCACTGATCTCAAGAGAATAAAGTTTATTACCAGTGAAGATAAAATATTACAACTTCATTCTGTAATTCAAATTAAATAAGTTATTAAAAACAGAGCTTAGAGAAGGTATTTATTAATGCAGTTATAGTAGAACAGTATCAGTCAGTCTTAATCTAATTTTACTAGCACATTCATCACTATCAAATATTTTAAACTCCCTGGATGAAATCTTGCCTTGATTAAATCAACAGTAAACTTCAAATTCACTTCCAAGCAAGCAGTATTTCAGCTTGCTGCCATCAAAGGATACATAGTTTTTCTTTTTTTATCTTTCAGTCTATAAAATTAGGACTTTGATGTTCATCTTTTTAAGTTTCGTATTCTGCACCAAGGAAAGAGCTTTGAGAAAGCTAAGTATTGGCCTAATACCGGGACATGGATCTTGTTCTATAGGACGAATATCCACTCTTCAGGAGTTGCGGTTCTGGAAAATGAAGTGCTTTTTAATGAATTTTATATTCTGTCATGTACAGAAATCTGAACAACATAATTTTTCAATTACATTATATTTTTCCATTAAGATTTGTAATTTACTGATTCTTAATACACATTACTTTTCCAAAAGCATTGTTTTACCTACACAACCCCCAAAACAACAACTGACTGCAAAATACATTTCTTCTATTTGCTACAGGTGGTCAAGAAACTTGTAAGAGATGGAAATTTATATTTTTAGGAAATTCCATAATCTCACACATATAAGCAAGCTTAGGTGCCGAATTTGCAGTCATTATGGCCCTGTTGCAGTGGTGTTATAGTGAAAAAGAGTTTTTGGACTGCAGACATTCTACTTCTCTGCAAACAGGCATTATTTACCATTAGCTTAGATACAGTTCTTTAAGTTTCCCTGTGTGCTCTGGGTGGCATTGAGTTTTAAATTATATGTTTTCAGTCATCAGCATTTCCTGATTAAGTCTCTGCTTCTGTGAAGGATGTGTGAAGGATTGTTGGCCCTATACTCTTTTTTTTGGATAAAGAAAGAAATAGTGGGAAAAGGATGGAGCACTGGTGGCCCCTGAACAGCACTAATTTGCAATGACACTGCCTTTAAATTGATACAACTTTGTTTGTGGACACCTACAGCATTTAAGCTTGCTCTGGTAAATTAGCACAGATGAGGTTAGGTTGATAGTATTAAGGTTTTTACGTCAATCAGAACTGATTAAATCAATTCAAAGCCTGGTTTATAATTTAACTAGTGTGGCCTGTGCATTGAGATGTTTCGGGCGTTACCTGGGAAGATGGGATCAGTTACTGTGGGACTTATAGATGTTTCCGCACTAATGTAAATAGGCAGGTATACCATGGATGAATTTGCAGCACAGACATCAGTGAAAGCTAGCAACGGAATATAGACCCAGAATACCTGATTGGCTTTCCAAATTTGCATGGATACTGTGAGACTATTACTCATGACAGTGATCGTTAACTAGATTGAAGTGTAAGGCGATATGCTTCTCATATGGCAATCACATCTGCTGGCAGTTATATAAATTTGGATGAAGTATCTGGGGTTAGCTCTTGCTGGTTTGCAGAATAATAAATGCTTCTGCACTCAAACAGTTCTAAGTTGCTGTAGCGCATCACTGCCGGTAATCAACAGAGGTCATGGGACTGATTCTCCTTTCCCACATACTTTGTGTAAATTTTCAAACTTTGAACTAAGTGTATACAAAGTGGGTAAAATTGATATTTTGGGAACATTTTTCATCTGTGTAATAGAAAGCATCAAGTGCTAATGCTTAATGAGTAAATATGACAAGTAGTCTGTTCAACTAATGTCAATAGACCAAGTAATTCAGAAGTGTTAACGAGACCCTGATGCTTTACAACATTCAGCGGTTAAAAGAGTTTTTAAACAAAACACAGAAAAAAAGAAAGAAGTAGAATATTGAAAAGAAATGACATGCCTTTTTCTTATTATTTCAATTACACCCCTATGTCCTTCCCTTTAGCTAAAGGTGCTTTCATAACAAAAAGTCCTCCATCGTTAAAGTCTTTCATATGTGATTAACAGATGTTATTAAATGAATAAAAGATCTTCAGAGACTGCCATTGTATGAGAGCTGGCAAAATAATACTGGAGAAACTCCACGTAGAGCTCTGCTCCTGGCTTATTCTCTGGCCACAGAACACCAGGTCACCCCACCGTGGTCTGTGTGGGGACATTCATTTTTAACCAGGGACAAAATTAAAAAATTAGGAAAGATTAATCTTAATCTTGGGCAAGGAACAGCTGTGTCATTGTAGGGATGTGGGATCCCAGGAGATAGAGGAGATTATAGCTCTCATCATGGAGATCTTTTTCCTGTGCATTATTCGTTGCATTGTTGGCAGATGAAAGACACTAGAAGTGGTGATAAATCACCACTTAGATCAAATTTTTGACATAGTTATTGTATTGATTGATTTTTTTTACCAGATGTGATCTCAGTTCTGTCCTAGGGCTGTATCAGGAGATACAATAAAAATGTTTTGTTCTTTTTGTTTTAAATTTTTATGTTTTCTTGAGAAGTCTATGAAACAGGTGAGAAAGAATTCTCCTGCACAGAGCACACAGTATTATTCATGCTTTATTTATTGGCAGTTGCTGAAACATATAGGCAGGAAAGCAATAATATTAGGGATATTTTATTGTAAACTTCACATGTTAGCTACGGGATATTTTTACAAGTGGATTCAGTACTGAAATTCTCTAACATAATTGTAAAGAACTTGAGTACATTCTGCCACCATTGCCCGAGAATATGTTGGCAAAGAGTGTTTTAGTTATCCCACAGGAAGGGGTTTGCCAGCTGTGTGAATCTGTTGCTTTTTTCTTGTGGAGTGAGCATACATCTAACAGTTTTCAGAACTGTTCAATGTTCTTTTTTCCCTTAATCTTTCTTCATTTTTAAGCCACAAACACTCCACACATTAAACATATTAAACCCTTACCTAGAGGAAAAAAACTCCTTTTACATTTTTTGATAAAATATTTTAAAGATTGTATAGGAATGGTCAGTAGTTGTAATATCTCACTTTTCTTAGGGAACAATTTGAGGAAAATATGGAGTTCCTTATATGCAGTGCTTAGACATGTATGTCTGAAGACTGATTTCAAAAGCAGTATAAAATGTGAGGAGCAGAGAGAAAAGTCACTACTAATGGAAGAAACAATAGGGTAGGAAACATCATGCAGGAACCACTAAACATCAAAAAGATGTTAATTCCTATGCTTGCTGCCTAGAAGGGAAAGCATTTGAAGCTGCAGTTTGTTGTAATTGTACTTTCAGATAAAAACACATTCAGGGAACCTCCCTGTTGGGGAGGTGTGCTTAGCAGTGCATGTTTAACTGTGGTCTCAGGTGGCCACTCAAAACAGCACAGTACTTGGCTGGGAAAAAAAAAAAAAGTGTTGTCAGTTATGTACCTAACTATAACAAAGAGGCAACAAGAATTCTGCAATATTTCTTTAAAAAAATATATTTTAAAGCATAAACCCTTACAAAGAAATGTATATAGGGAAATTCTCCAATTTCTAGCACTCTAAAATACTAGGGTGGTGGCTTTTATTTCCAAAGGAACTGAAGGAGGTATTGCCAAAATCCCTTCTTTCTTCTTACAATAACTTTTTTTTTTCCTGTTTTCTCCAGACTTTTACTTACCTATGGCCACTGAGGGCTTAGCTCCATGTGTTTTTTTGATCCTTGGTCCGTTGCCAGACCTGTCTTCAGTCCTTTGGTTCTTCTTTCTTCAATTCATTCATCACTACAAAAACACATATCTATGAAGGGATTTTTAAAAAGTTTTCATAAAGTATCAATTCACAGAAAAAGAGTTTAAGGGATAATTCTGGCCTCTTCCATCATTTATTCAACAGAAAAGAAGGTCTTGTCCTGTCACCGTCGTGGATGTCTGCCTTTAAGTTCTTGATTTTTTCTGTTCTTTTTCAGCCATTATTGACTCCATGGAACATTGTTATGTAGTTATATAAATACTAAAGGTTAAGACAAGATCAATGGACTGTTATTTGGTTCAAATCTGTGATTTCTATAAATTTCTGTAAATCAGGATCTTAAGACTTCAACAAATCTGAAGGGTATTTTTGTCCTGTTCCCATCCTAACACAATAAAATACCGATAGCTTCCATTTAAAATGTCCTTCAGGCACAATACTTTGTTGAACTTAATGAGTTTAGTTCAGGCTTCCTATATAGTGAGTACTTAAAACTTTTTTTTTCCTACTGCACTTTCATATTGATGATGTTTGTTGAAGAGACATGAAGAACCACTACTACTTGGTTATAGCTCCGTACCATTATTCCCCATAATGATAATCTTGCCCTTTTCTTTATTGCGCTTATTAAAGTATGAGACATTTCGTTGTCAGTTGGAGTACAGTGCAATAGTTTTCACATTATCAACCCCCTGTATCAATGCCTCCTACACAACCACAAACTATCGTCTGATTCATTCTGCCCTGAGAGACAGTGATAGGTGCATCAAGCTCCAAAACATCCATGTGGTTTTCACATCCTCCCAGGCCACCTTAACTTATTAATAGGTTAGTCCTACAGGTACTGTTGCCTTGAAATGTAACAATTCATGTGTATTTAAGTTTCCACATATGTATGTAATTAGAATATTGACTATTTTTAGGTTAATATAAGCAGAGATGATTGAATGTAGGCAAAAACTCTTAGAAGCAAAGTAAATCAACCTGTGAAGAGCTTTGTGACACAGAATTAGATCTGTTAAAGTTGGCTCAACAATCCTAAAACACATGACATTCAAATTTACAGTGTAGATATAACTTGAAAAATAGAATATAAAAAACATTACTAGAGAGATCAAAACTCAATATTGTTCTATATACTATGCCTTTGTTAGATTTAGATAGAAAGTCAAAAGTCTTCAGCAAGGAAAGTACTATGTGGTATATAAAATGTTTAAATGAAAATTGGCCTTTATGTCAGAGCAATGTCTTTTGTTTATTTACAGAAAGAGGAGAAGTAGTTAAAATTAACTGGAATGTTTTTGTTCTGTGTTTGCTTACTTACCTTTGAAAATTGTTGAATTTTAACATGACTTTTTGGTATATTTTGAGTCTTACATTTATTTTCTCCATAGTTTTCTTTCAGTTAGATGGCAGAATAGTATCCTTAGTTTAACTTAAAATTTCCCATTCTATGCTCTGGATGAAATGGGAAATATTCTTTTGATATTTATAGTGACTTTTATATCTTGTAATATGAATTACAAGAATAATCATTATTGTTCTTCATTTTCATACTACTGTATGTTTTGTTTTGTTTTTAATTCATTACTAAAATTGATTTTCTGTTAGTGATGATGGACCATTTGCTCAGGAGATATTTTTTGCTAGCAACTCCAAATAAAAATGGAAGTTCATTAACAGAGTATTTAAATGCCAGATGTACTATGAGGTACTTTCATATTTTAAATAGAGTGATCAACTTATCCTGTGATAGCAGAGACAGAGCTTTTCTATTTTTAATTAGTGTGATGATATCCATGCCACTCAGCACTTCCTTCTATATTACTGTTCTTCTGCCTGCCAAAAGCAGTATGTTGCATAGATTTTTTTTTCAAGTCCCTATTCACGTGAAATAGCTTACTTTCTATTTATCTCTGTCCCGATTCAGAATGTGATTCATAGGTCTACAATGAAAAACTATCGGCCCTTTAAAGCGCATGGAAGCAAGAGCTAATCCTGAGGGATCTTCATTCTTCAGCTTAGACTGAGCTCCGCAGAGCAAGAACTATCTTTGCATCTTTATTCAGTGTCAACCACATTGTCAGCACCTAATTAGAAAGGCAGAGGATGTAGCCGAGTAAAGCTGCCTTCCCCATACCTCTGCTGTGGTTACTGACCTGTCAAGTACTGCTTTTCTTTCTTTTTGTTTTCTGTGATGAGCTAAGGATTGGATGCCCCTTCAGTATAAAGGACCAGGGGAAAAAAAAAACTGTTGGGAGCAGAGTGGATATCTGCTCTTCCCTTGTGAAGGAAAGCTTAAATCAAAAGGAGTTATAGAATTATGAAAAATTCAGGTAGAAAGAGACACTGTAAATTCATCTCATCCATCTCTGTGGTCTGATGCAGGATAAGCATATCTGAAACACCTCTGTTTCCCATGTTGCAAAATATATGCATGATATTCTTACACAGTCATCTTAGTGCTTAACCAGCCTTGCAATGAGAATCTTTTCCATTATATCTAACCCAAACATCTCTTGTTTAAAACTGAGCTTATTCATTGTAGTCCTTTCCTTTTACTCACAGTAAGGCTCTCACGATACCAGCCTTCACTCATCTTTTTTGTACTAATCAAAAATAGTTCTTTTAAATTTTCTTCTTTGGTCATGATTCTAAATTTCATCTTGTTCTCTTCAGAATTCTCTGCAGTTTGTATATATCCTTAGTAAAATATGATACTTAGAACAAAACACCACGCTTTGTCTAAGGTCTAGCTGTTGCTTTGTCTTTTATATGCTGTCTGTTCATATACCTGAGAAAATGAGTCTTTTTGGAAACAGTATCACACTGTTGACACTGTTCAGCTAACAATCAATTACAACATTTTGACCCTTTTATTCAGCACTGTTTTTTGACATTTATCTTTTTTTCTTCTCTTTACTTCTTACCATTTTAGATGTCTGGTTAGTTACTAAGAAGAATGATGCAATCATGTGCTCTTCGTTACAATGTTTGCGGCAGAAACACTATGTTAAGCTAAAAAAATGATCACATTTACTGTCCACAAGGACTGCTGCATTTTTACTATGATGAGATAAAATTTGAAGGGTTGTTTTACTATTAGCTGACTAGCTGTTGCCTGATAATTTGGTGACGAATCTCACTTCTAATTGTTCATCTGCTGACCCAACCTGCTGTTTAGGGAGGTTTGCTGTTGCAGAGAGTTGCAGAGAGGCTGCCGGGGACTGACCAGCCTTCAAGCTACTATCCCCTGCTGCTCTTTGACTTGGGCATCTCTACATGGCCAGAAGAGACCTGGAGCACATCAAGCATGACTGCATGGTGCTAAGGATTAAAGTCAAAGATATGGGGCCCTGTGTAGTTTTCTCCTTGATCCTGACAATGAATGGGGAAAGGCTGGTTGAACAGGTGGCATATCCTACAGGTCAACACCTTGTTGCGCAACTGGTGTTTACATCAGGGCATTGGCTTTTATGACCATGGAAGCCTCTCTGAGGATTGAGGACTGCTAGGAAGAGATGGGATCCACCTGACCAGGTGGGGCAAAAGCATCTTTGCCAAACAGCTGGCCAATCTGGTGAGGAGAGCTTTAAACTAGGAACAATGGGGAAGGGAGCTGATGCCTCACAAACAGGTACAGAAGCAGTGGACACAGTTGGCAAGCAAAAGACATGAGATGATGTGGACCAGAGAGACCTTGCAACAGAAGAGGGCAGAAGGAAGCCCTGAGGACATATACACAAATAAGGAAGTGTTGTGAGCACAGCATTTTCAGGAAGCTCTCACATCTCTTCTGCGAACTCAACGTGACTAGATGCCCATGTGAAATGCCTGTGAACCAATGCACGCAGCAGGGAACAAACAGGAGGAATCAGAGCTCTGTGTGCAATTGCAGGGCTATGAGCTCATTGAGACCACAGAGCCATGGTGAGATAGCTCACACATCTGGAATGCTGCAACGGATGGGTACAAGCTCTTTAGGAAAGACAGACTGGGATGATGAATAGGGGAGTAGCCCTTTATGTGCAAGAAGCAGGAACATATGGAGCTCTGTCTGGGGACATGTTAGGGGCCAGCTGAGAGCTTATGGGTCAGGATTAGAGAGCAGACCAATGTGGGTGATGCTTTGCTGGGGGTCTGCTCCTGGCCACCTGATTAGGAAGAAGTAGTGAGGCCTTCACCAGACAACTGGAAGACATTTCATAATTGCAGGTCCTGGTCCTCCTGGGGGACTTTAATCACTCTGGTATCTGTGGAGGGGAAACAGAGCAGGGCACAAGCAATCCAGGTTTCTACACTGATGATAACTTCCTGACACAAACGATTGAGAATCTGACAAGGAAACGTGCTCTGCTGGACCTCACACTTGCAGACAAGGAATGATTGTTCGGGGATGTGAAGGTCAAGAGCAACCTTGGCTGCAGTGACCATGAGACAGTGGAGTTCAGGATCCTGAGAGGAGGGCACAAGGCAAAGAGCAGGATCACAACCCTGGGCTTCAAGAGAGGAGACTTTGGTCTATTTAGGGACCTGCTTGGAAGAATCCCATGGTATATGACCCTGTATGGCAGAGGGGTAAGAGAGAGTGGTTGATTTGGATCACATGGATCATATCCTCCAGTGGTCCATCCCAGTGAGCAAGAAATCAAGCAAAGGTGGCAGGGAGCCTGCATGGATGAACAAGGAGCTCCTGACTAAACTCAAGCGTAAAAAGAAAGCATATCAGAAATGGAAGCAGGGTCAGGTGACCCAGTAGAAACATAGAGATGCTGTCTGAGTATGTGGAATGTGGTTAGGAAAGTCAAAGCCCATCTGGAGTTGATAAGCCCATATGGTGAAGGATGTGAAGAGCAATAAGAAAGGCTTCTACAAGTACTTCATTTGCAAAAGGAAGATGAGGAAAAATGTGGTCCACTGTTGAATGGGGCAGGAAACCTGGTGATGTAAGACATGGAAAAGGCTGAGATAGTCAATGCCTTGTTCACCTTGGTCTTTATTGATAAGATTTGCTTTCAGAAATCCCAGGTCCCTGAGACTGGTGGGAAAGTCTGGAGCAAGGAAGACATCCTTTGGTGAAGAAGGATCACGTTAGGGAACATTTAAACAAATTGGATAGACAAAAGCCTACTGGGCCTGATGGGATGCACTCACGGGTGCTGAGGGAGTTGGCCATTGTCATTGCAAGGCCACTCTTAAATATTTTTGAAAAGTTGTGGTGATTGGGGGAGGTTCTTGAGGACTTCTTGAGGAAGAAAGCAAATGTCACTCCTATTTTCAAGAAGGGAAGAAGGAAGATCTGGGAGATGTGGAAGATCTACAGGCTGGTCAGTCTCCTACCAATCCCTGGGAAGGT
This sequence comes from Dromaius novaehollandiae, assembly GCF_036370855.1. Lineage (NCBI taxonomy): Eukaryota > Metazoa > Chordata > Aves > Casuariiformes > Dromaiidae > Dromaius > Dromaius novaehollandiae. The sequence continues at coordinate 109,710,153 of NC_088099.1, forward strand.
GATGGAGCAAAACCTCCTGGAAGCCATTTCCAAACATTTTAAGTACAAGAAGGTGATCAGGAGCAATCAGCATGGATTTATGAAGGACAAATTGTGCTTAAGCAACTTCATAGCCTTCTATGATGAGCAGACTGTCTTGGTGGACAAGGAGAGAGCAATGGGTGTTGTTTATCTTGATGTTAGCAGTGCTTTTGGCATTGCCTCCCATAAAATCCTCATAGAAAAACTGATGAAGTATGGGACAGTGAGATGGATTAAATTGACTAGACTGCTGGACTCAAAGGATTTGATCTCCAGCTGGAGACTAGTCACTACTCGTGTATTCCAGGGGTTGACACTGGGGCCAATACTGTATATCTTCTCCATTAATGACCTGGATGATGAAACAGAGCGCCCTCAGCAAGTTTGCAGATGATACAAAGCTGGAAGGAGTGGATGATACACCAGCTGGAGCTAGCCTCAGTGGTGCCCATTGAGAGAGCAAGACAGAATGGGCACAAACTGATATACAACAAATTCCACTTAAACGTAAGAAAAATATTTTTTCCTGTGACGGTAGTCAAACACTAAACAAGTTGCCCAGAGAGGCTGTGGAGTGGAGACTCCTTGGACTGTCCTTAAAGATATTTAAAGCACAACTGGACATGGTCCTGGGCATCCTACTCTAGCTGACCTTGCTATGAGTAGGGGGATTGGACTTGATGATCTCCAGAGGTCCCTTCCAACCTCAACCATTCTGTGATTTGGTAATAATTGCTCCACTTACCTCTTGAATAACAGTATTCAACTGGAAAGCTGAGTAATTTCTGTTGTGAAGTGATTATAGGCTGACATAGAAAAGATGGCAATTAGATAAAAGGAAAGGAACCGTCAGACACAGCAAATCCTTAATTTCAGTTGGATTTTCTTTTCTCAGGTATCTCCCTGCCTATGTAAGACAAAATACTTAATTTCCACAGCTACTACTCCCTAATTCTGTGCCATTGCAGCAACCATGGTGAAATTCAGCTTAACTAAAGCATGATATTATCTCCAGTAAAAACCAATACCTCTGTGGCATCCAGTGGTTAGAGCCAGACTCTAGAGTTTTATAACCTCCTTTGTTGTTTCTGAAAGTGTAAATGTGATGGATGAAATTTTGAGATAATGGAATTTGGAAATTATTACAGTATGCAATTGCAGGGGACAATGGAAAGCACACAGTAATAGCTTTGAAATATTTAAAAATAAGAAGATGGTATTAATTTATCTAGGACAGATTGAACAATATTTTATGTGGGCGAAATACATGCTAGGTTATGGAACGAGTAGTGGCAGAAGATAAGCAGAGAGTAAAAAGAACTACAGATTTGGATAGATAAACTTCCAAATATTCTGAAGGAAATCACTAAGAGATGTTTAATTTTTAAGTTCTTAAATTCTTCCATCTGCAGATCCTATTTCTGCTACTGATATTTCTAATGATGAACCTTACTTTCAGCTGGCCTGTCAGGTGATATAATTGAGAATTTAATAAGGACAGAAAGAAATAGAAAGGAAATGTTCAGTAAAAGACACTGATAATATATTGATTTATTTTCTTAGCTGGTACTAAAGTGCATAACAAACTTATTATGAAACAAACTGTATCTATCTTTCTTTTTCAATATATTTTCAGGACTTAAAATAGCCCATTAAAACTAATAAATAGGTTCTGAGATGTGGGGCAGAAATTCCCCACAGAGTGTCCTGACCCAGCATTCCTGTGCTGTATAATGCTGCTGGGGCTGGGCAGAGTGGGGAAGTGTGCTGTCAGCTGCCTTGGGATCCTTGGCATTCCCACATGAGAAACATCCATTCAAATATTTGTCCTTAGGGGTCAGTTTGACTTTTCTCACGCTTTCCCATCTCCTTTCCCCTGCCTTTTCTGTCCTGTGTGGCTTAAAGCATCACTTCCTCTGTCCTACCTGAAGTCTGAACCCTCAGGAGCCTTGTGGATGATGTGAGCAGGCAGACACAAACATGCACACACGCATGTGCTGTGACGTACAGTTTCACAGTATAACACTTCTCTTCATCCTCTAGGGGAAAATGTGGATCATTAACAATAAAGTCAAGGCTGGGCACAATAGTCTGCCACTTCTTCTGTCTCTTTATCAGATTCCTATTGCTGGTAAATTCCTTTCATCTTGAGACGATGACTCCTGTAGAGGATGAAAATCTGGGATCCTGACCTCTCATACTTTCTAGACTCCTGTGGTTGAATTCCAGGATAGTACTCTATGTGCTCTTGTTGAATGGCTTCTTTCTCAAAAAAACAAATTCTTCTTGCTAGAAGTACATGTATGTTTGTGTCTGAATAAGGGACAATTTTCCTTCTATTTTTAGAATTGTACTCTCTCTTCCTCCCTTCAGTTTCTCCACTTCCTTGCACCTCAAGTTACTACCATTCAGCTTTAAAGACAGGGTAAAATAGCAATAGTGATGCAATCTGCATAAACAAACTAGAATTGGCAGATGGGTTAAAACTACATAAAAAGTGTTTACAGCCTCATGAAGAATTAATAATTGTTACAGACAGATTCACCAAATTCTTACAATATCACTTATTATTAAAGGGATGTTTTAAGAAGCACAGGAATATGAATGCTTTTATTTTATCTTTTATAATCCAAATAGTTGCTGTTAGAAAAATATATTCTTTTCAAGCATTGTTCTACTGCTGGTTTCTGTGTCTGATTGCAGAAATGATGTCAAAACCTTGTTGGAAATAAAATTCTTTATTGCCATTAACTCTCCAGCTTATTTAATAGCTGTGTATCCTCATGTCCCTGTTTTATCCAAAAATGGCAAAAATATTTTTTAGAAATTCTACAAAACTGTGTGTTATATGTTAATACAATGGAAAGACATTATTTGGGGGGTTAAATATCATCCCATATTTCACTTTTTCAGGAAGAATGAAGAGGGCACTCTTCTGGAAGTATTTTCTCATCTGAAAGTTGATTTTCATAGTGATAGAAAGCCCTGGAGAAAGCTCATCTTCATAAAATTTTGAGCCTACTTTTCATCTTCAATTTATTTATCACTTCTTCTTATAAGCAGAAGAAAATTGTATTTGTACTCAGAGCTTTGGCAAACAAAGTGGCACACGGGAACTTGTCTTTATAGCCAAGTTAGCTTTACAGTTTTGAAAAATCTGCTATGGTCATTTATTATTTCTGATGGAGAAAGTTACTTCCTAAAGGTGGCTACTTTGCAGGTAGCTCTGCTGCCTTCAGTACGAGCATCTCCTGATCTTGCAGTGCATCAGAGCATGCAGGAATTGGCTGTGTCTTCAGATGTGTGGTGTGACTCACTGTGTGCACTGCTAGGCTGAGTGTGTTGCCTGCACAAGTTGACTTAACTGTGTTTGTCTTGCCAGTAATAGTTATAGCGCCAGTAATAGTTGACCTTTACTTAACCTTTAAGCCTCAACAAAGATAAAGACCCATTTAAAGCCAAAAGAATGCATAACTGATTCAATTCATTTTACTTTACTGCACTGAATTTTATCTTTCTGAGGTCGCAGGATTGATGTTGAAGTATGTATATTCTTTTTGTGTGTGTGTGTGTGTGTGTATGGTTTTAAACCAGGAGGAATGCATGAGATTTATGTGTATGGGTGAAACTCCGGAACCTTGTACAAGATTATAAATCTGGGACTAGTGAAACCTGTGATGAACAGTAATAAAAATGTCATAGATACTGACTTTAAAAATGAATAAACTAGCTGAAAACAAGTCCAGATATCTAAACAACTTTCCATTCAAGAAACAAAACCAGCTAGTCCTGTCACAGACCAAAAAATGAGAAAAATAATGGAAGTGGATAAGTGTTGTAAATTGAACCAAAAAGTAGAGAATTTGAAAATCTCCCTGGCCAAAACAATGAGGATCAAACTAATATGAAGCATTTGATTTTAAAAGAGTAGGCCATTTTGATGTTTACATAACAGTTATATTGACTTTTAATTCCTTGTGGGGAAAAAATAAAGCATTATTTTGCTTTATTTTACCTTCAGAATGGATTCTCTTAACTTCAACAATTTCCCTGCTGCAGCACTCAAATTTAGTTGCTTGACCCTCCAAACCGTCTCCAAGAAAAATATTGAAAGATTATGTTTTTAAAAATATAAAAGCTTAGATTCTCCCACCATTATGTTTTTAATGGTCCTAAAACAGGGAAATATGTGTAATTATAAGATATGATGAGATACCACAATGCCAAGAGACTTGAGAGGAGTGTCCAATATAGAGCACCTCTTTGGTGAGCAGAGGCAAATGCACCTACTTCACCTGTTACTACTTTTTATCCAGGAGAACGATTACATTGCCAGAGCAGGCAGCAGCTGCAGTTGTTGGAATGAGCAGAGGGAAGAGGAAGGCTATTTTTGTCAGATGCAATGCTACATTTTTTTTAGCATTTCTGAAATAGTCACACATGCTTGTTCCCCTGAGTTTTTTGTGTGTGGGGGGGTGAAGGTATGTGGGTGTACCTTTTTCTGTAGAAGCGTTTCTCAGAGTGGGAGGTATTCATCCCATACATACCAGGCTGAAAGCAAAGAAACTGTATTTAGAAAGGTGCTAAATAAAGAGTGGTTAAACAGAGGAGAAGGAGGATGAAAGAATTAAGCTGATACTGGTGCCAAAATAAAAAGGGATAATTACTTAAAACAAAAGCCTGAAACATTTAAGTGCACTTGGAAAATTTAATTACAGCTATGTAGGCCTGATTTGCCACTGCTTGTGCCTTACATAATCATATATTTTGTGCACAGTACCGTATTGTAAGAATGGGATTTTTAAAAATCTTTTATTAAGAGTGTAAATGGCTGGATGTTACTACATACTGCCAAGTAAAAAATATATACAAAACAAAAAAAGTGTGATATATTATTGAGAACCTGGGATATCTTGTTGGACAAAGGTAACACAAGGATATAACTAATAAATTATCAGACAGAAGGGATTTTCATGGTTATAGTGGAATGACTTTTACCTGTTTGGTTACAGTTCACTATGTGCATAATCTATATTTTCCTAGTAAATGTACAGCAGGACAGCAAGGGAAAAGGCTACTTTCTCCTCTGGGCCTGGTTGCTGCCCTTTGGCTTGGGAGCAATCCTCTGTTAGGAGGGTGGTAACATTGTCATACACATATGTTCCTTAATAAGCAGGTTTATGTAGGAGAAATGCCTAGTTTCTTGCCAAAGGCACCAGTTCAAGGTGGCTTTGGCAGGAAGTGAAAGACCCAGGAGCAGAGGGGGACACTTGGAGGGTCCTGAGGAGAGCGCAGGTAGCATTAGGGCTTGCTCATAGCAGAAGGGGACAGCAAAGGCGTCAAAGGGAAGAAGAAGATGAGATTTTTTATTGAAGACTCGGGAAAGGATGTGCGGTTCATTGTAAGATAGGCAGTTACTGAAAGCTGGTGGTCTGAAAAGTGGAGCTGGAGGAAAGGATCTGATGTGTAAGAATATGATGGGTGAGCGAGATTTGGTTTGCCACCCCTCTTTAAATTAGCCCTCTCATCTGGCAATCTGAATGTGCTTTGCATAAAAAAGGACCTTGTTCTACTTTAGTGACTTTTGAAGGATTGGATCTTGGGATCTGTGCTTCAAGGAGCATTTCTTGCAAGTGTGGAGTCTCATCATAGTAGTCATTTAATCTGATTTGAGTAATAAATAGTTAGACTTCGATGAGTAAATTTTTGCTGGAACTAGCATGATCTCTTACATGATTATCCAGCCTTGGCTGTCTTCTTCAGCAATAGAAAATTAACCATCTTCAGCAAGTGATCCAAAGAGCTGATTACCTTAACTATGTTGTACCTTCTGTTTAGTCTGAATTTATCTCGCTTCTGTCTTTGTCTATCATTAACTATCTGTCTCCTTGTTTGCAATCTACATGCAGTCAAGTTGCTCATTAATTTTTTGTCTTTCAGCATTTAAATTTTTTATTCATACTTCTAGTCTCCAAAGGCAGAGGGAATGTAATTTTTCTGTGCTGTGTTCCATTGATAAAATATTCAAAAATTATAGCTGTCCTTTTTCATTCTTACTCTTCATTGTTTCACTGAGAGTGTGCAAATTTTTTCAGTCTCAGGTTTCCACAGTAAAGCTGCCGTTCTGTCCAGTCTGAATGGAGTCACTTATCCCTAGGTTTAGGGTAGTATACTTGGCCACACAAAATCCCATTACCCTTTGTTTATATCTATCTTAAAAGTGGGCTAGATCACCCTGTATTGGTCATTTCTCCAATACTTATGATTTTGGCCACCCTGGCACTACCAGCATCCAAACCAATAAAGTTTATCAGCATTCTTCCCCTAGGTCTTTGATAAAAATGTTATACGAAGCAGTACCTAAACCTAACACAGTCTTACAGCATAATCTGTTCCAGCCGGAGTGTTACTGGATCCATGCCATTCCATGAATCGCTGTTTACAGCTTCATTTTAAAACCTACTAGACAGATTTTGATACATTTAATGACTGCCATTTTTCCTATGCACATTTTAATTTTCTGTCTCTGCTTCCGGTTGTTACTGTATATAGAGGCAAACATATAAGAAATATATACTGGTGACATTTTTTGACATAAAGGCATCTAACGAGAAAGAAACTCCTTGAAGAGCTTGAAAGATCAGTCATTTTTACATTGCAGGCAAAGCAGTCTGATCGTTAATCCTTTTCAACACTAAAGTTGACAGTACTAGTCCTTACTTAGGAGATATATGCATTACAAAGCTGCCTCTAGAAACCAAATGGCTATTGAGTGCTCTAAATATCAGAAACACTGATAAGTTTTCTATAGAAGAATTTTTTTATTTTCTTAATCTGTAAATGGTGAATTCTATAACTAAAAGCAATAGCTCTGAGCAGAGAAATTTCAGTCAAAATGATTTAAAATAAAATATATCTGTGGTTTACATGAGGCTGAGCTATTGAATTTATCTGGAAGTCTCCTTGCATACCACAGCCTGAATATTGCAAAGGATTTTCCTAAGCAGAGCATGTAAGTGGTTAAGAAATTTGTTATGTCTTTGAGTGATGAGGTTTGTGAATGGAACAATTGCTGTTCATAAGCTGGAATGTCCTGAGGGTCATGTCAAACTATGTTTTTTTATAATTAGCATGAAAGCAGAATCTTAGAAGGACAAGACTACCACAGGCTTAATTAGACTGGGCCTATAATTTCTGATGTTTAATATTTACTGAAACTTTTAATAATGCATTAATGTATTTGAAATATATAGAAACATCCTTGTAATGTTGCAGCAGCTCATAGATCCACAGTTTACTGTTTTGTACAGATATGCATAAAAATATAGCCTATATAGGTATAAATGCTATTTTTCAGTATTTTAAATTGAATATCTGCCTTCTGTAAGCCAATTTCATTAATTTTTGCCATTCAGGAGATGTTGATGTTAAACTTTACTTGAATTAATTATAAGCAGTTTTTGCTGTTTTTTTGTGTTTTTCAACAGATGCTTTTGAAGTACCTGAGAAACAAAATAATCCTGTGTTTACTGAGCCAGGAGGAAATGTCACTTTTATTTGCCCTTATAATATTGGCATTTCAGTGCAGCAAGTGATGTGGGAAAGGATTAAAGCAGATCAGATAGATAGCATTGTCCTGTGTAACTCATTAGGGGAGAAAATCTTTGGTTCAGATTTCAAAGAGCGTACACTGGTGGACTGCACTCCCGAGGCAAGCTCCATGATCGTCCTTCAAAACATTACAGCTTCTGACTTTGCAATGTACCGCTGTGTAGCTACTGGAAGAAATAACACCTATGCAATGAGTTTTACAATGGCTGGTAAGTAAAGATGCAAAGTAATAAATGGTTTCATAACTAGGACCTTTTGAGGTATCACACTTATACTATAGAGAGTAATACTTAAATAGCAAGTGAATACCACATTCAAATTAGCAGCATGTAAAGGATAGCAAACAATTTTTTTTTGTGTGTGTGTCCACTGTAAGGAACCAGTTTTACACTCCTCTGATCTTATTATATGACTTTAGGGCTGTTTGTGAGAAAGCAGTTTGATGTTAGGAAGTAGACACTTTGGGAGAGGAGAGACTGCCTAAATTTGCAGGGAGACGTTGGTATTCACCTGAAAAAGGCACTTGAGGAAGTCTCTCCTAGCACTAGTGCCCTGCAGTTTATAGACCCAGGTCACAGGAGCGAGAGCTATGTTCCATAAAAAGCAAAGAGCACATTTCTATTTTAAATGTTAAAATTTGTAAAATGGCCACTACCTTATTCATGTAAGGAATTTAGGGTGGGCTGAATAGCTCTCTAGCTTTTGCTGTGACCATTGTCACGGTTTGATTATAATGGGAGCTTAGGTATCCATATGTATTAAAATTACACAGACTGTGAGCTGAATCTCACATTTATTTCTATTTTCCATTATGATTGAAAAAAATAAGACTAATTTGGGGTTATTCTTTATAGAATACATTTGGAAGATATGGTTCTTGTACCACCCCCGTCCTTCTGTACCACCCACCCCCTCCTGTTGCAGTATTCAGTCAAGCTTTTTAGTAACTTTAAGTGTATTGCCTTTGTTCCTGGTAATAAATGAGCGTTCAACAGACAACTCTTTAGCAGTGCCAAGAGCTGTGGCACAGGGTATAAAACTTCTGAATATGCTTAATCTGTGATACGGTTATTGAGAAGTGGAGAATGCACTGGGGAAAAAAGGCTGACCTATTTTACTGAGAATAATCAACCACAAAAGTCCATGAAATTGAGCAGAATGTCATAAAAGGCAGAGAAGTTTCAGATGTAGAAGTCCTCTCACGTCTGACTATTTTAAACACTCAAGTTTCAAAATTTTGACCATATTCATATAATCAAGCAGATACGAACTATAGAGCAATGTATATATTTTCTGTTCACTCCAAGTGCAGTGGTTCTCATACTAAAACTAAATCAGTCTATCAGATAATGAGTTTATCAAAAAATCAAGCGAAGAATTATCTGTTCTATGTACACAAACTATTTCTTCTCGTAAAAGAGAGTTTCCATGCTTCTATGGCTCTATAGCAAATCCTATCAATCAGTGCTATTCCAACAATGCCAACATAGAGTTATGTGTTTCTATTGGAGAAAAAAAGGTATGAAACCACTGAAAAAGCTGAAGTACAGTGTGCTTCAAAAAGTATCTACTGTTTCCCTCTTAAACACTCACATTGCAGTATGACACACTGCTGTATGTTGACTTTTTTGCAATTGCAAGGGAAGTGTTTGTATTGACAAGGATTTCCAACCATTTGTCTTTAATGTTTGGAACTGTTTCATAACACATGACTAATAATTCCAGAGAAATGAGGAGAAACACTAAAGGGAAAGGAAAGACAGGTCATGTGTCAGCTTGTGCAGCACTCTGTGGGACAGCCAGTGAAGTCTCTTACAAGCTCAGAGGGCCTTATTCTGTCTTGATTTGACATCTGTGCCTTGAATGGAGAGAGTGGTGACAGAAACTTGATATGCCTTTTTTTTTTCATTCTGTCAATTCAGTCACTTCATTTTGTCTGGCTTAGCATTAGAGCAAAGCCACACTCTAGCTTGGATTTGCTACCAAACTCTTCCAATGCTTTTCTTCTGCTGGTGTGGTTCTGCATGGATTTTGCAAATCTTCTCACCTTGCTCAATTCCAAAGATGTTTTGAAATATTGAGTCTAAGACTTGGGAGAACAGCTGCAGTTTAAATAATAATAGGGAAACATTCTGTTTTGGTGGAGAGGGAGTAAAATGAAAGATAAGAAATATTTTTTTGAGAAGCTGCTGCTGAGAAGATGCCAAGAATTTTTGAAGAGGAGAAATCTTGTGGGAAGGGAGGTCGAAATAAGGAAATAGGATTTAGGAATTATTTGCAGAATTCATAATAGTTTCAAAAGCACTGATTCTGAGGGATATCACAGTAGAATGAAGAGGCTTGCTTCTGGTCTTGGGAATGTATTTCTGCAAGGAGAAACAGCATGGAATTTCTATGAACAAAAAAGGGAGAGGTATGAGAATAGGTATTCAAGTGTTTGAATAGCCTTTATTATTCTTGCATTCGTACCAGTAAAAGTCATCAAGCTATATTCACTGTTTTCCAGCATTTGTGAAAGAAAAAACATGAGACTCATTCAATGCCATTAAGCTTGTCCATTCTATCCTACTAACTATTGTGACTTTTGCTTTTCAGCAACAGAAATTCCCAGCTGAAATGGGTGTTTTGCACATTTTTCTTTGACCTCAAACCCCAGAAAGTATAAAGTGACGAGTGTGTATAAAGTAGCATACCTTTTGTGGAACAACAGTTACAGAAAAAGAAGACTGAATATTACATAATCATATAATGTGTGCAGGAGACTTCAGATTAGTTTTTGATGTGTTTGTCACTATATTTCTGCTTTTGAAAGCTCTATTCATACGGAGATTGGTTGTGTCACCAGATCCCACATCTGAACTGTCTTACAGTGCTTTTTCTTTTGATTAGACCCAGGCTTTTAACCATGTTTTTGAAGGAAAGAAGCAGGCTTTACAATAATCCATGCATTGTTTTGGTAGATATAGGTGAAAGAAGGGTAGAAGTCATGTGAAAGAACTGAAAAATTAAAAAGATGGAATAAAAAGTTATTGCATCCTGAAAATCTAGCCACCTTTAGAAAGGTTTAGTAAAGTTTCTTCATTTTTCTTTAGCTGATAGTGAGACAGCAAACTCTTTCAAACAAAGGAAAATGGAAAAGTTGTGCATTGTTGTGTGTTTGCAGTAGGTCTGAAAAACTGGACCAATGATTGTATTTAAACACAGTTTTAGGGATCAGAATTTCATTACTGATTTATACTAGTTGAACAGCTGACCCTCTATCTGACTTAGACATTCAAGTTTGAAAATGTCAATCTCTACCTACATTAGTAGTATATAAAGGTAAGTCCTTTAGATTTTGTCAATAGACTTTCCTAATGTTTTTGAAACAGAAAAAGGGCTTATGTGATTTTTGTGATTCCTGAATAAAAAAGTAAGCTTTGAATATTATTAGAGCTGTATCCTGTTGGATCACAGTGGGATGCAGTTTTAAAAGGTTCCCCAAAAATATTAAATGGTACTCTTTTTCTGTATTGTCCAAGGTGCTTCCATATTACTGCAAATAAAATTTTCTGCTTGTGGTAACCTTACATATACTTATAAAGTCAAGAGGCTTTGTATGCTGTTTTATGCCAGCCCTAGTTCCCTGATTGTTCAGAGTACATAAATGTTAGTTTTAGCTTCTGGACTACACCACATCATTGCTTGGTCGGGAAACTTAGGCTTGAGGATTGTCTGTGCCAGAGCAAAATCTACACATGCTATGAACATTAATTACAGCAGATTTGGTTCTCAGCCTGCTTCAGTCCTTCCAAGTCAGAGGCCAAAGCCAAGGCCAAGAGGCCTTGTGTTCTTCCATGCCTACACTCCTTGAGAAGAAAAGGCTGAGGGGAGATCTTATTGTTGTCTTCAGCTACCTCACAGGCAGTTACAAAGAAGACTACTTTTGGAAGTGCACAGTGATGTGACAAGAGACAAGAGGCAAGGGACACAAACTGCAATATGGGAAATTCCAACTACATGTAACAAAACAAAACAAAACAAAATAAAAAACATGAGGCCGTCAAATACTGGCACAGGTTGCCCAAAGAGGTTGTGGTATCTCCATTCTTGGAGATATTCAAAACTCAGCTGGACACAGCCTTGAGCACCGTGCTCTTCTGCTTTGAGCAGGGGTTGGACTAGATGACCTGCAGCAGTCCTGCAGACTAAAGTACTCTGTGATCCCAGCTCATATATTCCATGCTGAGGGTACCACAGTAACACAGTGAAATGTACTTCATAGCTGTGAAAGCTATGTGTAGCTATTGTGTCCACAGATGTCTGAAGGGTGCAAATGGTTCCCAAATAGACCAAGTCCCCATTTTCCATTTGTCAGAATCAGGTGGAAATGCAGTTTCCCAGCAAATTGGCTGGTAGCTGGCTGGAGACGTCTTTGAAGCAGTGAGCAGAGCTACTCCAGTGTTAAAAAATTAGAGGCTTCAGCCATCACTCTGACTGTGACAGGCTCTCACAATCATGATAGCTGTCAGTGAACCAGGCTGTCATGGGAGTTCAGCGTGCACAGCTTGGCAGCTTGTGGTGCATGTACACCTATTTGCACTGACATGGGAAGAAAGAAAAACATCCTAGCCTAAGACAATCCCTTTTCCTCTTCCGATCTTGTCTTATAGATGGATTTTTAAAATGCCACTTTGACTATTTCAAAGGCTGCGGGGGGCCCTGCAGTGGCTCCAGGATCTTAGGCTTGCCAGTGCCAGCATCAGCAGCACGTCTGTGCAGTTTGTGTAGGGCAGAGTCTGAGACTGCACTAAGCATTATCCCCTTAATGGAGAGCACTGGTAATTTATGCATGAGGCTGATGAACTGAGTTTGGGTGCATGCTAGTGGGCCTTGCATTGGCGACATATAGAAGGCTCTTGTCTATACTTTTTTTTTTAAGTTCATGCTTCTTTTGAATACTTAGCTTATTAAGTTACTGCTGAACCTTTGGGTTAAATGGATAATGTGTTTTGAATTGTTACAGCTGATCATCTTTTCGGATCCACTTGTTCTGCATGAAAATACCTTTGAAACACAAAAGCTTTATTTGAGCTCTTTGTGGACATTGGCTACCTGCTTGTAACAGCTGGTTATTTCTAAAGAATAGTGACACGGGCATCTTCAGATTTTTCAAGTTGTCATTTTTGTTCCCAAATAATTGAAATCACATGCAACAGCTAACTTCCATCTAAAACAGATGATGATGGGCTGGTTAGGCTTCAGGGCACTGTTAAATTGCCTCCAATACTATCTTTAGCTACGATGGAACCTTTTCGCTCCAAGATTGCTTACTCAGTTTTAGAGAACAGGAATCAGACAATTGCTAAGAAAACAGACCAGAATAGGACAAATCCAGCATTGGGACACAAGTGGCACATGAGAATAAAAGCTGGGGACTCCATGTCTAGTCATTGAAGGTTAACATACAATTCTTCTAAGTTGGGAGAAGATTTCCACGCCATAGAAAATAGATAGCAAATAAGGGGGATAGTATTTATAGATTAGTTTATAGGTATAAATTTATAGATACACGTTTCCCAGAATAGTAGGGGATGAGAAGACTCAGAGTAGGAATGAAATAAGCTTCCTTTTTTCTTCATATAAATGTAAGATATCAGTCTGTTTGTGGGTATCTTATTCAACAAAGCATCTTTCTTTGAGCATGAATGCATTCATGCTGGATTTCTGCTCTTCACTTGTGGGTGAAACTGTTTCAGCAATGTGTAGTTAGGATACTATATGTGCCAGCCCAGCTCGGCCTGTGATGAGCTGCATCAAGATCCTTACAGTGTAGCTCAAACTTCTTGTGAGAAAAATAACTGTCTGGCTCATCAGTGCCTCATCCTCAAACCCAGAGCCAGTGCCCTGAAGACTGAAAAACTTCATCAAGAAATTTCACTATCTTATAGAAAAAAAGCCAAAGATACAAAGCTGGGAGAGAGAGGAATAGGTTGTCTAATGCTTAAGAGAAGTTGTGTCAGTAATTACAATAGGCTTTGTATATTTAAGGAAAACAAAAGCATCAGGAATGTTTTGCTCACCTCAAATTTGAAGAAGCAAAAGGGCTTTGAATTGTTGTTGCTTCCAAAACAAAACCTAATGACTTTTCTCATCCAAATTTAACTGACAGTTGATAATCCCAGGTTTCTCTCTTTTTTTTTTTTTCCACTCAGAAATGATTATCTTGGCTTGATAAAGTTGGAGGTGAAACTTCAGGAAAAGAAAAATGAAATTTAGAGTGCTCAGACTGCAGGGCTGGAGTGTCACTGAATTCTGGAACACTGTCCAAATTCATCAATTCATGCTGATAATTAAACACAGGATTTTTAATGGAGCAGCTAAAATCTTAAAATTTCTTTATTGCTAACAGATGAGGATTTTCTGTGTCGGGTAGCTAAACACTTAGAAAAAAGACATCATCATTTTTTCTTGAGGTTGCGCACAGATATATGCACTATCCTGCCATTTTAAGTATCTAGCAATTGCAACCATGCTGAAAGTAGAGTGCTTTTACACGTGGTTACAGTTCAAAAGCTATCAGTTTGTGTTATCAGACAGCCTCCTCTGATGTGCCACATATCTTCAGCAACATGCACTTTTGAGAGAATTTTCGTTCTTTTTCTTTCCAATAGAATAACATTGAAATTCAAGGATAAGACTATTCTGTAATCAGTATTTTTGTTATCCTTTCCAATGAGTACATTAATACTAAAGAGGTGAGAGTTAGCAGGTCTTAAATGGTATTCAGGACAGCCAGATAAAAAGCTGTGAACCCTTTTTATCCTCTTTCAAATCCCTCTTATTATGGCTATGATGTCCAGGACAGAAATGCCATCTGATGATGGCTCAGCAGCTGGCCAGCTGGGATTACTGTCGTTAGTGATGCTGATTGTTTTCATTTTCGTATGTATTGGGCACAAAACTTTCCTGTCTATGCAGAACACAGCTCTTGTGAGCAACCACTGTTTCATCTGCAGATGCTGTCTTTCTCTGTACAGTGTCAAGAACGCTGAAGAGGGACTAACCTACAGACAGATTTTTTTTGCCCCTTCTCCCATAAATTGCTAGTCTTTATTTGTAACACAAGAAACAGCTCTGTGGTCATAAGATATGGCCACCATCTCTTGTAATAATACAAGAGGCATCTCCAGGACTTCTTTATAGTGAAGTCACCATTTTTATTACTCCTTTTCCATCCCAGATCATCCTCATTTCTTTGTGCTTTTTGTTTTGTTTTACACCTACATGCTCAGAAACTGAAGAACATGCAAGAAATATTTCTTCTTTGGCATATAATTGGACAGACTGGCACCTAATGTTTGCCTCATTAAGACATTGCTAATAAGTATAATCCTTGGAAAGTGCTGGAGTTGGCTAAGATGTGCACTGCTATTGCTAGCCATATATGCCCTATATAAGGCAGCTTTTATTACATACTACTCATGTTAAGTCTGCTTGCTTTTTGTGCTATCAATCTTATGTCTACAGAGAACTAGCGCAGGGGTGCAACAGAAGAGCAGGAAGCAGGGCACTGTGGTGGGCTGCAAAAAGTTGACTTGAAGTTTTGTGGTTTAACACGCATTTTCTTTTTAATGCCACTAACGAAGTTCAGAATTGTGACAAGGGAAAAAATAAAATATGCACAATGAGTATTTCGAGTGCTTAATAACTGTACTGAGGACTTGTGCTGTGGACTTCCTGGGTGACTTTGGACACACCACTTCTTTTCTTTCTTTCAACATTTTTCTTCTGAAAAATGAGAGTAATATTACATAACCACTCCACAGTCTCAAGTACTATGAGAATATATTGACTGATGCTAGAATTGATCAAATCATAGCATTTGCCTTGAAGTCATAGTCTTGCCTGTCTCTACCCTCTAGTCAGGGCATGTTGCCCTTAGCTGCATATGGAGATGTGACACTGTATCCAAGAAGCACAAGCTTTTTAAGCAAAGCTCAGCCTAATATAAACGTAGCCTTTCCTGCCTTGGTTGTGATTCCCAAAGAAAGCATTTTTGTTTAGACTAGAACAAACAGGGTGGATTTCCTGACAGCTGTCATCAAAGCCTGTGCCATACAGGGTTAGAAAATTTTTTCTATCATACTAGAAGTTTTTGTGGAAATATTTTTGTTAAAAAGTGAACAGATTTCTCTTTGAATTAGAGCAGTAAAAAACTGACACAACCGTGTAGTGCTGAATGGAAAAACCTCTTAGGCATTGAGATGCTCTTTTTGGTACTCTGAAAAATGTCTTGTTACCTATGGAAGTATTGCACGATTGTTTGGTGTCTCTTACGGGAGGACTTTTACAATGCCAATAACATTCACACAGCTAGTCTGAGTGCTTTTATTATCCATGTATCAAGTCACTTGTGTATGTTGTTGGTCTACTTTCCTCATGAGGGGAGGGAGGGAGACTGGAAGGGAATAAACCAGGCATCATTACTTTGTTTAATACTGCTTTGCTGTGTTCACTCACCTTTGGTCATCCCAATCACAACTCTCTTAAGAGCTAGTTCAGTGTAACGATGGCATTCTAGAAATGAGGAAATGCTTGCAAGGTCTGAGTATTGAGCAGAAGCTGTCATGGAATAATGTGTCTGCATAATAGTTGATTTTTGACTTAGTGTATCATAGAAAGTTCATGCTGTTTTTCCAGAATGCTAATAGTATTTATTACAATCATGTTTTAGTGACTTTGGATCATCAGTGGTTTATTATCTACATAGCGGGAGGAATTTCTACTGTTTTTTTACTGTTAGTTTTCCTACTGATCTTCTGCATCACCACTGCTTATCACAAAAAGTGAGTAACAAATCAGTTTGCCTTGTATATTGAGTAAACATGCAAGTATGAGGGTATTAACAGCTTAACCTCTAATATTCTTTTTAGAACCAGTTAAAAAAAGGTGATTAGATTTTCTTGCCAAAATTTTAAACATGAAAAAACCCTTCTCATACTATTTTTACATTTTCATATTTTTTTCTTTTTTTTATGTTAAAAAAAATCAGCTTACTCTACTCTCTTTAGCCAGCTAAATGCTTACACTGCTATTAGCTGAGACTTCATGCCATGGGTGATTTGTCAGGAATAACACAGGAATAGTTGTTCCTATCTTGAGCATAGAGAAGGACAGGTGACATCTTGAGGTTTTTCTAGATCTTAAAGCACTTTTTGTCCTTCTGATTCTATGTTCCAAATTTGTTCATGGACAGACCTGAACTAAACATTTAAACCATTACCTAAGTTTGCTATATACCTTGCTGAATATGCAGTAGTTTACTGACCCATGAGCTTTGCTTCCAATGAAAAGAAATAGTGAATAGAAAAAATATTTCTTTTCCTTATCACAATATAAAAAGCTGGTGGGCCGTGTTAGAAATATATTATTGGATCTGCTCGAATAGGAAGGTCTTTTTATCTGTTCCAGACCTTTATGAAGCAGTAGTAATCTCATGCATGTTACAGTTTGCAAGTCAGAGGAAAAGCTGCTTGGATTCTTATTGTACGTATTGGTTTCAGTAGGAAAATAAACTATACCAACATTATCTCTTATTTGGACTATGCTATCATGCATCTTTGCTATTCTCTCCATTGTGTTTCTGACTGAATGTGTGTCCCCAGAAGGAAGAGGATGACACAGACCTTAGCAAAAGCTTTGTACCCTCCTCAGACTCGGGTAAGATTAGCTGGCATTTACTTGCACTTGGCCTTATATATATTTCTTCACATCTTTTGCTTCTGTGCCTGACGTGTATAACCCTTGAATCTCCCTGTTTAATCTTAAACTATAAAGACAAGAACAATCAAATATTTTCAAGTGTGGCTAACACTTATTCATGATGTTTTGGTTAATAGTGTTTAATGTTTTATAGATATATTTAGAGACCCAATTGCATTGTATAATATTGACAAAATAGCTCTTTTGGCCTGTGAGCTTTTTTAATATTGGTGTATTGGTAATATCTTTTTCCCCAAAGTAGCTACATGTAAAATGAAGCAAACAATTTTATCCTGTGTACTGATGTAAATGGCACTGACTTTACTTTTTTCTTCTATTCAGCTTTACCATATTCTGTTGGACAGCAGTTTCAGCGCTTTTCCTTTCTTTCTGTACTATAAAAATCAGTTTTTTGGAACGCTGTGATTTTTTTTTTGTAATAATCCTTACTGAGGCCTGAAGTTTACAAGTGGAAAGATAGGAGCCAACTTTGCCGCTTCTGCCTCTTCTCTTCATACCCTGAATCAGGTTGTATCGTGCTCAGGGAAATGGCCCCATTCTCACTGCGGATGTGAGACTCTTTAGCTTTTCACCTATCCCCTCTCTGCTGGCATTTCTACGCAACCCTGCATGGATTTCCACGGTTGATATGCCCTTACAAACCGATCGACCTTCTGCATTTGTCCTTTTCTCTCATTCTGACTTTTGGGTCACTGCACCAGAACGAAGCAGTCTGTGGGGTGACCACAGGCCAGGGACTAGCTACTTGCTGCAGAAACCATCTTTCTTCCTGTGCCAGTTAACCAAGTCTCTATCACACTAAGTTGTCCTAATGATATTACTAATTCTTAGTGTGGTCAATACCTTTGCAATAATTAGTGTTTTAAGATCAGCATAGGTGACTATTTTAATATCTGAAGTCGAGGGAAGGAGGCAGACCACTCTTACTTTACCTGTGCCTTGATGTGGAATAGCTGTGAAATATATTCAAAGCACTTTTTTTTCGTATGACTTGAACCTGAAATTAGTTGGTACAATACACCAAGATAAAAAATATTTTGATTGATATTTGAATATTTCCTAATAATAAATTAGTATATGAGGAGAATTCATCATTTTCTCCTTTTTCAAAGCTGCAGCTGTTTTGCAAAAATTCTGGATCCATATGAGAAACTCAAGAGTTTGAAACATGCTAACTTTTTGCAAGCTGTCATCCTGTCTCCACTCTTTCAAACCTCAAAATCTTTCACTACTTCATTTCCTTCTGAAATGCAAAAGGGATCTGTGCTTTGTACTATTTACATACAAATCTCAGCCTCAGGCTTCCCTTATTTAAGGGAATCTTTCTGGCAGTCCTGGTGCTATTACACCGAGGGCAACTGAAACCTGCAGCCCACTGAAATCCTTGTGCTTTAGTTCCACTCCTAGTACGGCTCATGATTGAAATGAGCAATTCTGCTGAACTTTGGCTGAACTCTGCCTTTCACAGTTAACTTTCTGCTGAAGTCCTTCAGCTTTTTCTTTTCTTTTTTCTTTTTCCTTTTTTTTTTTTTAAATGTTCTTCTAGCCTGTTAACAGTTATGGAAGATCCAATTTTCATGGTACAGAGAACACAGAACGAAGAGAAGAGTCATCGCTCAGCCAGACAGAGGAGATTTACGTCAACTGCAGAAATATCCCACGCAAACCCAAGAAAAGACTATTAACTTTCTTCTTAAAATGAAGTAACCAAAGTGCAATCAGTGTATTTGCATCTTACACTGGGTTCTGTTTGCACCAGCTTGACGTGGAGAGCGAAAGTGGCTGTTCCCAGCGCCGCCCAGGCTGCCACTTGCTTCACCTTACACCAAGTTTGTCTTTACTACATGGCAGCCTACAGCACTGACACATCATCTGATTCATATGTACAAGTAAAGGCTATTTGTACCATTACAATTTAAGCATTTTTTTTTTTTACCCAGTAGGTATATTATTAAGCAATAATTTCAGAATGGCTCTGATATGCAGAACAGAGCTGCAAATGCTTGCATTAAGTTAATTTGGTCTGAGAAATCCATGTGTCTAAGAAGTGTATGTGACAGGGTGTGAAAGAAAATGTGCTTGTTGTTGTCTATATCTATGCCTTTTGTATCTCAAATTCAGAGAATTTGAGAACTGTTATAGAATAAAAAATATCCATAATTTTCCACACCGTAGGTGTTATTATGCTGCTGGGCAAACAGTATCATTTAGCTGACAAAAGAAAAGGTCCTTGAACCCAGATTTAAAACTATGAACAGAAGCTTGCTCTCTGACAGCTGTATGGTTATACAGGCTTCTTGCTGCTCAACAGGTTATTTCAGCACTTGCTATTTGGGGATGAAAGAGAAGCTTAGCCTCTGCTTCACACACACGCGCACACACACGCGCACACACACACACGCGCACACACACACACACACACTCTTTAACGCCCAGGAGAAAATAAAGCACTCAGACTCTGTCACTGTCAAGTTATATTTAATAATAATTTATTATAAGGTTTAGTTGCACAAAAAAATAAATGAGAACATGGAAGATACATGGATAAATGGCGCAAAGGAGAAAAAAGCGTGACTGAGAACATTTACAAAACAATATACATACAGATGTGTGTATGTGTGTATGTGTATATATTCTGCTGAAACCTACAGAAGAAACCACACAAAAATAGAACAAACAAACAAAAAAATCCTCAAACAAACAGAACCAGAAGGCAGACCTGAGAATTAAGATCTACACATCTTTTGGCCTTTGACGAATCTGCTTTATTACTAAAGATGGACTCCCAGTAGATGAAGATGTTACCATGATGGCTAATAATCGTATATGTCTGCATACCACAAACTGCATATGCCTGGACCACCTCTGCTTGGTTCCCCTTTTTTCTTGAAACATCAGTAAAAGTGTTCTTAAATATGATTTTTTTTTTTTTTTTTAAGAAAGGGGTGCTTGGGGGAAGGCATTATTATCGCCTACACCGCAGTTACCAGTTCCACCTGGTTGGCTAGGAAGGAGCATCAACAGCCTGACAGTGAAAAGCACATTTCGCTTAGCCTTCATGGGCACAGGAGAAGAGTCTAGGCTCTTCTGAGAATAATGTGGACACAAGGCTTTTCTGAACTACTTGAATGATAATAGCATTGTGCAGCTATTCTACACTCCAGCTAAAAATTTAAAAACCTAAACAAAGTCTTTTAACCTAGTACTGAAGATGTAAATTGTTTACAATGTCAAAAGCCATTAGAAAACATCTCCTTTTGGTTTTGTGTACTCCTCAACAAAGACACATACACATTACAAGGGAAATATCTTTTTTTCATTCACTTGCCAAAGGATTTTGGAAATACAAATGCTTGCATGTGAAGTTGATGAGGATACACAGAACTGTACTATTAATAAGTTGTTTTATTTCCTGAGTTATCAAATGTCATAGCAGATAATTCTAAATTGTGCACAGCATTACAAGTAAAACCCTGTAGCATCGGGTCAGTTTCTTTGATGATCTCGCTTCTAAATATCAAAATGCCAAAATGATATTGTAATGAATTCGATCACATTTAAGTTCTCTGTCGGAACTCCTGATACAGAAATACCTATTAACGGAGAAGTTGATATTGTTTCACTCTTTTTAGAGACAGACTACAACCCTAAAGGGAAGAGGTTGAGGTTAAGTGCCTGCCAGACCACATCGGTTTCCTAATTTCTGGTGATGCCCTTGTTTCCTGCCTACCCTGCCTCCTGTAGCTTTTCTGCACATTATGTTTTTTTTTTAATAATTGCTTACTTTTGAGATTTGAGGAAGGAAAAAAAAAATCTGTAGTGCACATCTTTGCAGTTATTTAATCTTTTTTTAATTCAAATTCCATAGACATAGTACTTCTACCAGGATAGTTCACAGGGAAAATTATCACATCACACATAGCATAATAAAAACAATATATTATTTTTTCAATAAACAAACCCAAATGAACAGCTTCATTTTTGTACTGTTGTAATATCAGTGAACAGCAGCTGAACATGAGACTGAAACAAATTAAAAAAAAAAGGAAAACAACCCAAACCTCAGCCTTCTCAATATTCGCACTAGGTTAAAAGCTAGTAAATTATGCACAAGAGAAACTTCCAGAAGTGTCATTTGAAATGTAACATATAAACGCTTTAAATGTTTGTAGTGTGTAGTGTGGTGGGATGGGACCCAGTAAGAGCCTATGTGCTTTGCCAGGGTTTGAATTATGTACATTGGCTTTCCAGTGTAAAATGGTAAAAATTTTATATTTCTTTTCAATATTTTCTGTAGAGCTGCCTTTTTCTTTCAGAGACTTTTAGATACTTTAGGGTAAATGTAATCAACTGTAATTTAGAAATTTCATCCTGAACAATTACTGTGCTATTTCTTTCTGTACTGCATTCCCAAATAGTTAAAAAGAAAAAAAAAATCAAGCATATATGACACAACTATAGTTAGCAACTAACTCAGAATACTATCCAAACTGTTTTAAGGCCTTAGAAACTTTGCTGAAAGGAGATAAATACAATAAAGAACATTTTTATTAAACAACTGACTCTTGAATCACTGGTGACTACTTTTCTTGTAGCAGGAAAATGGGCATACAAGATTTTAAGAAAGGGAAAAGTAGATTTTTTTCCATGATACAGTAGGTGAAAAAGGTAGATGTTTAAGTCCCATGTTCAATGGAAAATTCCGTGATTTATAGTGTTGCCAAGTCTTTAAACAGCTTAAACTCATTTCTTTTTAAAAGAAGAATTCAGAGACACAAGAATATTTGAAACCAGTCTTTGCTGGGACTTCTGAGTGTAGGAGAGACACTCACCAGAATTTGGATCAACAGAGAAAATATTAAACTCACGGTTTATGATAGAAAGTGAAAGCTAGAACAATGCATTACACCATCTCCACTTATTCTCCTTAAATATGTCCCTATACATTAAAGAATTTCTGTGACCCTAGAATACTGTCATCATACTGCCAATTCTGCTTGTCTTCACGTCCCCTTTGGCTGTGAGTCTTTGGATAAAACAGTGTTTCTGTTAGGAAACAGAGCTGGACCCACTGCAGACCACATGAACCTGCATTCCTCCAGACTTTCACTTTAGGCAGGGTAGTGCAGCACATTACCCTGTTTCCCACCAGCAACCTGCTCGAAATTCCTGGGCACCTTTTCTAATAGGCACTAAAAGTTTCTCCAGCACACTCAGAAACAACTAGCTTTAACTGCCTGCAGTGAGCAACTTAATCATCTAACTCCTACCCATGTCTTATTCCAGGAATAGGAGAGGGGAGGATCAATGCAGCAAGCTAAGCAGACTATTTAAAGGTTAGATGCAATCAACATTGGTTAGTTTGATTGTAGTTGGATGCTAGCTTATTCCTGAAAGATTCAAATAAGAAATCTGACTTCAGAGAAAGAAAAGTTTTCAGAGGACTGACCTCACTATCGTCAGGTTCATTTCTGTTTCTCTGAGGTTTTTCTTCATAATTGTAAATACTTCTGGAAACTAGGGCTGTGATTGTTTTATTTTTATTTTATCCATATGATGTTTCTTAAAACCGCTGTACGTTATTGGGCTATGTGAAGTTCCATTCAAATGAATGGCAGTTTTTTACACTAGCCGAAACTCTGTTTCAGTGAATACTCTCCAGAGTAAGCATAAGAAGACTTATTTGCTATAAAGCCCAACCACTCAATAGGAGTTAATCCTCTTAACAGCTTTGCAGGACTGGTGCTAAGGGTTAGTTCCAAGACCAGCCCTGTATGTCTACAAGAGAGGTGCTATAATGTCCTTTTAGGCTCTGGACCCCAAGAGTGGAAACTATATATCAAGTTCTCAGGCTCTGTTGAACGCAGTGGAAGCTGGGCAACTCAGAAGGTATTTTGAAATACTTGCACATTCCTGGGGAGCTGCCTTGGGCTAGACGACAGGAGATGCTGAGCACGAGATGCATCCCAACTGCTGTGCCTCTCTGGGATGTGGTGTCAGGGTGTATGTGGAGTCAAGCTGGCTGGCAGATTACTCTGGCCCTCTGAGGTCCAGTGGGATGGGGCCTTCCCTGAGGCTAGTGTGCTCTTCAAAAAACTAAGCATGACTAGGCTTTTCACTGGCATATGAAAGCCCAGCTGCTTCTGCCACCCGTCCTTGGTTCACGCAATATCCTACTGGCTAGATCATCCAGGTCACGGAAGACTTTGGTTCAGTTCTTCCCTCAGCTTGCACCAAACTCACACTTCCTGTCCCATGCCCTTTCTACCCCTCCAGCTGAAGCTGGGCACCTGTACAGACATAACTGATGTTTTTAGGGCTAAGAGAGACAGGAGGAGGCCTGCAGAGCCCTGTAGGTAAGTGGCTAGGGCACTCCCATAAGAAGAGTGTCCTCCTTTCTGCTTTATCCCATAACTCTGTCTTGTTCTTTTCTAATCACAGTATTAAGTAAAATGTATAAACAACGAGGACAGGCATCTGGATAACACCTGGGCAAATGCATAATAAATTTGTCACCACTTCCCTTAACTGAGTCTTAAAATAAGAGAGCCTCAGGAAGGTAAATCATTTATAATACTAACCAGAAAGTTTTGTTACCTGATTTCAGTGATCAATAGCTATTGTACTAAGATAGAGTCAAACAAATGTGCAGTATCTGTCCTTTTTTCCCAGTATCTTTCTCTATTTGTTCTGAGTTCTGTGTGTGTGGTTGGAGGGAAAGAATGCATGTCTGGAATACATATAGGTATTCCAAATGCTCTCTGTCAACACCATTTTTTTCTCTGAACTAAAATCATCTCAATTTATATTAAATTTCCATCACTTACACAACAATCATAATATGGGAGGAGCTTTCTCACAGAACTCTGTCACATCATTTCATAATTAGAAGCATAACGCTGGAGCATCTGTGTACATATTTTCATCTATCATAAATGCAGATGCTGTTCTTATCACCTGAAGTTTGAACAGCTCTGAAATACTTTAAATCAATTTTAGTAATATCTTGCAGAAGTAATTCCACAAAATCATGTGATGGCAGTAGTGATGCATTGTGCAAAGTAGTAATATTCTAGCATCTGTGTTGCATAATGCACTTTAACTGGATTGCTCCATGGTTCTTCCAGCCATGCTAGGGAAAGGGGGTCCAACACTACTGCGCCCACTGTTATAGAAAAGCTCCGACCTGTGAGTTGAATTAAGCACAAAATACTGATCCTGATAAAGCCACAAGAAGTTGAACACTCCGGAAAGATGTTTTGTACTCAACATGGCACAGGGCTATGTGCCTATAATGTCTCCTAAATTCTTCTTATCTTTTCAGAGATTAAAGAATCTGTTTTATTTTTCTTGATTTCTTACCCTATCCTTTTTTTCTGCTTCATTATGCTTCTGAAATCTTCTTCTCTCTTTTTCTATGATGGTGTTTTTCACAGAGTGAAATGGAACAGAGAGCAGTGATAAAAGGTGAGCATATGTCCTACTTTGGTAGGAAGTCACAATTCTGTTTTCCTATATTGCCTGTTTTCCTTACAAGCATCTTAAATCAGTACAACTCACAAAAAGCAGTTCTAGAACATAAATAGCTCCTGTCACAGCCTGTTATCTAAGGAAAATCAGGAAAATCAACAATTAACATCAACAAGGGCAACTTTATTTTCTATCATTTATTTTTTTTTAGCAGCAGGAGCAGTGATGAGAATAAACGTTTAACTGCAGCCTTTAGTTTTGTAATTGGTATCAAATTGCCAAGACAGTTGACTAATTTTGTGCTATTTTATACGCCTATTGCAATCTTGCTAACATACAATGAAAAAAAGGTGGAGAGAAAGACCTAGCCTATATTATAAATGAGGGTTAACTTTGTTCATGTCAAATATTGTTAAACAGAAACAAAAAAAAAAACTATTGTAAAATGTATCCATTCAATTCCAGGACTGTAAGAACAGAATGAGGTAAATGTATTTAACCTCATGAGGGTTTCTGTACTCAAGGAAAAAACACAAAACAATGACACCTTAACCCTTCTTTGGGACTATCAGTGTGAGATTTTAAAAGATGAACTGCTTCATCTTAAAGATTCAGAGCTTGCATTCAATTAAAAAATAAATCTTTTCTCCATTATAACTTGCTGCACTC
Source organism: Dromaius novaehollandiae (assembly GCF_036370855.1). NCBI lineage: Eukaryota > Metazoa > Chordata > Aves > Casuariiformes > Dromaiidae > Dromaius > Dromaius novaehollandiae. The sequence continues at coordinate 109,735,689 of NC_088099.1, forward strand.
ATAACATCAACATTTTAAAATGCTTTAAGTTGAATTAATTATACTTAAAACTCAATTATTCTCTTATCTGTTTCAAACACATCCTTAAAAGTCTGCCATGCTGCATATGAATGCAAAGATGCAAGAAGCATCTTTGTATAGTGAAAATTCCATTTTCTTGAATATAACCAGTTCATCTGTGAATTCTAATCTCCAGAATCCACAGGTGAACTGGTGACTAAGCATAACACCATTCAAATAATTGCTGAATACACATCACCTTCCCTTATCACCTTTTACTGGCTTGTAAGGCTTGGACACAGAAAGACAAACTTCTTATTACAACAGGATACTCAATATACTTTGATATTTCTTTCATTCCAACAGATGTATGTACTTGTTTCCAACATAGCACACCTTTTTATCTAAAATCAAAAGCAAAGATTATTTATTTATAATATCAAGAACATACACCATACCCTATATGGAGTTCCAGACTTTGCGTCCGCAAAATTAATACATCAAACCTTAAACCCTTCAATTTTGAAGCTATGCTACTACAACAGTATGCACCACTCTTCTACTAACAAAACATAGGCAGACACCCTACCAGCTGTTTATGGTGAAAAATATAAGGTTTTAATATATACTTGCTGTGTAATAAGTTATTTTGGAGAGAGGCACAAATAATTGGGAGGCTGTATGGAAAAACAAACTTTCCAATGCTGTTGGATCTATTCCTGTAAACAAACAGTAGCTTTCTGCACCTTCTCTACTGTCTGCTTCAATCTGTGTGTGGATAAAAGCCACATTTATTCCTTTGCAGCAGGTATAAAAAGTGGCTAAATACACTGATATTAAAAACTGAAAAAGAGATTAATCGGAACATCCTCCTCCCTTCGTTTTAGAAAGAAACAGCTGCATACAGGCGATGCTAGATTTCATGTTAAAAGGGGCAGCAATTCAAGAGATGGATATTTTAGCATGGAAAACCACCCTGTAGTTTCTAGGTTACCAGTTGAAAACTAGCAAATCTGAGCTAAATCTGAGTAGAGGTTTATATGCTATGGGCTGATGATCTTTGTCAGTTCCTAGTGCTCTAATAGCTGAAAAATCACTGTCCTTTGTGGTAGTATCTATTACACTGGAGAGCAACAACTGAACAAGCATGAAGTTCATACCCTTTCTGATAAATGCCATTCAGAGGTCTGATTAATACTCTTTTTTAATTTTTGCCATGAACTGGTAAGGGTCTTCACAGTCTGCCTGCATGTAGCAACTCCTAAATAAATGGTGCTTGTAGGCATTTAAATTATTTAAATCATTGCTATACAGAGCATTTTAAAAAGATTTTTGACCTCAGACATTTAATTTTAACTCTTCCCTCAGCAAAGTCTTATCAGCTTACAAGACTTGATTAGATATGTTTTTGTAGCTTCCCAGTATGATTTCTATCCCCAGGTTGTTAAATGAAAAATTTCCCAAAATGCCGTTGCAGACTTTTGCCAGAACAAAAAAGAATAGCTAGTCTAACAAATTCACTTGGTTTGTCAATACATTTCCATGCTTTTCTTGCTGGATTTGGGGAAAAAAATCAAGAGCAGAATTTTGTATGGACTAGATACTTGCAAGATACTGGAGTCAGAGCCCACCAGACAAAGCACAGCCTAAACATCTATTCAGTAATACTGCAAACACTGTGTTACAAGACATTCTTCTTTCTCTTTGCTTTAACATAGGCAGGCAAATTTGTTCCAAAGGAATAAACTCACAGATGATTTAAACCATTAATAATATAATGTAGCTGCTTTAAAAAGGGGGCTACTCAATTACTTTAGCATCATATTTATGATTTATTACCTGTCTCCTTCAATTTCTCCTTTTCTGCACCAAGTGAATTCAAAAGCAAAAGTACCAGCATGCATCAATCAATAATATTCACAGCTAAGAGATACTAGTAACTACATTTAATAATGCTGCCTGTTCCTTTTTTATAAGAATTAATATTCTGTTATCAAGGGTCATGTTTTAAAATGTAAAATCATGGTTACAGAAGTATTTCCATTGCACTATTCCTCAGCACTGAAGCGAAGGCAACGACCTTATGTTAATTTTACCATTTTTTAATGCACTAACTCTAAATTTTGTTTTCACTTGGTTGCACCTGAAGACATTTGGTTGCCCTCCTGCTCTTTGCAGCACATTAGCTGAAAACACAGAGCTCTTCTTGGATCAGGAGTGGGCGTATTATCTGTGTGCCTCGCACATGAAGAAAGCCGAGACTTGAACAGGGGCTCATGGGGACCCCAGGCCTTTTTAAAGCCCCTGGTAGTCTCTAGGCAGGCAGCTCTACCATGGGTGCCAAGAGAGTTTCCTTCTGGCAGAACCACTAGGAGCTGGACAAAGTTGTCTCAGTGGGAAATCACTTGTGTTATCGACAGGCATATGTCAGGAGTTAAAGCAATTCCATGAAAACAGAAATTTCTGGCAAACTATTGGCCTGGTGCCTGCCTGGTTCTCATGGAGCTCTTCTGAGGAACGTTTCTGGAAGTGATACAAACACAGATTTTACAGTGGTATCGTCTGCTGTTCTGGAGTGGCACGAATGGCAAACTCCACCTGCCACTGAGTATCTTTGTGCTTCAGGTGCTCAGTCTTGTTTGACTGTGTTACAGGACACTATGAAGTTGCACACTTAACTTTCGGTGTGGATGTGTTTACTGTCTGAAAGAAAACATGATCCTGATAAGTCAATTTTGCTTTTTGTTGACTCAATTCTCCAGCTTTGTCCTGGAGTTCAGTTTTCTAACTGTTGCTACAAGATGGCACTTCACAAATCTTTACAAATGCATAGTTGCATAATGTAGCAAAACCAAAATATTTAGTAAAATTCCTCTAGATAGCCAGTACCTTTTATTTTCTTTTTTGGAAACATTATCTACATTTTCATTAACTGAACATTACTCATGCACTGTATAGGAAGACAAACTCATCTGGAACAGACAGCAACCTTTCCTCAGGAAATGGAAGGAGTGCATTTCCGTATACATCCTGTGTTTTTATCTAAAACACAGCAAAAGCACTGGCTTTAGGATTTAGACAGATTTTTAAAATATATGGGCACTGAATCTATAAAGCAGTTCTGATACTCTCCTGTTCTCCTTTTTCCTGCTTTGGGTCCATGAAGACTATATAAGCATTAAATGACCAGTATTTAACTCACTAAGAAAAATAGTTACAGATACAGCACAGAAACCTGCAGAACATGCTGGAAACTTATTCCAAGAAATTTTAAAGAAAATGTATATTTTTAGGGCAAGGAAAATGATCACAGTTGCACAGAAATACAAATAATTGGCCAGTTCCTCAAAAGGCATATTTTTGGCAAAGCTCCACTGAATAACAGAACTATACCAGCTGAGTATCTATCCTTTCGTATCACACTTTGCATGCAACATTTGCAAACTGGAAAATTTCCCAAAGCAAAATGTCAACCACATTTTTTTTCTTCAATGAAAGTGTGAATGAAGCTTCCTTGATGGGTACAGCTCAGAGAGCACCATAGGTACAGCTCCCTGACAGCGTGGGAGAACAGTTTTTCATTATTGTGTTAGCTCATCAAAATTTTCTCTGCAGGGAGCCGTTCCATTCCTGAGCGTGGCAGCAGTGTGAGAAGGAGAAGAGGTAGTGAATGAGACAGAAAGCAGAGCAAAAATAAAGCTGTTTGTGGTGGGGTGCAACTGTTCCATTCAAATGGATCACAAAGCTTTTTTATTCAGCAGCTGTTCACTGAGTGTAGAAACCTTTAAGTTTGTAAGTCTGTTAGCCTGTAAAATGTTCGGAGAAAAGCTAGACATACTGTATCAGTAAATGTTTAATCAAAAGCAAAAGTTTCTTCTGTACTTTTTTATGCTATATATATATATGTATACGTGTGTGTACATATAAAACAACCCAACAGCACTGTTTCAGTTAAATTATAATAGATAAAACTGATTGTTTAATTGGAAAACAGTCTATGTGTCTCTTCCTTGACATGCTTCCTCAACCTGTCCTGAGAAACAACTAATGAGAAGAAATACTCTTGTAACCATGGCAGAGAGTTTTGTATTGGGAATCGAATGCAATGCTGCTCATATAATAGTAGGAGAACAGATTTTTCTCTCCACATTTTCAAATGTTCCAGGGCATCACAAGAAGTACATAAATATTTGATGCCACTTAAAAAAAATCTAAATATTTAGGATAGATAAAACTTCTTCCCTGCCTACAGGTATGCCTTCCAACTTATTCCCTCCTTACTGATTACAAACACACTTTCTACAGTTCATTTTTAAAAGACATCTTCCGAAGAAAGAAAATTTCCATTGAGATGTACTCATCATCCTTTTCAACGTAAACCGATACCTGATCCATGATCATACAATACAGAATGTGCATCTAAAACAGAAATTTGAGAAAGAAACAGAGAAGATCAAAGTAACACTTACCAGAAAGACAAGACCAGAGCTTAGCTCCTGTACCATATCTGGCCCACAACATACAATAGGAGATTGCCAGTCAGGAATGCAGCCCACATTTATTTGTTTGAAGAACGGTTTTCCTGCTGTTTAAAGTTATGCTTGCAGGCATGATTATTTAAATAATTTGCAAATGAGAAGACTTCTTGGCATTTCTAAGGGCTCTACTTTGCTGCTTATATGTGCATTCACAGCTCTTAGAGGTATTCATGGGAGTTATGTGCATATTAGTAAGGGCAGGATTTGTGTTCTAGGAATTTAAGGTTAGACACGTACTAGGTAGTAACCTTCTCTTAATGCACCAAATTCTACTCTCAACAAAAAACTAAGTATTCACCTGCTATTCCAGTACTTATTGGAGTCTGATTCAGGTAACACTTGACCCTCTGAATAATTAACAACTGTACCTGATTCTAAGGGTAAAAGCTACACTATCTATGCTGTTTATTTAATTGGCAGCATTTCAGCAATTCCATTTGGAATCAGTGGGCTGCAACAAGGACCTAAAAATGTTATCAGTGAAGATGAACTGACCTGACAATGGAGATGGGTAGGAAGACCCTAATGTCAAAATGCGTCATCATGATAGAGCCCAGAGCGGGCTTTCTCCTTTCATGCAGAAACCTTCACACCAACACAGTTTCATTTGTTTCAATCACTTTCTTACAACACAAATGCTTCCCCCCCCCTCCTTTCTAAACATATTAACAATAGGAAAGATAAAATAAATAAATAACGACTTAGCCTCTGCTGCTTCAGGGAAGCTGCCTCTTCAGGGTTCAGCCTTTGCTGCGACCAGGCTGGAGCTGGCAGGGCTCAGTTTTCACTGCAAATTGTGGCTGCAGAGGACGCATGTTGCTTCCTGACCCTGGTGGCAGGCTCCAGGCTAGACTGTCTTTCTCGGCTGGCCGCTCTCCGGCTGTCATTGGATGAGGCCTGAGCTGTAGCTGAATCCGTAGCTGCCGGCCAGCGCCAGGGACTGCTGGTGCTCCTCGCCCTGCTCCGAGGGGTAGCTGGGAAACGTCTGTGCCCGAGACACCTTCCCTGGACCGAGACTGTGACCTAGAGGGGCGGTAAGAGTAACGAATGCATTTTAAAATTTTACCATAACTTGGCTTAATTTACTTGGGCCCCATTAGTCATGAACATTGGACTCCGGCTGACTGATTTAGACTTTTCTGGCCCATGGGCCCGTTGATGGGGATGGCCAACCTCCACGGCTGCAATGAAGGCATCTCCTGCTGTACCAGCATCACCGCCCGGCTGCCACCTAAGCCTCTGCTGGCTGATCTGCAGAGCTGCACCAGCACAAGCAAAGGACTGCCCTGACACAGCGCAAGGAGGGGCTGCATTCTCCTAGCAGGTTTGGCAAACAAAAGTCACCGTGCTTTCTGTAGTTTCTATTGAATCTGATGCTGCCAGCATGCACTGAGAGCAGACCTACCATGCTGGGCTCTTCCGGTGCTTAAAAGCAGGCTTTCTGCCCGCACCTGAAGCACAACTGGCAGACAGATGCCTAGCTGAGACAGAAAGTATCCAAACCCAAGATAAAATTACTTTAGGGTCAGAATTTTCTTTTGTTTTAAATGTTCAGAATATCACATCTATATATTTGATACCTTGTAAATCTCAATGATATTTCATAGAGCTGATGAAGAAATTATGCACCTCTTATGTATCTGAAGCCCTGCTTAACTCATAGAAGTAATGCCTGTGGTTTCAGAGGGATTAGTAACACAAATGTCATGCGGGGCCAGACTCTTTTCAGTGGTGCCCAGCAATAGGACAAGAGGCAATGGACACAAACAGAAACTCAGGCGGTTACGTCTGAACATGAGGAAAAACTTCTTTACTGTGAGGGTGACCGAGCACTGGCACAGGTTGCCCAGAGAGGTTGTGGAGTCTCCTTCTCTGGAGATATTCAAAACCCATCTGGACACGATCCTGTGCAGCAACATGCCCTAGGTGACCCTGCTTGAGCACGGGGGGCTGGACTAGATGATCTCCAGAGGTCCCTTCCAACCTCAACCATTCTGTGATTCTGTCATTTCACATACTTATTGTGACTAAAATACAGGATGTTAGTTTGTGTCAGGTAAACACCACACTGTCATTTCAAGACCAGCCTTGAAATGAGATATAGTTTGTGTGTGAGAATACTGGTTAGGAAGAAGTATATCTGCGATCTTTTCTCAGAAGTCCTAGTGAGTTTCACATAAATCATGGTTTGGTCACTCAGAGTCAGGGAGGTGGGAAATGATTTGTGAAAAATCAAAATAAGCCAATGATAAAACTAACAATATGACACATACGACGATTCTCTATCCTGATCATTCATACATCTCAAAATACCTTTTTGAGTTTGAGATTTCATTAGTAACCAAGACTGATGAAGCATTGACTGCTCTTAGTTCCAAAGTATGTATCTTCATGCAAAGTATATTTTCCAATTTTGGAAATGTATAGTGAAGCCTGGAATTAAAATGGCTTTGGAAGTTTTTTGGAATGTCTTTAATGCATGTATTATATGTACGAATGGAAAAGAATAGTTTTTCTTCAACCACAGACTTTAAATTAAAGAATGGTTTTGGCAAAGCATATACTCTTATGCTGAATAATTCACTTCACGCTGAAACATTTCAAAATAACTGGCGGTTTGCTAGACTGATGTAGTAGCACTGGAACTAAGAATGCTGCAGACTGAGTTTGGGAAAACTTTATCATTATTGTTGTATTTGGAAAAGTCTGGCTATAAAAACTGTTACTTACTGCTTGCTTCATGAAAAAAAACCTCAATTCACCCAAAGCTGATACATCAGTGGCAATGCGAGGGCCAAGAGAAAGAGAAAACAAGCACAAAAAACCACACTAAGTGAAAAACAGACTGAAAGGTACATCTCTGTGACACTGGAGACAATAAAACTACAAACCAAATTCCCTTTCATAGTATGACAAAGCACAATGATTTCTGTACATATATCTTTATTATTCATTCGCTAGATTAAATTCACATTTGCTATCAAAACCCTGACTGACATGTCAAGTTTAAATATTTTCTGCTTCAAGAAGCTTTTGCATCAAACAATTAAAATGTACTGTAAGGTCCGAGCTGCAAACTAAAAGTACTGAAAAACCAGATAATATGTTGTCTGAGAATAATCTGAAAAGCTTTACTTTAAGCAAATTTTAACCACGCAGAATATTAGAAGAGTTCTTTACGCATTTTTACTTTTATTCAGTATTTGCATTGCAGAGTGTTAGATTTTTTATTTAATGCAAACCAAGCTATAGAAAGTTGCATGACTGTAATGACTGTTAATTTTGTGTTTCAAATCTGCCATTTTTCTTTCTAAGGATGTAAGGCCACATTTTCTTTTTACTCAGAGGGTAGAATCACATAGTCTTTAACAGCCCATAGGGAACTTTTCATCCAGCTGTGCAATTGGCTCTACAAAATTTGTTTTTTCTTTACTATTAAAGATCATTAAAATACGTCAAGGTACCACCTTCTTCCATTTGGTTAATGTTTTGTATCAAAAAAAAAAAAAAACCTAAAACAAAGAAAACAGGCCTTACAAGAAGAAGCAGGACTAGAAACACTTGCCAGTCAAGTGTGCTCTGTCTCTGATCTGACTGATTTTGAATTCCTTACCCAGCTTTGGTAAAATGATTAAGAGCTCCCCACCCTAAGTTACTTTCTAGCCAAGGCATTAAGTCCATCTCTTAAAATATAGAAGATGAATTGAACATACTGTAGAGGACCAGTACTAAATGCGGTTTTGTCTCAACATTGCTGCTGCTGCTGCTACAGAGCTGCCGCCGCCATGGCGCGCCGGGCAATGCCACGCCGGCGCCCCCAGGAGCCATCCACGAGGCAAACAACCTCATGTGCCTGCACAGGGAAAAAAAAGGCGTGAAAATGGCAGAGAGAGGCTTCTAGGAGAACAGCACATCTGGCACGAACCGCACGTACACATTTGCCATCTGCGCATGAGCAGGAGACCCCCAGATGCCCCCAGCCCGTTTCTGGAAGGTTCCGAGAGGGCGGACTGTGCATGACAGCTAATCTGCATGGGAAGTGAGGAAGCACCTCCCAGAGGCGGGGCAGGAACCTATAAAAACTGCAGACTGCGTGAATTGGGGGGCTGGGGATCTTGAGTGGAGTCAGTGGAACATCACTGGACTTGGAGTGGTGGTAGCTAGTTTCTTTTCTCCTTTTCCAACTTTCTCTGTCTTTTCTCCTTACCCTTGTTCCCCTCTCCCCTTCGCCTTTCCCCGCCTTTTCTCCCCACTCCGTTGAAAATAAAGTTGAAAGGCTGTACGACACTTGACCGGTTTTAGGGTCTTAATCTCGTCCTTGGGATCATAACGAAACCTTCCCGATACTGAATCAGGACACATACTAAGGTTAAGAAGGAAATTAAATTCAAGTCTTCCATTTCCTGAATGTATGCCTTACCTGCTAGCACTTCTCACTGATCTTTAAAAGAAAATTTGTAGTCACTAAATCTCACAACAGGATGGATTTAAGCCACTCTGTAACCGAAGGGGTTAATGAGGCTAAGGGACTTCTTCCCTGGCTGTGCATGTGCTCAGAGAGGGAGACTGTCTTACATCCAAAAGATTAAAAGACATACTCAACGGAGCCAAAAGGTCTAAGACACCAGGGCTTGGCCCAAGCCATTATTTTCATAGAACGTAACATTCATGGAACATATGACATTACTCTATGAAAATAATAATAAAAAGAATAGAGCACAGATCAAATGAAATGAGCAAGCCATGGGCCATAGACAATTTGTCAGCTTAGGAAACTATATTACAGTATTTAAAATGAATAAAAATATCCAATAGTGGTAAAACCATGAAATAGTGCCATGGTTTTCAGGTTGACTTAAGATTTTCAATGGGAAAACTTCCAAATTTGGGGCTTTTGTTCAATGTAGAGTTTTTTTTTTTAATTTAGTCTTTCCCAGAGGGGAAATTCTAAATTATAATCCACTATTTCATTTGCATTCTTACTAAAAATTATTTTAGTACTGATTACCTCAGCAGCTTTACAGAGTCTTAACTATTGCAGTCTCCACAGTTAAGGTTTAGATTTTTGAATCTGAAGATACAAGAAAAGTTTTTGACGCAAATAAATTCCACAGTTTTCTAAGCTTCTGCTGGAATATTTGCTGAGTTATATTTGGGTCTTCACAGGCTAAAGAGAGAAGTAGGAGAATTCTGTTTGTGGACTTTGCAGCTCTTTGGTACCACAGCTGTTTTCAAGAATAAACTTTTCTGTACAGCTCTTCTGAAGTCAGTATAAGAGCAATTTGAATACTACAGGCTTCGTGACGTGAAGACACAGATGATCTGAACACAACAGGACCTGAAGACAACAGGAGAACTGGTGGAGTTTTCTTTCTGCGGCTTATACAGGAAATGTATGTTTTTTTCTTTTCTAAGACAGAACCTTGAAAAGGCAAGTATTATTCAGTCTACTTTGGCCTTTTTTCAGATCTACTCTCAGGATCATAGAACGCAATGAAGCTGTTTTATTCAATTTATTTATTTAATACCAATTAAGTATGAATGGATCATAAGGAAAATTTAATGTAACCTGGAAAATTAGACCAAAATTAGATTTTTCCTGATGTTAATTATGTTGGAAACAGAGGCAGTATACATAACGATCTTATTTCATGACATAGTACTTATTTATAACAATTCTTTAGAGGAAAAACCCAATAACAGAGTACAAACCCCAGTAACAGAGTGATGGATGTTTATATAAGCAGATGGATCCCAGCTTCCAAGCGAAAACTTGCAGGACTGAGCAAAATGAAAAAAAAGAAAGAGATCCAGAAGCATGTTTTAAAAGCTACCTTGCTGCTGCTTATTGGAAAATGTTTCTCTCTGGGATTCAGAATTCAGAATCTGAACCAGAAGGCAGGGGCCTCGTTCACGACTTTTCTAAAAGAAAAGAGGATCACACTTTTTTTTGAAATACAAGAATTCAAGGAACTTTTTCATCTGATGTTCTCTGGTGAGAACACTCCTCCGTGATGATCAAATCCTGGCCACAGATGCCTCTCTCTCTGGGCAGGGTTTGACATTGCACTTTCTGTAGTGGAAAATCAGCTGAAAATGTCTCCTTCCTCTTCTGTACTCATAGGGCTGTCCCTCAGTCATGCCCTTGTAGCTGTCTGAAAGGCTGCTTTGCAAACTGCAGCCCTTTGGTGATCTGGTTTGCAAACAGCCCTACAAACTGTTGACCTGGCACAGCTGAGGAGCAGGCACAAGCAGCCAAGGGCAAGAGATGGCAAAATTTTTCTCAGACTGGCTTTGGTGCTGGAAAATTTTTGGGTGGAATGATGACTTGAGTAATACATATGCAAATTCAGGAGAATGATATTGCCACCAGACTACTGACTCTTTTGATGCAGGATCACTTTTGAAATCCTGTGACTGAACTGTCCTACTACAATATCTAAAATATGTGTATATTTTTACAGTACAATGATTAAAAATTAATAGGACCAGAGACTCCTGTGTTTCAGCTTCTGCCGTAGAACCTTTTAAGTACCTCATATCAGATAGTCATTAGATAAAATACAGAAACAGTTCTTTGCAGCTGTACAGCAAGTTTCCATCTGAAATTTCTAACTCCCTGAACAGACGACTTTACAAACAAAATGATGTTCTTCTAATGCAGTTTTACTTTTCTAGGTTATGATAATAATCATTATATTTGAAAATAAAACTTGGCATTTCCATTCCCAAGATTATGAGCACAGAATTGAAGTCATTAAATTAAAGCCAATTGGATATCTGTATTAATGTTATGCTTTGTATACATGTACATGGGAGTGCTCTGAGACTTCATGAGGACAAAAGTTCTGTGACTGCAAATATTATAGAAAAACACGGTTGTTAAAAATAAATTTATATGAATCAGTTCAAGCTAAGAGCAAGAAAAGTAAATCACTCGTTGCACACTAAAGCAATCTTTCCTTTTTTAGAAGTATCCATTTGCAAATTCTGGTATTCACAATAAACAGAACAGTTTGGAAGCCACTGAAACTGAGAGGATGAGGTTTTATTCACAAAGGATGTTTCAAGGAGGTGCAAAAAAACCAATTAGCTAACAGATGTTTGAGGAATGAAATGTGGGTGTGAAAGAGTTAGTTGCATTTTGTTTTCTCACACAATTCCCACAGGGAAATAAATGTGGTCCTCCAGCCAGAAAAGTCCACAAAACTAGTAACAGCCTTTAATCTAGATTTATATCTTCTAAGGACATTTCCAAGAGCAGTAGAAATATATAAGAGAAGGCCCAAGGATGGTACTGAGGACATGGTTTTGATGGGGGATTGGTGTCTCGAGATGCTTCAACATCTAATACTCTTGAAAGCATTATTGTAAAGATAGGACAAAATGGGAAAGTCACTGCAGCTATGCATTGAGAGTTCACTAGGGAAAATAAAATACTTATTTCAAGAAAATAAATTATTGTGACCGCTTATTTCTGATGGAAGCTTTTATCTTCCTAAGAGCTTTTGTTGCAAAGAAAGACAAAATTTGCATTTTATTCTGGATAAAGAAAATGGTTTTCCAAAAAACCCTACTACAATCTCAAATCACGTTAAGTGGCTATTATTGCATCAAATAGGATAGTTTCATTTAAGGCAGCAAATAAATGATTGCTGTTATCCTATTTATAAACTCATACTGGTTAAAATTTGCCAACACTTCTGTATTGAATATACAGTATCTCCTATTGAGCTGTTGATGAAAAAGCGTCTTTTCCTTTTCTGCTGTTTGCTGATTGGGATAACTAAAGCAAAGTTTCATGCTAGGGCAAACTGCTACAAAGCAAAACATTTATTCTGCAGTAACGATGCGCAGTGGGATTGCAAGGGCATTAATTGGTACAGCAATTACTATGCTGTCAGTCACAAAATGAGGCAATGGAAAGGAGCAGATGGAATGATAGCAATAGCTACATTAGAGCATACTGATTTTCATATACTTATTGAAAGTGAAACTGTGGGCATGATTCAATTCCAAATAAATCCAAACTTTCCCTTGAATTTAACAGATATTGGAATTAGCACTCCAGGGAGCACAGATGGGCCCAAATTGTTACATTTTCTAAAATAATTTTATATTTCATCAAACATCTGTCTTTTTGAGGGGAAAACAAATATTTGGGAACAGAATTTTTGAGATGTTTTTAATAAAAGGGTTTAGTTTTCTATATGAAATTATTTTGAAGCAATATATTCTAAATTTGTCCTGAAATTTATAGGAAATATGTTAAGGGAATGAATGTAAAAAATCCTCCTAACATTTCTGAATATTTCATTTTCATTTTCAATTAAACACAATTCTAATTTTCTTTGGAATTGTAAATGAAATGAATAATCAATTTTTGCCAGTATCAAGATCATTAAATATCTGACTGTATTCATTACAGAATTCCTTCACTTTCCAGAACTGGAAGACTGTTCTGCACCTTGAAAGTTTCTGGTATTGTCATCAGGTTCTCCTCTAGGGAAGACAATGTTTTACATGTGCAGGCAGAAAAGATTGCAGCAATAATTTTTTGGCATTTTTTAAAAAAAGTAAATCTACAATATGTCCATTTTTTCTGTGTTAAGACATTTTCATCATTCCAATTTTGGCATGTGAACACTGGAGTTCTACAGTGAGTACATTTATATGTCAATATTTTGAAATCAGTAAAATGCATGTCCTTATGCCTTTGTATTAGTGCTGATCCTTTCAGTACCTACAAATAATATTAATTGCACGTAAACTCTACATGCAGAAAAAAGAGCACTATTTCATCTGTATTGCTACCTAAAAGAGCAAGTATTTAAAAGCACTATCTCAAAAACATGACTACAACTAACCTATTTACTAAAGGGTAGGTTGGTTAGTCAATAGGTTAGTTGTAGTTGTGTTTCAAGATACTGCCTTGGAATACTTGCTCTCCCAGTGCATGTAAAGTGTATTTCACCTTCAAAACCCACTCTCTCCTTAAGACTACTTAAGCCATCACAAGGTGATGTACTTCTTGGGGTAGGATCACCACAGCATCAACCACATCTTTCTCAAAGGTGAGTAGCTTTACCTTAACTGACTGATTATTGTTGGTGCGTGGGGATTTTTTTCTAATAATGCATCTTTTTATTCATAGTAACAGCTTTCTATGCCTTTGTGTGTATATAAAAGGTGGAGACATACATAAATGCCTGCTACCTAGCATCTTTGTCTAGAAGATGGAAAAGAACAAGAAAGTTACTCTGCACACGTCTAAAAATTGCCCAGTAGTTTTCCAACTTTTTGCCCAAAAACTATTCCTGCAGCCAAAATATGACACATAATTGGGAAGAGCAGTCTGTTTCATGTATTGCATCTCTTTGACTCTTGTGCTCTCCTATTTGTAATACATATTTGTATGCATGCATCCTGGAAGTGGAGAGATTAAATAAGAGAAAGAATCTGACTGGAGTGGTAATAATGTTACTCCTCCCTTCTGAGCCAACATACAGATAAGAACAATAAGCTGGTGCATGTTACATCACCTTGCATATACAGATTGCACTGGTCTTTACCACTTATTAATCATTTTTTTTTTATTACTTATTAATCAATTTTGTCTTTACAGCTCTTTATTTACACTTGCTATGCTTGTGCTAATGTTACAATACAAAAACAGTCTTCCCTCTCCCTCCATTCTGAGTCCAGCTCCTGAGCTATGCCAACACAGCAGAAGCAAGGCATTATTGTGTTCTCACGTAACAGAAAATTAGGCTCCAGCTTTGCTTCAAAATAAATAGAAAACCCTTCTATCTGAAAATTTTCATCTGGAAAATTCTAAGTTCAGTGTCACAGATTCTGCAAAAGTGAAAATTTCTGCACCAGTGTTTTAAACCAATTAACAATTTTCAACTACTTCCTGGGGAAACCTGATCTCAGCTAGCCCTGCACTGAGCGAGTAGTTGGACCAAATGACCTCCAGAGGCATCTTCCAGCCTGAACTATTCTATGATGCTCTGCAATACTTTATTTTCAGTCATTTGATTTTCTGAGGAAAACAAATGAGCTTGTCTTAAATCAGTTAAAGAAAGCACTCAGTCATTCTTCCTGACTAGCATACTATATTAGGAGAGTGGTAGTTTTTTTCTGAATTATTACATATATGGTACAATTTGCATGCATTAGAGAAGTGACTCTGGCCAGAGGTTTGTTTTCTGATGAAAGATCATGGCACCAGGATCTTGAACAAAAGCTTTTGAGAGGAAATGTGCCCAGCAGTTTCATACTGACATGTCTCAAAATGATCAACAAGTTACTTAGGGCTCTGAATATGATCTTGAATTAGTGCCCTAACTAATGTGCCCAGTGCTAGCTGAAATGGCTGAGTACTTCATACACTGTGGGGAGCATCCCAGGACCAATTTATCCTTTCAGCCAACAAGAAACTAAAATAAAATATATTCACAGAAGTTGAAGGAGTGAAGTTTATTATGAAAATAATGAAGGTAATCCTGAAATTTTTATGCATGTTCAAAAGTACAGTAAAATTACTTCATTTACAACAAAAGTAAACAGAGACTAAATGTTTTTGTGCAGAATGCAGGTGGTTTCATTTTCCGATCCAAGCTCAAAACCTAATGAGCTGTTTGTAATCACAGGCTTTTTAAACAAAAGCTTGACAAAGGCGAGATAGGCCACATCAGCAACACTAAGGAAAGAAAGAGAAGATGGTAGAGGAGAAATTTCTGCTGATGACATAATTTCTTTACTTCAAGAAATATTTGAATTAGATAATAAAAAATAAGATGAAAAAGAAAGAAGAAATGAATGCCCAGATAATAAGTGGTTATGGGAAAGGCTAAAGGAGTTTTGGAGGAAGATTAAATAGCTAAGGAAAACTACAGAAAGATAATGATTTTGGTCTCTAAAGTACTTTGCCTTATGGGTACATAACATATGAACAATAGGAAACCACTAGGAAAAAATACTGTGCAACTGGAATAACTTGAAGAGTAGGAAGAACATACAGGCAATAAAATAAATAAATGCAAAAGAAGATAGCTAAAATTGTGTGACCTCAGTTTATTTGACTCACTAATGACTTTCTACTGTATGAAAGGAGGTAGAGCTGTACACTTGGCTATCATCTTTCATTTTTTTGATTCCTGTCAGGAACAGAAAGTCATTATATGAGTCATCTGATTGTTGATCTCTACACATAAATAATTTAGAATATAATTTTCTTTTACAGCCTTGAAAATTACATCTACCAGAGTAAGTTAAAATAGATAGCTATGTAAGCAGTGTTATCTTGATTTACCCATTTGTCAGTTTACTGGACATTTTCCCCTTACTCAAGTTGTTTTTGTTGCATTTCTTCCAAAACTGAACTAAATGTCCAGTTCAAAGAAGGTTGTTATAAGTTGCCATGTTAAAAAAAAAAAAACCCTAAATCTGCTACTGATTTAACATGAAGTATCTTACTAAACATGCAATGCAAAAATGCAAATTTAGACTTGCATATCAGTCTGATGGTATAGAATATCTCACTGTTAAATATTTATTGCATTTTAAATCATGTTGATGTTGACATTTCCCCTTGGATACACTATTCCAGAAAACACTATAAAGGCCTTATGCAGTCTACTGAGGTAAAATGGAATAATGAATTTCTAATTTCATGTTAGAGAATCTAAAACAAAATGAAGGGGAAAAAATGACTTATTGACAAGATACATATAATTTAGAGGTAGTAAGTATACTGCCATTGAAATAGAATGTTCCTAAAGGCTGGTTGATCAGAAGTGTTCAATATTTTTGCTGGTATAATTCTGCTGATCTTTAGTATGGTCAATAGCCAATATTTCCTGGCCTAGTAGCATTTTCATTATAAACACTCCATTCCCAAAGACTCACAAACTAGCCCATACAAAATTTGCCATAAAATGAAACTCAGTACATGAGTACAGTATAGTTTATGCTGCTTGACATAGGAAAAGATAGGGCTAAAGGATTTATGCCACCCCAGATGGATACCAATTCTACAAATATTATTTGTTAAAAGACAATTCTATAATGTGATATTATATGAGAATTAAACATATATAAAATGGAAAGTCTCAGGCTTTCAGAGTGGAGTTTTGTGGTACCCCATCCTGTGAGCCTCCTAGACCGTTTCTTTGCACACTTGATGAGCCAGGGAGATAGGGAAATAAACAGTAGAAAAAACAGTAACAAAACATTACCCCCCCAAAAGGGTTCATCATAGAGTCAGATGTGCTTCAATGCTAGGCTGTGCAAAGAAAGGGCAGCAGTGCATGGCTGGGGAAAATGGTTATGAGGTGCAATAGGACCAGGCATTTTAGCATCAGTTAAGTCTCAGATTAGCTCTGCTAATTGTGGCAGCCTCAGTCTTGGTTGAGCTCTACTAGTTCTCGTCACTGCTCAAAAGCAGCAAGAGTTGTCATCTGTTTTGATAATACACTTCTGCTTCTGCCATGGAAAGCAGAGCCATCCCATTACTGCGCTTCCATATAGTTACGTGAAGATCCAATTCTGTAGAAATTGTGTGCAACATCCTCCGAAGCCAGGAAAAATTCTTGGACTCCAGTAAAACTTCTTCCATTCAAGGAACATTTTATTTATGGTAAGAGATGAAGAATAAGCCTTGCTTATGTGTTTTTTGGTGGGAAGAGGAGGGTGGTTTTTGGGAGGTAAAACAGGAGCCACTGGTTTAATAAAATGAATTATTTAAACTAACTAAAGAGCATCTAAGAATTTTTTTTAATGTCACCTATAAACAAACTTAAAAAAAATAATTGTCATATTAATATCTCAATATGTGAAATGCAGCTTTTAGAACTTCTATCTTTTAAATTCTGTTCTATTTTTTTTTTACCTATGCATTGAAAACATTTATAGAACCATTTGTTCCATAATATTTAAGCATTCTATGAAATATTCCATGGAAATATTTAGAAAAATTTAAACTTACTTCATGTTCCAACCAGGCAGTAATAGTAGATGCCATATAAAAACGAAAATACTGCAGTAGCTGATAATTAGCCCTCTAGCAACGATTAAGAAACTTTCTCAAACATTTGAAGACGGGAAGAAACACCTTTCCAGTGGTTGTAAAGAAGAAAGAACAACGGTCTGTTTTAAAAACTACTTGAAACTAGAGGCTTGCCTTAAACTTAAGGTTGCTTGAGTTTCTTTCAATAGGACATGTGCACTATGTCTGCAAAGAACAACTTAAAAGGATAGATTGAGTAACTGAAAAAACATACTCTGAATATTTGTAAAATAAAGATACTTCTTAAATCAAATGAATCAGAGGTGCTAACCCAATGAAAGCATGATGATAGCTAATTGTAAATCTAGAAAAGTATGACAGAGAGATGCTTTCCTATCATGATGAAATTATAGAAAAAGTGTGTTTAAAAACTCTCTCACTGGTTGCTACCGTCTTCATGGCAAACTCCCATCTTATTCACTTCTGGAAGCAGAAAACCAGCAGATAATTTTGAAGAGCAGCAGTGAAAAAATAAGCTTACACACTTACCAAGAGATAACCTTTCAGTTTAAGTGATGGGATCATTACGCATTCAATGCCTGCTTGTAAGAGGAAGCTGCAAAGCTCTTCTTGAAAATGTAATTAACATTTCTCTGGTGAGGAATTTTGCAGTCTAGCAAAATGCTATACTAATTTAGGATTTTGGAGAGAAAACTTAAGCTGAGATTATATTCAGGAGAAAACAGTACTTCTTATATTTCTCGATCAATATTTTGTCTGTCTCAAGCAGACCTCTTGAACTACTTCTGAAGAATAACAACTTAATGTTTCCTGCAAGTCACAGGATGTAGTTCAGATGTCTCACATTAACCAGTTTATCCAGGATAATATCCAGGCATGATTCACCAAATCAGAAATAAAAATCTTTGCCTATCTAAAATATCTCAGGGCACAGACATGCAGATGGGTGTGGGGCTTATAAAGGGGCAAAAAGTCATCTCATACAGGCTGATTTGAGATCCATGTAGTAAACACTAAGTATTTTGAACAAGCTTGAGCTAAGTATCTTTGTGGATCTAGTCCTGAGTGACCTCAACAGACCTGAGGCTAATTGTTAACATGTCAACAGTGACCCATTCTGGTCACTCTTACTTAACTCAGGATCTTCCCATCTTCACACTGCATCCTTCAGTGTCCAGGCTGAGAATTAAATCTTTCACTGCATAAAGTCTGTATTGTATTTTTAAAATTTATTCAGTTATAATCTGTAAGAACTCTGCTGTGGACTTCATTGAATTCGTTTACCTTTCATTTATCTTTAGTTAGCTAAGTATTCTCTTGTGATAAAACAATAAAGATTGATCTGAATTGGAAATCAAATTTTACAATTTGCAGATGAGGAACATGCATATTGCACAGGAAAAAATGCAGAAAACAGGTTTCATGAGAGATAAATACGGTATATTTTGAGTTTGAGAAACTCTCTAAATATTAGGGACATAGACAAACCTAATTTTGGAGACATGTCATGTCTCCTGCATGTACCCATACCTTCCTACAAAGCATCTGGTAGCGGCCTCTGTAGAATATTCCATTTAAGGGACATAGGTATTTCCCAGTCTTCTTTCTAGAGCCGGGCTTCTGTGCTGAAGGAACTGAGGAAAGGTTTCTATCTGTATTTGGCTTACCAGCACTTTGAATTCTTCCTTTCCTTTCAGAGATTACATACATAAAGTATGTGGAAATAAGGCAGTTCACACAGGCCAAACAAATTATTTTTCTGCAGGATTTATTCTCTAAAATAAAGAAGTTCATAGATTTTGGATCTTTTAAGTTTAATTGGAATAAAGTAGATGCCTAAAACATCAATGAAGCATTCAGGAAAGTTAAACCATTTTTCATGACTCTATAAATAATTTCTTCTAGCTGTAAAAGCCTTCAATTACCCACTAGGAAATCAAAAACAA
Organism: Dromaius novaehollandiae; assembly: GCF_036370855.1. NCBI lineage: Eukaryota > Metazoa > Chordata > Aves > Casuariiformes > Dromaiidae > Dromaius > Dromaius novaehollandiae. Next base: position 109,755,206 of record NC_088099.1, read on the forward strand.
TGGCTGTAATTCATTGAGGGATGCAAGTGGCGTTCCTTTGCTTTTTTTTCTGAAAGGGAATTCACTGTGATTCAGTGTGAACAAGCTGTGTCATTTTAATCAGATTCCTGTAAAGCTAGAGGAAATGAGCTGAGGTAAACTGAAAAAGATGTGTCAAACCAGTGGATCTGCTTGTGTCTTGAGATGTGAGAAGTCCCTTTTTCTTTATTCTCATGAATGACTGGAGAAAAAAGCTTAAGCCAAAGCACTTTATTCCTCTTCCCACACAAACAAATAAATAAATAGCTATACTTTGAATAACAACAGCAATAATAATCACACCTGAGTTACCGCCCATGTCTTCTCCCTGAAAATTTGTTATTAAACCTGCAAATATGGTTTCCTGTTTCTTGCCTTTTCTTGCTTCTTCACTCACTGAGGCCAGTTTTGGCCTCAAGAAGTCAGTCTTAACAAAAAACAGTGCGTTCTGGCAAATCAGTTGACCAATCTGCTGAAAGTATGCAGGTGAGAACATGTAGGAAACTATAATCTCTTAAGTGACATTCATCCTGTCCTCTCCCAGCCTATTAGTTAAGCATTATTAAAGCAAACTAGGAAATTAAATGATAGAACCACAGCACAAGGCAATAACTAACAATGGCATGCAGAACATGACACATACAAAGTAATTAGATTTCCTACCAATGTTTGGAGAAAAGCGTGTTTTAAAATAAAGGAAAGGTAGTCCTGATGGCAATTTTGCTATTGGCTCAGATTGGACAGGGCTGTAATGCAGAAGTTAAATTCATTACGAGTGCCTGTAGTAGTAGTGCACAATATCAGAGGACAAGGTGAGCAAAGATGAAGCAGCCAGGATGGCTGAAGGTTAGAGATACCAGTGTTCGGTAGCAGTTTAGCTAAGAGCAAGACGAATGGCATGGAACCAGCAGCAACAGAAGAGAGAAAAAAGTAACACAAAGGATGGCAGATATGTCCCCTCCATCCTTGTGCTTGCTCACTCCCTTTGCACACCGTGCACAAACTTCTGAATGAAATCTGGGGGATTTCTCGTGTATGGTGAGATCACCCAGTGCTCCAGCCATTTGCAGCTACTGGCAGCAACATTGAGGCAAGTGAAATTCAGAGAGGCTTTTTGTGTATCACCACTCAGAATGCACCAGGGCACAAAAGAGACTACAAAAGTCTTTGCCGTCCCTCCTTCCCTCGCCAAGGTTTGTTGCCGTTTGTGCTATTTCTACTTTGAGTTCATATCAAACTAGAACAGTGTATAATGTAGAAGCATACAATATGAGATGATATTCTTGAGTTATGGCACTTCTTCACAAACACTGAAAAAATTATTAACTTACATGTATATTTCTAAGTTTATTAGTACAGCTCTAAAAGGAGGGAAATAAATAACGGAATTTAAGTAGCTTTCCAGCTGGAAAAAATGGGAATTTAGAGAGCTGGAAATCAGCTGTGATTTAAAAGGAAATTAAAGCATAACTTTAGCAGAAATTACTCTGAAAGTACTATATCTGTTGAAACATGATGACATACTTTTACATTAAGACAAAATGGCAGCTTGCAAAACTATGCTATATAAGGTATTGGCTCCAGGTTGTAAGCATAAAGTCAGACTAAAATTAAATGTATATATGCTCTATTTTAAGAGCATATTGAGGACAATTTTAGGAGAAAAATAAATAAAAAAAAATGCCTGACAAAGCAAATTCATAAAATAAAGAAGAAAGCTATTTTTTTCCAGCTATTTTCAATTTATCTCTTTACAATCTCATTCTCCCCAGAGAAGCAATAATTAAAAATTAGTAATTGTGATAACTTTCACTTATCATTTGTTTAAAACTAAACATAGTAAAGCATAGTACTGAGGGGGTCTTAGCTTAGCTGAGCACCCCAGACTGGAACTGCTTAAGTGTCAGATAACTCTGATAGAAGAAGCTATGCTATTAATGACAAAATATAAATGATTTATACCACTAGAAGAACAAAGACTAAGATTTATTATGTTATAGCTCACACCAGTGAGGACTACTCCATCCTGATTACTCATTGATTTTGCATCATAAAATTACCAAATTTACATCCCATAGCTAGAACTTACAGTTAAAATAATTGTCTTTATATAGTCTTGTAGCTGCAGACATGAGCTAAGGCACAGAGGAAGGAATATTACATCTTTCTTAGAGAGCTGTATCTCTCACAAGATGAGATCTTTGCATTCTTCTTTTAAGAATTTTTATTTTTCTTCAAGAACGTGAGAATGGGATCCAGGTAACAGCTATTTCTGCTTTTGTTCCTTTAGGATGGATATTGAAATGCAGGCATGGGTATAGGAGCCTCTAAAATAGCTCAAACACTAGCTCAAAATGTCAGCCAGTGAATACTCAGTACAAAAGTCCCTGGCTTCAGAAATTCTCTTAGAAAGGCAAAACAAAATTAAACAAGCATTCTTGCCTTTTTAGAGAGCTTCATGAGAACAATCATATGCTAAAAAAGGAACTTGGGGCATTAGAATCTGCCTGTCCATTTCCTTTACAGGATAGACAGGAACTGAATTTAAAACACAGCTGGAGAGCTATCTGAATTTAGGAGACATTCCAACCTGCTGCTGAAGGCTTTGAGACCAGGTTCTTTACTCTTGTAAATGTATTTTTCAGAAGACACCCGGGATTTCAGCAGGGGCAATGGGCAAGGGGAGATCCACGTTTTAAGCCTTTGATAGAATAGCTAAGTACCAATGATTCAGGCAGCTGGACCACCATAATGCATCACAAAACCTATCTTTACTAAATTGTTACTTTAACTGCAAAAATAAGGGAGCAGGAGCTAAAAGGAGCACATTGAAAAATGCAGTCAGTGTTTCTGCCAGCTAGAAATTATTCTTCCTCGTTCTAGATATTAATTGCACGATTTCTTTCTTTCCTTCCCCCTGAAAAACAGACAAAGGAATCTAAACTGAAAAGAAAATAAAAGAAAGGAGAAAAGAGAAAAGAGAAACCTCTACAGCACATGCTTTCTTTTTTCTCCTTTCTTGGCATACTTGACTCATGCAAAAGAAAACAAAAAAGTGATCTAGTATTCACTGTGCTTGGACAGCAGCACCTTTGCAAGAACTGAAATGGAGGAAAAGGAAGTATTATTTTAGTATTCTAATTTTGAACCAAATAAAGAAGGAAAATAGCATTTTTTACTAAGTTTAGAAACAGAGGCTCCATCTGACAGAAAGCATTTCCTCCTTTCCTCAAAATAGGATGTAATTTTTGGTTTACTGAGTTACCTTTGACCAGAGTTCAGCTCTTCTGCCATCTACCTGATTTTGCATATGATCCTTTTCAGATTTTTCAATGACTTATTTTCACCTAACAAGAACTTAAAAGTTTTTTTTTTTAATTTATTGACTAGAAGCTATGAAAGCAGTGAACATAATTTCTACACAAAACCAAACCAAACCCAGCCAAACCATTAAGAGAATAACAGTAATATCTGTGCAACCTTTACTCCTTGATGATCAAAGGTAGGATGCAGACATGGAGCACAGTCCTTCTTGGGGAGATGGAGGGCACTTCTTCAAGCAGACCCTTTTCGTATTTTCCTCCCATTAGTATCTAGCTCTTGCCTTTCCAGAAATGACTAGTGAGTAGATCTATTTCAGTAGTACTTGTCTCTAAATTAAATGACAACAAATGCTCATATGCAAAAGATAGGCATACTTGGTGATCTTTTTTGCAAATAGACCTGGCTGAAGTATTTGCTAACGAAGTATGTATTTGCGATTTGTTCCCTGTGGTCATCCCAACTCTGCTGTTGAAATTATTACTGCCACAACACTGCCACAACATTTAATATTGTTTAATAGATTAGGGGGTCTTTTTATTTTTCAAAAACAATTTCCAGATGCTAGATTTTTTTACAGATTGTTTGAATTTGCATTGCTACTCATTATAGATGGCAAAGTATTTATATATTCAATAGCTTCATGAAATGGAATAACTTAATCTCCCTTAGCAAACACATTTATTTCTTTGCTTATCTTTGAGAAAACGCTAAAATTATTAGACTTCAATGGGATCCAGGCGTATACTTTTGCTTTGATAAATAAGAGCCAATTGGTCTTATGCCACTTGTTTTCTGTCCATCTTTTCTTTTTCTTGATTGACTAAGAATTGAAAAATTGGTCAATGATAAATGACAAGCAAGAGACATACTGGAATTTTTTAACATTTGGAGAAAAAATAATTTTCACTATAATTAAAAAATTATTTTTCATATTTTCACAAATATTCCCAAATCATTCAAATATTGTCAAGCAATAGATGATGATTGAAAACTATTTCAGATGATCAGATATAACTTAATTTTACTAAGGATTCTTATATCCCTTTGTTTAACTATTTCCATAACCATCCTTTTTAAATTTTATCCACACTATCACACATACTGACATAACAAATTTTCATTAAGCGTTACAGAGTTATCTGTGGTAAACATGTATCTTAATAACAGGAATTAAAAAAATTCTAGTAGATTTTCCATTTTTAAAAATTTTTACTATTTTACTATTTTGGTCTCATTGCCTTTATTTCTAAGTTGACTTCATTTCCTCTATCCAGATCATTTCTCAAGTAAAAACTCTCTTTCAGTATTCTATATTCCTCAAATGCCTATACATTTAAAGGGGACTCAATAAAAAAGGATGCTTTATAGAGCATATACAAAATATTATTGAGGGAAATGAAGAGAAATATACGGAAATATAGTAAGCCGCAACACTCTGTTAACCATTTTATTATCTATAATATATCTTGCTGGACCTTTTTGGCTGTTTACCTGTCTTAGAAACTCTAAATAAATCCTTTTTTCTTTTTTTTTAACTGGTGCTTTATTTCACCTGGAATACTCTTGCTGCTTAAGGGTTTTAATATCTTGGCTCCATTCCTCACAGCTGCCGTCATGTCACAGCACTTAGCAGAATGTCCCCGTGTCACACGAGCCAGTAGCACACCTGCTGAAAACTCGCAATATTAATTAACTGCATTACAACGCAATTTTGTTTCACGCACCAGAAAAGTGTATCATTTGGAAATAAAGCACTGGGATGAGAATATTCTAGTCACCCCTGAAAAATGGAAAGTTTTTTTCCAAAGGTTTCATTTCCTGATAAAGCAATGGCCTATTATATTTCACATTCTGCTATGCTCTTTGGCAGAGTTTTGCTGTGAATTAACTAGCTAAAATCCCTGTTCTCATTTGAACAGTCTGGATGAGACAGATTATTTTTCTTTCATCGACCAAACAGCACTGTGAAGTGGGACGCAACTTTCCGCGTTCCCAGGTGTCACCCCGATCTCTACCACGGTCCCAGACACCAGCACCACTCTTCCTTCTTCATGCCTCCTGCTTAACCAGGAGCTCTTAAAAATTTGTTGCAATGCTTAAAACTAAGAATAACTAAATCAGCAACACCGATGTGGGCACTCCCGTGCGGTATCCCTTGCGCTGCCCACAGCACTGCTTTTCCCACGGAGGCCTCTAGTGTGAAGGCCAGAGGGCAGTTCCATCTCCTTTAGGGGGCTTATGCCCAAACTCCGTAAAAATGAACTCCGGGGTTTGAAAGCAAAGACTGATTTAAATTCAACCAGCGCATTTCCTTCCCCCCCGAAGGCTCATGACCTCATTTTCCAAAGCCCCTTGCTGCAGTCGTACCCGGTTGCCCCCGCAAGTCCCGATACGTGGCAGCATGACAGCGAGGTGCAGGGGCAACAGTAGGCAAAAACCTCTCCCTAATCCAGTTATTGGGACTCTGGCCACGGCTTCACAGAGCAGCCAGTTTTCCTGATGCTGCCTGCGGCCCGGATATTTGGTGTGACACTTCATTCCCCCCTTCCCTGGGAGAAGACACGTGGGCAGAAACCTCATTCTCCTGGAAGGCGCCTCTGGCCTCGCGGGAGCAGGCGATTACAGGTCAGTTCAGGGCACCCTTCCCAGTGTGGGCAAGAGCTACTTTCCCTTGCTCTATTACTTTGCTGAAAATGAGGCATGATGGAAAAAGGGAATGAATGCTTTTCCTGGAAATATGTACTGTCACGGAGTTATATGCAAGTAAAACCTGCCTGTCATTTAATTAGGTATGATGTCTGTGCCGTTTCACCCCTTGCAAAGGTTGATGCCTAAGAAGGATTGCTTGCCAGATATGTGGCACATAGATTTAATTATTTTGGATAAACCACAGGTGTGCACGTATTAACATAGGCCTTGGAGGCTGGAAATTGTTAACGTTATATAGAGTATGTTAACTGAACAAGTACAATCTGATTATGCAAGTTTAATAATATTTTTCCAACTGAGTATTTTTACAGTCAAAAAATCAAAACAGCAGTGTGATGCAATGCCATAAATGAGCAACGGTTAAAGTTTATTAGCTTTGTGGCAGAGCCATTGCAGTATTCTTTAGGGACAAATCACATGCACCCCTTCTATTCCCTCCCCCAAAAGCACACCAGCAAAAAACTCCCCCAAACCCCACTAAGAGAATGGTTTCACCCTGTAAGTTATTATGAAATGTAGAGCAAAAGACAAGTTACATTCACCAGAGGGCAACCCAGCACTTTCCAGCATGAAAAAGTTTCTGTTTGATAAATATTTATGTATAGGTATGTCAGCTGTAGTCAGATTCTCCAAAGCTCATAAACAGAATAGCAACAAACATAGCAGCTAAGTTATTTTTCAGCAAAACAAATTGAGCTTCTCAGAATAAAATGAGAGACCAACAGGAAATGCTTTTACGGTTTAAAACAGCACAGCAGCATTTAAAGCCTTTATTTTCTTTATTGTTGCAGATATCTGTAAGAACAGATGGTTGCAAAAAGATGCGGTTCCATTTAGGCTTCTACCAAAGTGTATTTATGTGAGTGTACAGTCACAAGGCATATGCCACCTGGCTTGGAGCTGTGATTCATTCAGCTGCAGAACTGCATTAGGTGAAAATCTTTTGCAACACTGAAGAAGTTGCTGGAACCTTGTAGGAATAAAACTCCTGCAGTTTGCAGCTACCTCCTCATGTTTCAGTAAGAATATCTCTACCTAATATCCTGGCAAGAAGAAAGAGTAAGGAAGAGACTGCTCCTAAACGCTATGGTCCTTGTAGATACAGGAGGTAGCCAGTTAGTTCAGGCTTATTTGATAGTGGCTGACAAAGACTAAGAAACAATCTCACAATCCACATGGGTAAATACAAAGATGTGAGTTCACAAAATCTGGTCCTAAAGGCTCATTTCCAAGTGCAGATCTAATGAAAAGGCTCATTTCCAAGTGCAGATCTAATGAATGATTCAAAAAGACTACCTCTTCCTTTTGCAAAAATATGTGTGGCTGGGGACATGCACAGCTGTGTATCTGTATGTATGGAGCAGGGCCGTAAGTATGTTTTAAAGACATGCTGCATTTTCTCCCTTTCAGCTGCAGGTTTTTGAATGATGCTTTGTGGAACCTGTCACAGCCCTTTTGGTTAGGGGGTGTCCAGTTCTGGAAAAGGAGTGGAAGGTGATAGAGGACTAATCAAAGACCTCTTCAGGCTGAATAGACATTTTTAAAGTTTGAAGCACAGACAGCCATGTGTGGTAGCTGCAAGATTTGATCTGTAGGGCTATAACCCAGACTAGTCACCACTGACAGAAAGAAGCAAGGAGAGAGGGCTGTGACCTGTTATTTGAGTTCATTGACATGAACTGCTGATATGGCTATTCTCTCTTCTGCCCAATGTTTCTAGCATATTCACAGCCAAATTATGGGTTTGGCAATGTATAATGCAGGAAAGGACAAATTTTAATTTTCCTCACCTAAGTGTACACAAATCAGAACAGTTTAAATTTGTTGATGCATTTAGGCTAACAAGGGAGTTTATCTCTGTCTATTCCATTTGCTTAGTGCCATGTGATCCGGAGTCAAAGAAAGCAAACTATTGGAAAAAAAGCCACAAAGCCTATGTGAAATAAAAAGTATCCCTTACTTATCAAAGCACAAAGACACATTGTCATCCTTCTATGTGAAACAGGTAGAAATTTTAAGAACTTTTTTTTTAGCCGACATCCTTCTGGTTGATTTCCTCAATCTTGCAAAAGATTTCCACCTATTATGACTCTGAAGTTTGATGAATCACAGCTGTAAAAGGGGATGATGCACATATACACTTCTGATCATTGTCTGACAAATGTACTTGGCCTGGTCCTGAAGTGGAAATGTTTTCACCTTGGAGTTATTTGGAAAAAAAAAAAAAAAAAAAAACAGTTCTTCAAAAACCTAGTTAACCTGCTTTTCAAACTCAGCAAAAATATTTATGACAATAAATTAGAAAAAAAGAAAAGGTTGTTTTAATACCATCCACATGCACAGACAACCCTGGAGAGGTTGCCAGACCTGTGCAGGAAGTTCCATAGATAAGCTATTGACAGGGTCATTTGCTCTGAATGCTATAGGCAATTCTAGGCTGATTTTGTATGCAAGGCATGTCAGACTCTGAACTCAAGCAACTCATACACAGTAAACAAGACAATACTTAGATTTATCATACATATGCAACAGTATATGTAATATTCTAGTGCAATACACTATTCTATTGTAACTTGAGTATAGGAGTTAAAGGCAGAACTTTCCTCACTGTTTTGGATATATCATACAAACTATAGGGAATTAAACAATACATCCCAAAGAGAAGTACAGATAATATCAAACAGCTGTGTGATCATATAGGAATTCTTTAATTTTTCCTACTTTTCTCTCTATGAACTGGAAAAAGCTGAAACAAATTTTAATAAAGAATACAAAATAAAACTACTTTGAAGCACTACTCTTGAAATATTGGAAGGCTTTTTAAAATAAACTTCCAGCCCCTGAACTGTGGTTTCAAACTCTATTTTGAGAATATAGCACCACTTTTCATTTCTTTGCTCAGACTTCCAGCATTTACAACTGTTGCAGATGATATGTCAGACTGATGTCTTTCTGGGGATCTTTTCTCTGGAAATTGAAGGAAAAGCTACTTCTATTTCACATAGTCTGTTGAATGGAAGAGAACACCTTTTATCCACTCAGATACATGTTCACATTACTAAGGTGCAAAAGCTTGCTTTTAAAACAACAGTGTTGACTGGGCTCATCACTATCCTCTCAGGAATAACGGAATAAGGAGGATGACAAATCGGGGATAACCTTGGGAATTTGGTAAAAGGTCACAGCTGTCTGAAAAAAGCGGTACCTATCTGGGCTAAATCTATGCTGTTGCCATACATTATCACTGATGGTGGCTGCCCCGGGGATCCAATTTAAAGGAGATTCCCTTGATAAAGAAATATAACACAATGGGGAATCTATTATTCTTCCACTGGGATCTCCATTGGTTCAGTGAAGAGACAGTGTACTGTTTCCATGTCTACAGTCCACGTTGTCATGTAACTAGTCAAGACACTCAAAGGTTTGTGACCATGCAAGAATGTTATTTGACATTACTAATTTAGCAATTTCCATGATGCCAATCCCTGCCTCCTATGGCACTATAAAAGACAAAGAGCTTGTGTGCCCTCTAGTTCAGTGTTCCCTCCACCCCAAAATCGCCTCTTTTGGAAGCATTAAATGTACCAAACCAAACTTATGTGAATCAAATTGATTGGCATATGGTTTCATATCTTAGGATTATTTTTTAAAAGACAGCAGAATCGTTGATTTGGGACCAGTAATTCAGTGTAATTCAGTGCCCCAGCCCCTGTTTATGCCAAGTGCACTGTCAGCTCCTACTGTTCTGCACTGTAGAGAACAGTAGATCTTAATTCCCTGGTTCTGAAGCTGCACCATATTTAGCTAAGCTCATAAAAAATAAACAGGTCTAGAAATTATTTCCTCTGTTACATAGTACAGTATCCTAGTTTGGAATGTGTTTATGTTTTCAGGTTGCATTTTCTCACCCAGGAACATGCCATCAGATCCTGTGGTCAACCAATAAACCTCTGCAACAGAAGAAGGCTTAGAGGAGATGGGCAAGGGCCATGTGCCCATGGAGGTCAGGGACGAATGCAGGGTGTGACTGCCCACAGCTGTTGCAAAGAAAGCTGAATTTATCTCCACACAAATGGGATCAGAGTGACCTTTGTTTTAGATGAATGGTTATCTCAGTTGAGTGGATCAACCGGCTGTAAATGTTTTTCCCTGATTTAATCATGACAGTATGAATGTCTCCCTGAGTTAGCCAGAGCTGCTTTGGATGACGGTATATGTGGCTCAGCCCAACACAAAGGGTAAAAACTGAGCAACTAATCAAAGGATTTTGAAGAGAGCAAAGGGCTTGAGCTGGTTTCAACACACGTACTCCTTCCCGGTGACTGGGGGCACCCAGCATCCTGACAGCAAGCATATTATAGAGACCAGTAATGGGAATCATGTTTGCACTGTGACTCAGCTGTATATTGCAGTTGTTATATTAACAGCTGTAAGTGTATTGTGATTACAGTATATTGCTGTATCACTCTGCTAAATCAAAATCCTGCGTCATGTCAAATATCTTCTTCAAATAAATAAATCTGATATTGAACATTGCACCCTCCATGTGTGAAGCATTTAAGAGAACCTGGTCACAGAATATTGGACTGTGACAGATGCAACTCAGATTTACCCATCATGCATATTTTCAGAAAGGAGCTGAAAAGTCTAAGGATATGTTTGGTAAGGAGGAGATTTAAAACCAGCATTTTCTAATATTAATAATGATAATAATATTGATGATAATGATGATGATAATATTTTGGTTATCTGATATCAGACACTGTATTAAAAGTACAGACTGACTTAAGTTAAACCAAAACATGCACTGTTTTTTTGATTTAGATGCACAACCCGTAGAAGAAGGAATATTATAAACTTTTTAAAGTTTCATCAGAAAATAAATGTCTCCATTCTGCCATTATGCAAAAGGAATCCCACACTGTAGGTTTAATATTGCTAAGCAAATAGCAGTTCTCCCATTTTCAGGACTACATACAGAACTGTGATAAGACTGCTCTAAGAATTGCCTACTTTCATGTAAAAATGCATAGTAAATCGTTTCTCTAGGAAAAAGGAATTTGTGCTGCACTTGAGATCATCATAGTGTCAGATAAAAGAGGAAAAGCATAAAAGATACACATTGGAAGGTTCTTCCAAATAGCAAAAATATGTATAAACATGAAATACAGCCGATCTCAGTAGCTATTCTGCTTCTGTTAGATGAATAATCTGCTCGGAATTTTGTTAGCACAGTATAACTAACAACGCTGTTCCCCTGTCGTAATATTTCAGTGAGTACAACTCAACTTTTCTTATCAAATATGTTACCCTTGTACTAAAGCATACCTTTGAAGCTGTCACTTTTGATTGGGAAGGGGTTTGGTGCTTAGCCAGACAGATGAATGATTTACAGGCAATCATCAACCCAATTTTTGCAGCACTCTAAGTAGACCAATCCAATCCAGAGCAGGAGTGAGTCTGATTAAATTAATAATGATTAATAGTGGATCAAAACAGAAGTTGGAGAGGCTGCTACACTATAATACTTCTGTTGCTTTACAACATACTTAATTTCTAGTTTGTAAACATTCCTGTTTCTGTACAGTAACACACACACACACACACACACACACGCACAGAAAAAATAATACTGGTTTGGCCCATCCCATTTTCCTTTTAAAGACCTAGTGATGTGAAGCTCTGTCTAGAGGAGTATTTCCGTAACTTACCTTTTTCTCTAATAGTGATATGGATGCACTTAAGCAGTCTTGTAACCGCAATTCCTTCTGATCACAAAATGGCATTTTGTCTATGAACCTGTTAGGTTTGCCGAGTTTGAGAATGACCAGAGGAACCACATTTGTAGTCTTTACAAGCTGATTGTTTGTACATTGTTTTGATGGCTTAGATACTGGACATTATTTAGACATTAGAACAATTGCTTACTCATTAGCAGTTTATGGCCTGGGTAAAGGAAACAGCTAACATTTACATCATAAAGCAATCTTTAATGAGAAGTTTTAGCAGTGGACTGAGATCAATTGAGCAAGTGATAAGGAAAATAGACTCTCTGAGAAAAATAGAACTTTTTTAAACATGGGAATGAATAATCTACCACATAACTAAAAAAAAAAGTAATATGATAAATTGCAAGACTAAGAAGTTAGTTTGATCATGCATTTTCAAACACACCTATCCTTCCAGTTCTGTCCTCCCTTGATCTATTCCAACATTTGAAATTAGTAGAAATTTCCGATTTTATACAACAGCCTTTGGTAGAGTTCATTTCTTCTTATTTTCACTAAAAACTATGGAATTTCCACCCAAAGTAAGCATACCTCAGATATGAGCTAATACTGGCTCTTTTTCCATTTATGGACAGACTGTAGTCTCCTTAGGGCAAGAAATGAATTTTCTTGCCGTGAAATGTACTTTTGGCATTCAGTGACAATAACGACCATAAATATAGCTCCTAGAGCCCTCTAATTGTACTCCACGGCTACATACTGGGCATGTGACAGAGAAGCCTAGCATGCATCTCGACCTGTGGGAAGCAGTCAGCTAATCTGCACTTTTCATGTCTCTTGGTCTCAAGGCAAGTTGAAAAAGCCTCTCCTTTGGGTAAAACATAGGTGCCTCTGTTCCAAGAAGTTGTTTCAGCCACTTGAGAACTATAATAAGACTGTGCCATACAGCCAACTGTTACCATCACATTTACTATATACTTGGACTAAAACCACATAGGTCTTGATGATTGGTTACGATTTTGTGATGCTTATGGGTATATTATATCATCTCAGTCTAAGATTAATATTTTTAGAATGACAGAAATGCCAATGAAGTAAAATAACACACTTTTTCTTATATTGGTGTTCAATGTGTACAACAACAAAGTAGACTTAATATGAAGAAAGGATAAGCATTAAGATAAAACTTGCCCACAAATGAAACTCAGTATTCCTGCATTTTCATTCACCTTTTCATCTGGGTCTTTTATGCTTGCACTTCATATTTTTCTTAGAAATAGCTTAATGTGGTACAAAAGGCGTTTTTCTATTGCCCTATATCTGAATTTTATTGCACACTGCAATGACATTTGGTAACACACTGAAAAGAGTTACAATTTTATCTATTATATTTATCCTGCCAGGAAAAATCAAAATAGATCAGTGGATCACAGTTCTCAAATGCTAGTGAGGAAGTATACTGGAATTCACATGACTTTTTCAAGTCTAGGAAATTTCAACTGAAAATTCAAATAAATAAAATATTTCTGACAAAACAGATTAATAACCCCAATGTTCACCAAAATCTGAGTGTAAACTAATCCTTTAAAAATGATTACTGATAGGTAATTTGCTCAGAGACAATCTGAGTTCCCGTTGTTTGATGTCAGTTCTTAATCTCCTTGTCATGTTAAATGCAGTCTTGAAAATAAGAAAGCTGTTGTCACCAACAAAAATGTACTAATAAAAGACTGAGTAAGTAAGTCCATCAAAACAATGGTCCGAAACTGGTTTTGATTGTTGGTGCTAAAAGAAATGCAAGTTAAATAATGTGAATGCAATCAAAGAATGAAAATATCAGTTAAATATATCAGCCATTCCTAAAAATGATCTGTCTTATTTTAACAAATAGGAAAATAGAGTGATGTAAACATAGATCTAGCCAAGTGCAGGTGTAGAAGTTAGCTACTTTATGCATGCACTGTGAAAAAATAAGGTTATGAGCACTTTCATGTTACACAAGAGACAATCAGTTTTCAAAGTTAAAAAGCAGCTTTGAGTAAACTCTCTTATCATTTATAAAATTAACTTTATTCATAAGATAAGTGTAAACTTGAGTCAACCAATTGACTGATATTAATATAATATATTTTTTAAAAAGCTACAGAAGGTGATTTTAACTCCTAGCTTCACAAGCTAGGAGTAACTACATTGTTGATATTTTGTTAAATTAGTGGATTATCTGTCATTTTGTACTTCTCAAAATATTTGAAGATGTGCTATTATTTGCGGCCACTATCTCATAACATAAAGCCCCCCAAAATAATATCCCCCAAACAGTTTGGAAGATTCATATTTAAACTTTTAAAGTACTGGAAGAAATCCACATAGTTTTTAATATGCAAAACCTTCTGTCACAATGGAGGTATTTGACAGTCTCTTTAAAAAGCCCATTTCTTTTTTGGTCAAACGTCTACATCATAGACATACGCATAAAAACTACTTAATATTTAGACAGTGGAGGTAAAATGAACAGCTCTGGTATTCTTCCTTGTCCTAAAAACAACATACATAATTCAGAACACTTTTTCTCTTTTCCACATGACTTTGTTTTGTAGAACTGTTAATTCAGGTTTCACATATTTTAGTACACAGATACTATGTTTCTAGAAGCATTATATATACAGATAGATTTGACAGATAAAATGCATAATCATTGTTCTTGCCAGAAGGCAGAACATACGTTTCTGTTCCCTCCATCCTGAAAAAGGTTATATATTATTGTCACTACCTTGCTTTTATTAACATTGTAGGGCAGAGAACAAAATGTTTCATTTTTCTGAGTCACTGTAAAATATAACCTCACCTTCCTCCTCTTCCCTCTCTATTTGCAATAGGATTACAGAAGTCTCTGATATTAAACATTACCTTTCCTCTAGGTCAAACAAATGATAAACCATATAGCCCTGCTACAGTTAGATCAAAACATGAAGGTTCTCATTGTTAGTAAGTATAAAATAAGCCTGAGATACAATGGACTGATCCTAACAAAATAATAATCAGGGGAAAAATGAGTTTAATGCATTTCCTCTTTCTCGTAAGATAACCCAAAATGCAACCAAACTAAATCCATCCATGAAAATACAGTGGTTATTCAAAAGAAGTGTAAATTCTGGTGCACAGTTTCTTGATGGGAGGGACCCAAAGTAATAATGATTATTCACTTTTTGAAAACTAATCTTTCCAGAAAAAAATCTGAAAAATATATCCTCCCACCCCCACCTCCTCTCCCTTCCCATCCCACCCTGAGGTACCTCAGCTATTTTCAGTCTACTTTTGGCTTCTCAGCCTGACTCAGACTTTCAAGCAAAAAGATGAAACAGGAATTTCATGTTGGTGAAACAAGTGTTAGTAGTAAAAAGGTAACAATAAAAAAATTAAAAGTAAACATTTTTGAGGAATTATGATAAGAAATTAAGGCATGATCACTTATTTGACTTCAGGATCAGGCATTAATGATGTTTCATGACTCATATCCCTTATTCTATCATGTACATAAAACAAAGATGGTGATTATGTATAACATTTCTCCAAGTTAGCCTGTTTCTCAGTGGGAAAAAAATCTAGTTTCAGAGATAAACAGACTATTTCCAATAATTTCCATGGAAACTGTCTTCCAGATCAAGAGACTGTTGTATTATCTGTGCCAATTCAGTGGTCCCACATCACAGCATAAGCTATGAGATCTGAGAAAATGATTTATTAAATTTTAGAGTGAGGAAAAGAAAAAGGTTATCAGAGAAATACTTTGTATATTTTTTTAAATTTGTCAAAATGTTCAGGTTTTCATTGACATAGTCTGTATGGAAAACACTTAAATGAAATAGATAATTTGGAACTATTCACCTTGTTTTATGAAGCCTTTGCCCTGAAAGCCTGGTCTTGAGAAGGACTGAAAGCTTTTGCAAGATTTTAAGCACTTTCAATGCTAACGCCACACTCATAGCTGGTGGCAATTAAAGGCACTGATCAGCTTTCCCAGGATTCAGAGTTGTAATGAATATTGAGAGTCACACCTTCAGCTTGCATGAACAGTTACAATTGTATCAATATCAGTGCTGACTTCTGTTCAGGGTCTTCAAGGGCCCTAAGGAAACTTATACATGCTGCAATATTCAGGAAGTAATCATCCACATTTGAAAGGTTGGCTGACTAATCTAGGGCAACTTAAATGATGGACTGATTCAGAGTTGGGACCCAATTACATTAATCTCCAAAACGCGTGTCACCTCTTGCATCCTGTTGGAGATCTGTTCTTCTAGCACTGACCAAAGCCCCACAGCTGCAGCAGTGAGGAGGAAAGTTAAAGTGATATCTAGTTTGGCATAAAGTCTGCCTGCACCAAGCTACTCATCAAAATATTTTGAACAAATTTAAACCATTTTAAGGAGTTTGTCTCAGTTCAGCATTCTGAATCACATAGCTATGGCATTTCTTATCAAGCAGTAGGCACTTTAAAACTGGATTTATTGTCTTGTCAAACCACTGTCCTATTCCATGCATCAATGGGAACATAAGCAAACAAGGCAACATTTTAATCAAGGCAACGCTAACACTTTTAATAATTTATATCTCTAAGTTATGCATCAATATCCATGCATGAATTCTTCTCCTATTAAAAATGAGCAAGCAAACAAACCAACAGCAAACATCTTTCATTAAATTAGCACTTGAAGATACAAAGTCTTTCAGTTTAAGTATACTCATTAACATTATTCAACACGGGCTGGTAGGTAGACTTCTTTTTTGCTCCTTCACTTTATTTTTCAGTCTACTGATGGTCATGGTGAATATGAAAGACCTGAATTGCCTATTACCTTATAGAAGACCCTTGTCAAAGGCATCTGTATTTCAGTGTAATGGTATGATGTTGCAATAACCTTAATTCTTTCACTGTGATCATCTGGATCAGAAAACGTTTCCTTTTGTCATTGTGCTTGAAGTGCCTGTCATCAGGAAACAGGCTCCCAGCCACCACGTGGCAGCAAATGTGTCTATTACAATTTTCAGAGACTCTAGATTTAGTAAACAGCAAATACGCTTCACAGATATCCTTTTGCAAATAGTCATGATACCAAAATAAAAAATTCAGGGAATAATTTGTCATACTTCTCAAACAAAGGATAAATCTATCTGCTAAATACAGGAAACTTTAGAATGAATAGAACAAGTTTCAAGTGAAAAAATATTTTTAGCATGTTAAAATGATAACTATTAACAATTGTATTTATCATAAGGAATAGTACAAATAAACAATACTAACTTATAAAGGACAACTAACTATGGTGAAATAAACATTGATAGAGTAAGAATGACGATATGAATTTCTGTGGCAGACAAACTTGGAGGGCTCTTCAGCAGAGCTATGCTGGTCTACAAAAGATTGGGATCTGACCCTCATTTGGTTCAGCCACATAACTAGGAATAGTGGACCTAGTTGTCACCAACTATCTGCATTTCATAGACATTTGAGTAACATGGATAAAATGCACTTATGATCTTCTAAATGAAAACAATGTTGCAAGGAAAAGAAGTAAGAAAAAAATTTTAAAAAGTATATAAATGGGCAATGGGCAACACATAAAAGACAGGTAAGGTATAAGAATACCTACAATATATTGTACATGGCCATATATTTTCCATCTGTGAAATCTGATAAATATATTTGAAAAATATAGTGGATAACAAGGTGCTCTGTTTAACTCCAGTTTGCATTATATGATACTTTTGATCTAACAAACACTTCTATGAGGAAAAAACACGTGGATGTGAGTTGGATTCATGTTTGCAGCTATTAAGGTCTGAATCTATAATAGACAAGATCCATATAATGTACATATTCAGGGCGTGGAACCTCTTGATAGACTTCAGCTACACAATTTAGAAGAGATTTCATATTGAAAGAAAGTCTCAGTTGTAATAATGCATCCAAAATCACTGCATATAAAATTCATTATGCTGAAATTATAATTATGTAAACAAGGTTTGTCCTAACATGTGCATCTTACCTACAGTCATATATTTCATTTCGATCTCCATAATACTTTTTGTTTGCTTGTTCATTGTGTAGGTTTAAAAATCCTGTTAATACTTTTGAATGAGACATTGAAATGATGGATATATTCATATTGATGAGTTCTGTGTTCAGTTTCTGTTAGTAAAACTCACTACAAAAAAGAAGAACTGAAACTACCTTGAAAAACTTCAGTCTCATAAATACATTTGTGTAAAGGAAATACATATAAATATTTACATTTCAAATAAAATGCTATAAACTAATTTTGAATAATTTTCTCCAAGGACAAATTCTCTTGCAGTTTTAATGCCTTCAGTGGCCATTTCAAGAAACAGCCAGTATACCAAAACTGCATGTACCCTAGCACTGTGGTCTAAGAACAGTACTTGGCTGCAAGATGAGAGATGCCATAATAATTGCTAGATTTGACTGATTCCTCCCCAGGCTGGTGAAAACTGTGAATGCTGTGTAAATAGTGAGACAGTGAGTCATATTACCTTTATGAGTAAGGCAATTTACTTCTCTGGGGTCAGCAAAGACAGGATTCAAAGCTAATTCTGTCTATTGCTTCTGGATGAAAAATATTTGCAAGCAGCAGGTCAGTATTCACAGAGTTTGGCTTTAGAGCTTCCACTGACTAAGAGCTGTTCTCAGGGAGATAAGGGGATCATCAGTCCCTCGCTGTTAAGGCTGAATATTGATGCTCAGTGTAATGGTATGGACCCATTCTTAGGTATTAAGCCATACTGCAACAATATCTGTGTTGGAACAATTTCAAGCTATGTGATAGTACTAAGAGGGCTTTATTAAACCATTTCCACAGTTCTGCTTATGTTCTTAGTTTACTTTTTGTCTGATCACCTCTGTAATATAATAAAAAAATCCCTTTCATATAGATGTTTTTTAAATCCAAAGCAGTCAAACATGTAGAAGTTTTACCATAAAAATGCATCTACATCTGCATATAAAATCCTACTAAAGATCCATGACTACCAGAGTAAAGACTGACTTCAGTCAAAAAGGCTGTACATAATCACACAGGTCATCACTGCAGAAATGCTCAAAAGTAGCAGTATTGTTTATGCTGTAGTAATCGGCTGACATGAGTTATGGGGAAAGGTTCTCATAGGGGTAGGTCAGCAGAGATTTTTTTTTTTTTCATGAGTGATGAGGAATTGCAACAGCCCAGACCCAATGCCTTAACAACAAAGAATCTCTTTCTTGCCTAGTTATGAATATTTTCTCTTGCATGGTTGTGATTATTTAAATAAGCAAAATGAGTAGGCATCTCATATTCCTAGCAATGATACCATTCAAATTTTCTGAACACTTTTGCTTTTCATAATAGCTATGCACCAGCATTATTTCATTCATGTCCCTGGTAATGTCCTTGATTTACAGCAGCATAAGCAAAAAACCAGTCACACCTTGAAAATAACAGCTTAAATTCTCTCCCTGTTTGGTATTTTATTACACAGTAAACACCACTGCAAAATTTATGGCTCATTCCCACAGTTCTACATAAGGTTTGATGCACAACTAAGGTAATAAGAGTGCGTGAAGAGGTACCTTGAGCCTTTCTATATATTTCTTCAGTCCTGAGACACCTTGGTACTGACCCAACCCACAAGAATAACGTGGAGCAGTTCTCTACTTCAAAACGCTGGTCAACAAATCAGGAAATCATATAAAATGATAAAGTGGCTCCAGAAAAATCCCTTTTCCTCATGGCCTTATAGTAGATGAATAGAAGATAATGGTCCTCTAAGAGTTACAAAAATTCACAGCCAGCAGCACTGGGAAGAGACCTTCTTATTGCTCTACCACTGAGTCAAAAGGCATTGCTGGTGCATACAAACCAGTATATATTATGAACAAAAAAACACACACAGGTACAGATAATGTTCAGTATTTGCCACTACCAGAAGTCATTTATTAAAAACAGGCTGTCTTAATGAATATAGGGTGACAGTCAAAGAGGAAAACAAGACTCTTCAGAAACAGATTCATGGACAAGCACTACAACGGATTGACACCTAAACTAAAATGCACGTACTTGATCAGAGGAAAGTGTTTCTATAAGAGGCATGAAAGGGATGAAAAACTGCTGAACTATTTCTCAGAATTAAATACCTGCTCTGATGAATGGGAAATAATGAGACAGTTGAAAAAATTGAATGAAATACATTTCTATTTCCTAACCCAGAACAATTATCTTTTCCATCATAAAATGCTTGTGACATCAAATGTTTTGTAATGATAGGACTGTCATCTCACAAATAGAAGCCCTGCAAAACTGCTGAGATGCCCAGGAACAATATAACAGTAACAACAGAGAAAACAAGTGGCCAAAGTCTGTAATCAATCATTCAATCAAATTGATGCTGCATTTATAATAATTTTAAGAAGAACAGACCTTTTCAAATTAAAATTCAAGCTTCAACATTTATGTAAACAGGCTCTGAGCTGTACTTTCAGCACCAGCATTAATTGTGAATATTCCCACACACTGGGACTTAGGTGGATGAGGAGTGGAGACAGAAACCATACTTGGGTACCTGCATCCCTGGTTTGATGTCATCAGTGCATGAGCAAGAAAGTAGGAAATCTGATGCCTGATGTAGGCAAGTATATGGACACAAAGGTGCTACTCTAGCATGTTTGTGTGGGTATTTAGAGAGAAAACGTTGTATTATTGTTATCTATTCATACACATGTTTGGAAAAGTAGGAAAATGAGATATAAAATACAAACCTGCCTGATGCAGTTTTCACTGACTTCGAAAGGACACCATACCCAGTAACGGGAATCAGAACTATTATAGAAGTAGAGTATTGAAGAGAATAAAACTGATAGCATTAATAATACTAAATTAATAAATTGGAAGAGCAATGAGCAACGTTGTAAGGAAGGGAACAATATTTTTCTTGGAAACCAAAATCAAACAACAGATCAAAATCCTCTGTTAAGTCATATTTGTTTCAGAAAAGATAAAAATGCACTGACTCTGGTGCTAGTGGTACAGATAGAAAGAGCTATCCCCAGATCTTGTGTACTTAGAAGCCATCCAGAAAGGGCCATCTTATTTTACACACCTGTGCACAGTTAGCTAATTTTCAACTAAGTAGCCTGTTAATTCAGTAGGCATTTTACTATGCATTTACTATGCCTGAAAATAACAACTATGATTAACTTCCACCTGTTTATTCAGCTCAGCTAGTGTCACAGTTTTGGGAACACCCTGAGGTGACAGAGTTTGGCAAGGAGTAAGGAGGCCCATCACTGGCAGTGGCAGCCCCCACAAAGGTTAATCCCCAAGGGAGGAGGTGGGTGGAATGAGGCCTCACTTTCTGCCCTGAATGGGAATGAAAGTCAGAGGCAGATGAAAGGTGGAGAGAAGCCAGAGCTTTAGTTTTGGTCTATATAGTAGAGGGCAGAGCACCTACACCAGCTCATGGAGACCAGCAGTTTCTCTGGAGGTTGCCGTACTAGGGAGGAGTGGACTGGCAGCTGCAATGCTGCACCATCCTTAGGCTAGGCTGAGCGCTGGCATTGCCACATGTGACGAATGATGGGACTGCTGCGGGGAACACATGGTTGCGTTACATCCCACGTGCCACCAGATGGGAGAAAATAAACCTAATGCAGTCCCGCTCCACTTAAACCTAGCCTAGAAGCAAGAACATCCAGTCATTAAAGGGAGTAGTAAAGATCCTTTCATTTCAATCTCGCTCTCCAAGTAAGGCTTTTGCTGAAAATTTTTGTTTTCAACAATTTTGGTTGAATTTTTTTCAACATCTGAACTAAAATCTCATACTGCTGAGGGTCTGAGTCTGTAGTCAGAGTTGGCATGACTTCACAGGACACTGCTCTGCTACTCTGCGCTAAGCCCTTCATGTGGACATTACCAGTAATAACATAGGGAAGGACAGAACTCTTGATATTTATTAATGTAAATCCACAGTATCCAACCATTTGCCCCTGAACAGCTAACTCCACTCTTCCTGTGATTTCTACAAAGTCCTGATTCTCTTATCTCTCTTCCAGCTCAGTACTACATTTTCCTTTTTTCAATACAGCTTTATAATGCAGAATATTTCATTTGTTTTTGAACTCAAAGCAACAAACCCTTTATTAAAATCCTTTCCCAATAAGTATCTTCACAGAGTTTCGAAAGACAAAGATAAACAAGTATCCAGCAGCTAAACAGCAAACTTACTTCAAGTATGCAAGCATGGAACTGCAAGGAGCCTGCAGACTCCAGCTATGTCTCACTTCCAGTCTGGGAAAAGTTTTAAAACTTTGGTAAAAAATTGCTAACTCTGAATTGTGATGAAATTCCTATTATCATTTACAGTTCTTTCTTCTGATAAATTTATCTTAGTGTCTTACCATGTATCATTTTGATCAAATAAAAAGTTGGCAGGATATAAGCATTCACCAAGAAGAAAAAAGATGAAAAGGCTTTTTGAATTAATGGAGAATGAAAGAATTTCTAAGAGATTTTTTTTGAACATTTTTTTTCCTCTACTGAATAATACTATGATTTTTTAATCAGTTTTGCATAGCTAAAATGCAATATGCAGTTTTAAAGAATACATTCTTATGGCTCAATTGAATTGAACATAGTGGGTATGTTGTCCATTGTGCTTAATTTGTCATTACCATGAAAACAAATAGGTCCGTAATAACATCAGACTATATGTCATGTGCCCCAATTATTGCCACCTCAATATTGTTGAAGATTAGTAAAGCAGAAGAGACATGATGGACAATCTTACAGAAGCTTAAGATTATTATATTTGAGATCTTATGATACTCTTTTTATAACACATATTTTCCAAACTTTATAATAAGCAATTAGTCAAGGTCAATGCTATCTCACTTTGGACAGGGAGTAAAACAGATGTTTACATGATGCCATTTTATCTCATAAACATTAGAAAACTAAGGGGGTGGGGGGGGCTATATCTTTTTTTTTCCACTCAGAGCAGCATAAATGCAATTAATTGCACTTGAAATCTTTGGGCCTGGGTTCTACTCTCATTATCGTAGACAAAGCTGATATTAGTAACATTCCACCACTCTGCCCATTATAAAACCTATTTTCAAAAATTACAACTTTTCTAGATTCTAATGATTCTTGTGAACATTTTCAATAGGATGTCTCAATTTCAGCTTTTTTTACATTCTTTTAAAATTAATTATTAACAGAAAAAGCTTATGCTTTTTATAGTATCGTTCATATGGATACTAAAGGAAAATCTGTTGTTTTGCCCAGGTAGTTTTTGCCAAAACTACAGTCTGTTTTTGTTCATTTGTTTTTAATGGGTTTTAATGCATCCATTTGCAGTAATAGTTTGACTAGAAAATATGGTCTGTCAGCATATTTCAGTTCGTTTGAAAGTGCAGAAATGAAATATTTAAGCTTAGTGACAATCATCTTGATTCTAACTTTGAAGACATACATAAAATAAGATAGCAAGCAGGACTTATTGGTGAAAAGATTTCATAGAAAAACAGTTTGCATGAAATTGACCTTTGTCAAGTATTTTAATTTTCTCTTAGAATAAACACAGTGAAACCTTTTTGTTCAGACAATCCAATACCGACTGACAATTAGCAGCTGTGGAGTTGGTGGTGCCCATTCCCCCGGCACGTTCTCTGCCT